>NC_091336.1:15829678-15902178 GCF_038502225.1 Cherax quadricarinatus
GGCTTATATAGCAACACTCCTCTTGCCGAATAAGACAAGCAAAAATTTGTGTATGCAATAATTTCGCAAAAATACTTCTCAATCTAACGAAAAAAATATATTTCATTGTGTTTGTATATTGTTAAATTATTGTAAACTTATCTAAAATATATTTAGTTGGATTAGGCTAAATTAAATTGCGCTTGTTATAATAAGGTTAGGTAAGTTTTCTAAGGTACTTTTGGTACAAAATTATAAATTTTTACATTAACATAAATGAAAAAATGTATCTTGAAACGTATAAGAGGAAATTTTAGAAAGGATTTAATTTAAAATGAGTTCTTGCTAACTGACCAGTTTTACCTATTCGGCACGAACATTTTCCACCAGTACATTAATTGTGATGAGTCAGGTGGCTGGGGGTTACTGACAACATGTAGTGTTGACGATGATAGTTGTTGATGCACTCTTGTGTCTTCTTCCTCTCTGAGTCACCAGTTTTGACTCTCTGGGTAAATAACGCAGATATAAAATACGTACTAAATGTCAACTCTTTTTTTCAACATGGTAAAACACACCTATGAAGTCCCCAGAAACTTAATATACTTTTAAATCTCTCACGAAGACAAATTTAAAAATATGAACGATTTTGACTCCAGTGAATATTAATGTATAATGTACTTTAATAAGGCACTGAAACAGTACAACTACAGTCAAATAAATAAATAAAATGTTGACTAAGTAATGATAACTCAAAAAAAAAAAAAAACAGAGTCTGTATTTTCTGACGTATACTGTCATTATTTTATAGAAACTGAGATAAATCGGCTTATAAACCTTCTTCACAGCTTATATTTCAAGCTTAAGTCAATCTTTAAGCTGGAAAATATTTGATATTCGGGTAAGGAAGGCTGATAATGTCGTGCGGCTGCCAGCGAAGCATCAGTTATTTAATAAGCAGTCTGGCAGCGAGGCTCAACAACTCCTAATTCTTATCTACAACAAGGAAAATGATCTGATGTTTACTATGTTGAGGCTTGAGAGTTTACTGTTACTGTACGATAACTTTCCTCGCTAGCACCAGTGTCCTGGTGGTACGATAACTTCCCAGCAGTAGTGTCCTGGTGGTACGATAACTTCCCAGCAGCAGTGTCCTGGTGGTACGATAACTTCCCAGCAGTAGTGTCCTGGTGGTACGATAGCTTCTCAGCAGCAGTGTCCTGGTGGTATGATAACTTCTCAGCAGCAGTGTACTGGTGGTACGATAACATCCCAGCAGCAGTGTCCTGGTGGTACTATAACTTCTCAGCAGCAGTGTCCTGGTGGTACGATAACTTCCCAGCAGCAGTGTCCTGGTGGTATGATAACTTCTCAGCAGCAGTGTCCTGGTGGTACGATAACTTCCCAGCAGCAGTGTCCTGGTGGTATGATAACTTCTCAGCAGCAGTGTACTGGTGGTACGATAACTTCCCAGCAGCAGTGTCCTGGTGGTACTATAACTTCTCAGCAGCAGTGTCCTGGTGGTACGATAACTTCCCAGCAGCAGTGTCCTGGTGGTACTATAACTTCTCAGCAGCAGTGTCCTGGTGGTACGATAACTTCCCAGCAGCAGTGTCCTGGTGGTATGATAACTTCTCAGCAGCAGTGTCCTGGTGGTACGATAACTTCCCAGCAGCAGTGTCCTGGTGGTACTATAACTTCTCAGCAGCAGTGTCCTGGTGGTACGATAACTTCCCAGCAGCAGTGTCCTGGTGGTACTATAACTTCTCAGCAGCAGTGTCCTGGTGGTACGATAACTTCCCAGCAGCAGTGTCCTGGTGGTACGATAACTTCCCAGCAGCAGTGTCCTGGTGGTACGATAACTTCCCAGCAACAGTGTCCTGGTGGTACGATAACTTCCCAGCAGCAGTGTCCTGGTGGTACGATAATTTCTCAGCAGCAGTGTCCTGGTGGTACGATAACTTCCCAGCAGCAGTGTCCTGGTGGTATAACTTCCCAGCAGCAGTGTCCTGGTGGTATAACTTCCCAGCAGCAGTGTCCTGGTGGTACGATAACTTCCCAGCAGTAGTGTCCTGGTGGTATGATAACTTCTCAGCAGCAGTGTCCTTGTGGTAGGATAACTTCTCAGCAGCAGTGTACTGGTGGTACGATAACTTCCCAGCAGCAGTGTCCTGGTGGTACTATAACTTCTCAGCAGCAGTGTCCTGGTGGAACAATAACTTCCCAGCAGCAGTGTCCTGGTGGTATGATAACTTCTCAGCAGCAGTGTACTGGTGGTACGATAACTTCCCAGCAGCAGTGTCCTGGTGGTACTATAACTTCTCAGCAGCAGTGTCCTGGTGGTACGATAACTTCCCAGCAGCAGTGTCCTGGTGGTACTATAACTTCTCAGCAGCAGTGTCCTGGTGGTACGATAACTTCCCAGCAGCAGTGTCCTGGTGGTACTATAACTTCTCAGCAGCAGTGTCCTGGTGGTACGATAACTTCCCAGCAGCAGTGTCCTGGTGGTACGATAACTTCCCAGCAGCAGTGTCCTGGTGGTACGATAACTTCCCAGCAGCAGTGTCCTGGTGGTACGATAACTTCCCAGCAGCAGTGTCCTGGTGGTACGATAACTTCCCAGCAACAGTGTCCTGGTGGTACGATAACTTCCCAGCAGCAGTGTCCTGGTGGTATAACTTCCCAGCAGCAGTGTCCTGGTGGTATAACTTCCCAGCAGCAGTGTCCTGGTGGTACGATAACTTCCCAGCAGTAGTGTCCTGGTGGTATGATAACTTCTCAGCAGCAGTGTCCTGGTGGTACGATAACTTCCCAGCAGTAGTGTCCTGGTGGTACGATAACTTCCCAGCAGCAGTGTCCTGGTGGTACGATAACTTCCCAGCAGCAGTGTCCTGGTGGTACGATAACTTCCCAGCAGCAGTGTCCTGGTGGTACGATAACTTCCCAGCAGCAGTGTCCTGGTGGTACTATAACTTCTCAGCAGCAGTGTCCTGGTGGTACGATAACTTCCCAGCAGCAGTGTCCTGGTGGTACTATAACTTCTCAGCAGCAGTGTCCTGGTGGTACGATAACTTCTCAGGAGCAGTGTCCTGGTGGTACGATAACTTCTCAGCAGCAGTGTCCTGGTGGTACGATAACTTCCCAGCAGTAGTGTCCTGGTGGTACGATAACTTCCCAGCAGCAGTGTCCTGGTGGTACGATAACTTCTCAGCAGCAATGTCCTGGTGGTACGATAACTTCCCAGCAGCAGTGTCCTGGTGGTATGATAACTTCCCAGCAGCAGTGTCCTGGTGGTACGATAACCTCCCAGCAGCAGTGTCCTGGTGGTATGATAACTTCCCAGCAGCAGTGTCCTGGTGGTACTATAACTTCTCAGCAGCAGTGTCCTGGTGATACTATAACTTCTCAGCAGCAGTGTCCTGGTGGTACGATAACTTCCCAGCAGCAGTGTCCTGGTGGTATGATAATTTCCCAGCAGCAGTGTCCTGGTGGTACTATAACTTCTCAGCAGCAGTGTCCTGGTGGTACGATAACTTCCCAGCAGCAGTGTCCTGGTGGTACTATAACTTCTCAGCAGCAGTGTCCTGGTGGTACGATAACTTCTCAGCAGCAGTGTCCTGGTGGTACTATAACTTCTCAGCAGCAGTGTCCTGGTGGTACGATAACTTCCCAGCAGCAGTGTCCTGGTGGTACTATAACTTCTCAGCAGCAGTGTCCTGGTGGTACGATAACTTCTCAGCAGCAGTGTCCTGGTGGTACGATAACTTCTCAGCAGCAGTGTCCTGGTGGTACTATAACTTCTCAGCAGCAGTGTCCTGGTGGTACTATAACTTCTCAGCAGCAGTGTCCTGGTGGTACGATAACTTCCCAGCAGCAGTGTCCTGGTGGCACTATAACTTCTCAGCAGCAGTGTCCTGGTGGTACTATAACTTCCCAGCAGCAGTGTCCTGGTGGTACTATAACTTCTCAGCAGCAGTGTCCTGGTGGTATGATAACTTCCCAGCACCAGTGTCCTGGTGGTATGATAACTTCTCAGCAGCAGTGTCCTGGTGGTACGATAACTTCCCAGCAGCAGTGTCCTGGTGGTACGATAACTTCCCAGCAGCAGTGTCCTGGTGGTACTATAACTTCCCAGCAGCAGTGTCCTGGTGGTACTATAACTTCCCAGCAGCAGTGTACTGGTGGTACGATAACTTCCCAGCAGCAGTGTCCTGGTGGTACTATAACTTCCCAGCAGCAGTGTCCTGGTGGTACTATAACTTCCCAGCAGCAGTGTACTGGTGGTACGATAACTTCCCAGCAGCAGTGTCCTGGTGGTACGATAACTTCCCAGCAGCAGTGTCCTGGTGGTACTATAACTTCCCAGCAGCAGTGTCCTGGTGGTACTATAACTTCTCAGCAGCAGTGTCCTGGTGGTACGATAACTTCTCAGCAGCAGTGTCCTGGTGGTACGATAACTTCCCAGCAGTAGTGTCCTGGTGGTACGATAACTTCTCAGCAGCAGTGTCCTGGTGGTACGATAACTTCCCAGCAGCAGTGTCCTGGTGGTACGATAACTTCCCAGCAGCAGTGTCCTGGTGGTACGATAACTTCCCAGCAGCAGTGTCCTGGTGGTACTATAACTTCTCAGCAGCAGTGTCCTGGTGGTACGATAACTTCCCAGCAGCAGTGTCCTGGTGGTACTATAACTTCCCAGCAGCAGTGTACTGGTGGTACGATAACTTCCCAGCAGCAGTGTCCTGGTGGTACGATAACTTTCCAGCAGCAGTGTCCTGGTGGTACTATAACTTCCCAGCAGCAGTGTCCTGGTGGTACTATAACTTCTCAGCAGCAGTGTCCTGGTGGTACGATAACTTCTCAGCAGCAGTGTCCTGGTGGTACGATAACTTCCCAGCAGTAGTGTCCTGGTGGTACGATAACTTCTCAGCAGCAGTGTCCTGGTGGTACGATAACTTCCCATCAGCAGTGTCCTGGTGGTACGATAACTTCCCAGCAGCAGTGTCCTGGTGGTACGATAACTTCCCAGCAGCAGTGTCCTGGTGGTACTATAACTTCTCAGCAGCAGTGTCCTGGTGGTACGATAACTTCTCAGCAGCAGTGTCCTGGTGGTACGATTACTTCCCAGCAGTAGTGTCCTGGTGGTACGATAACTTCCCAGCAGTAGTGTCCTGGTGGTACGATAACTTCTCAGCAGCAGTGTCCTGGTGGTACGATAACTTCCCAGCAACAGTGTCCTGGTGGTACGATAACTTCCCAGCAGTAGTGTCCTGGTGGTACGATAGCTTCTCAGCAGCAGTGTCCTGGTGGTATGATAACTTCTCAGCAGCAGTGTCCTGGTGGTACGATAACTTCTCAGCAGCAGTGTCCTGGTGGTACGATAACTTCTCAGCAGCAGTGTCCTGGTGGTACGATAACTTCCCAGCAGCAGTGTCCTGGTGGTACGATAACTTCTCAGCAGCAGTGTCCTGGTGGTACGATAACTTCCCAGCAGTAGTGTCCTGGTGGTACGATAACTTCTCAGCAGCAGTGTCCTGGTGGTACGATAACTTCCCAGCAGCAGTGTCCTGGTGGTACGATAACTTCCCAGCAGCAGTGTCCTGGTGGTACGATAACTTCCCAGCAGCAGTGTCCTGGTGGTACTATAACTTCTCAGCAGCAGTGTCCTGGTGGTACTATAACTTCTCAGCAGCAGTGTCCTGGTGGTACGATAACTTCCCAGCAGTAGTGTCCTGGTGGTACGATAACTTCTCAGCAGCAGTGTCCTGGTGGTACGATAACTTCCCAGAACAGTGTCCTGGTGGTACGATAACTTCCCAGCAGTAGTGTCCTGGTGGTACGATAGCTTCTCAGCAGCAGTGTCCTGGTGGTATGATAACTTCTCAGCAGCAGTGTCCTGGTGGTACGATAACTTCTCAGCAGCAGTGTCCTGGTGGTACGATAACTTCTCAGCAGCAGTGTCCTGGTGGTACGATAACTTCCCAGCAGCAGTGTCCTGGTGGTACGATAACTTCCCAGCAGCAGTGTCCTGGTGGTACGATAACTTCTCAGCAGCAGTGTCCTGGTGGTACGATAACTTCCCAGCAACAGTGTCCTGGTGGTACGATAACTTCTCAGCAGCAGTGTACTGGTGGTACGATAACTTCCCAGCAGCAGTGTCCTGGTGGTACGATAACTTCTCAGCAGCAGTGTCCTGGTGGTATGATAACTTCCCAGCAGCAGTGTCCTGGTGGTACGATAACTTCTCAGCAACAGTGTCCTGGTGGTACTATAACTTCTCAGCAGCAGTGTACTGGTGGTACGATAACTTCCCAGCAGCAGTGTCCTGGTGGTACTATAACTTCTCAGCAGCAGTGTCCTGGTGGTACGATAACTTCCCAGCAACAGTGTCCTGGTGGTACGATAACTTCCCAGCAGTAGTGTCCTGGTGGTACTATAACTTCCCAGCAACAGTGTCCTGGTGGTACTATAACTTCTCAGCAGCAGTGTCCTGGTGGTACTATAACTTCTCAGCAGCAGTGTCCTGGTGGTACGATAACTTCTCAGCAGCAGTGTCCTGGTGGTACGATAACTTCCCAGCAGCAGTGTCCTGGTGGTACTATAACTTCTCAGCAGCAGTGTCCTGGTGGTACTATAACCTATATAATGTAATTATCAACAGATGTTTCTGTTGTCAACAGATGTTTATCAACAGAGGTTTACAATCAACTGAATTTTGTCATCAACAGTTGTTTCTGTTATCAACAGATGTTTGTAATCAACAGATGTTTCTGTTATCAACAGATGTCTCTGTTACCAGCAGATGTCCCTGTTACCAACATCCGTTTTTGCTATGAACAGGCGTTTTGGTGCCAACAGATGTTTTACAAGCTATGTTAAGGGGTGATGGGCGTGAAGGGAAGGTGCCCGGACGCCCTAAGTGAGAGAGACGTACCCAGTTAGGAAGCTGGGTACGTCTCTCTAACCCTGGCTCCCAACTGAATTACCTCCCATTTTTCCAGGCGCTATATGATCCCCTACGGCTTTAGCGCTTGCGTACGGACTTCGCCTTCACTCCCCATAATCATCGGGAGGGAAGGAGGGAGGGGAGATTTAATTGTGTGAACTCACGACTTCCCATCACAATGTTAATTCTTGCGGCACGATAATTATAATGATGAGGAAGAGGGGTAGGAGGAAAGGAAGGAGGAGAGGAGGAAAGGAAGAAGGAGAGGAGGAAAAGAAGAGGGAGAGTTGGAATGGAGGAGGGGATACAAGGGGAAGGTGAATGACAGGAGGGAAAGAAAGAGTAGAAGGGGAGAGTGAATGACAGAAGGAACAGGAGGGAAAAAAGAGAGACAGAAGAAGGGTAGGGTGAATAACAGGAGGAACAGGGAGGAAAGAGAGGGTAGAAACAGCAATGCAGAATAACACAGTAAGTCACTTGCTTTCTGCAGTCGGGTGTGTTGATCTACACTAAAATTTAAAGCCTGACAAACCTGTACATTTGTAGACAGCTCACTCAGCATTTCCTCAGTGTGTGGACAACAACATGCTCAGATACTCTTAGAGATTCCAAAAGTTTGCAATCAGACTAGTCCCAGACCTGAGGAGAGAAGAACCTGGGCAAATATGATCATGGAGTACAAGATACTTATCATGTATGGTACAGAGGCTTTGTAAACCTGAGATTTTTAATACGTGAGGAACAAGGGACGCTAAAAGCCATTGATGAAGGCTAAAAGAAATTTGAATTATAATGATGTTACGAAGGACTTCTTTAGCCTAAAGATGGTAAGAAAATGGATGAAGTGGATTTGGAAAATGTGGAGGCATACTCCATATGCATCTTCAGAATAGATTATGTTAAAAATACATGAAGAAAGAAGCCAAAGATTCTGTAAGACACCTGCCCGGCCACATCTTCCACACTAGAAGCGGGTCCCAGCCAGTCATCTGTAAGACACCTGCCCGGCCACATCTTCCACACTAGAATCGGGTCCCAGCCAGTCATCTGTAAGACACCTGCCCGGTCACATCTTCCACACTAGAAGCGGGTCCCAGCCAGTCATCTGTAAGACACCTGCCCGGCCACATCTTCCACACTAGAATCGGGTCCCAGCCAGTCATCTGTAAGACACCTGCCCGGTCACATCTTCCACACTAGAAGCGGGTCCCAGCCAGTCATCTGTAAGACACCTGCCCGGCCACATCTTCCACACTAGAATCGGGTCCCAGCCAGTCATCTGTAAGACACCTGCCCGGTCACATCTTCCACACTAGAAGCGGGTCCCAGCCAGTCATCTGTAAGACACCTGCCCGGCCACATCTTCCACACTAGAATCGGGTCCCAGCCAGTCATCTGTAAGACACCTGCCCGGTCACATCTTCCACACTAGAAGCGGGTCCCAGCCAGTCATCTGTAAGACACCTGCCCGGCCACATCTTCCACACTAGAATCGGGTCCCAGCCAGTCATCTGTAAGACACCTGCCCGGTCACATCTTCCACACTAGAAGCGGGTCCCAGCCAGTCATCTGTAAGACACCTGCCCGGCCACATCTTCCACACTAGAATCGGGTCCCAGCCAGTCATCTGTAAGACACCTGCCCGGTCACATCTTCCACACTAGAAGCGGGTCCCAGCCAGTCATCTGTAAGACACCTGCCCGGCCACATCTTCCACACTAGAAGCGGGTCCCAGCCAGTCATCTGTAAGACACCTGCCCGGCCACATCTTCCACACTAGAAGCGGGTCCCAGCCAGTCATCTGTAAGACACCTGCCCGGCCACATCTTCCACACTAGAATCGGGTCCCAGCCAGTCATCTGTAAGACACCTGCCCGGTCACATCTTCCACACTAGAAGCAGGTCCCAGCCAGTCATCTGTAAGACACCTGCCCGGCCACATCTTCCACACTAGAAGCGGGTCCCAGCCAGCTGTAAGACACCTGCCCAGCCACATCTTCCACACTAGAAGCGGGTCCCAGCCAGTCATCTGTAAGACACCTGCCCAGCCACATCTTCCACACTAGAAGCAGGTCCCAGCCAGTCATCTGTAAGACACCTGCCCAGCCACATCTTCCACACTAGAAGCGGGTCCCAGCCAGTCATCTGTAAGACACCTGCCCGGCCACATCTTCCACACTAGAAGCGGGTCCCAGCCAGTCATCTGTAAGACACCTGCCCGGCCACATCTTCCACACTAGCTGTAAAATTAAATGAGCGTCTGACGAAGTATATCTGAAGACCGTACAAGCTGTTTAATATTAACTGAGAGTAGAGGCTGAGAGCTCTGAAGACGTCATTATGCACTAGAGCGACACCTGCTGTTGATCAAGTCAACACACCAGGTACACAACTTACACCACCATACTTGGCTACACTCATGAAATACGTACACAGTGTACACGTTGCATTATCTCCAACAACATGTACAGTACACACACACACACATGGTTCACACTCTCTTAGAATCCACCGTTCGACACAATTCAGAGATTTATACACGCACCATAGATAGGATTGCATTTTTTTTTTACCTCACCGGGCCACTTGTGCCTTTGAATTTGTATTGATAAAACCACTGGATGGCGAAACGTCTACAATAAAGATACCCAGATGTTGCACACATGTCTAATTCTCCACCTTGTCGGTATTGTATATCATACATGTGCCACTTGCTATGGTAACCTGTGATGGTAATGTTCAAAGACGAACCATTCGCCTCACACCCAAAATATCACACCGAGTATGATCACACTAAGTATGATAATTGTACTTACGTGTACCTGTGCCTAAATAACCTTACTTACACCCAACACCTGCAGTAACAGACTACTCCTATTTAGTTGTCCCGTAGCTTGATCGCTGGCGCACTCAGCTCATACACTGAGGTCCGGAGTTCGAATCTCCGGTACGGCTGGAAAACATTAGGGACGCATTTCCACAATATACCTGCTGTCCATGTTCACCCATCAGTTTAAAATGGGTACCTGGGTGTTAGTCGACTGGCGTGGGTCGCATCCTGGGACAAAACTAACCTAATTTGCTCGAAATGTTCAGCATAACAAGGGGCTTTCTATAGAGTATAGTATGTCATTGATGTCAGCTAGGACTGTATACCTTGTACATGTACTGGTAGTAAATAAAGATATTATATTATTATTACAGTTGGTCATGGGTGGCATCCTGGGGTTGGACTTCTGTGAAAAAATGAGTTAAAATACCCGGCACTCTTGTGTTATATTGGGTGATAACGTTAAAATTATCGTCTCTAGACTCGTGTAAAAGAGAAACACGTAAATAGCTTTTGATGGAGGGAGGCAGAACAGAAAGAGAGGGAGGGTGCGAGAGGAAGGAAGGAAGGAAGGAAGGAAGGAAGGAAGGGAGGGAGGAAGGGAGGGAGGAAGGAAGGAAGGAAGGGAGGGAGGAAGGAAGGGAGGGAGGAAGGAAGGAAGGAAGGAAGGAAGGAAGGAAGGAAGGAAGGAAGGAAGGAAGGAAGTAAGGAAGGAAGGGAGGGAGGAAGGAAGGGAGGGAGGAAGGAAGGGAGAAAGGAAGGGAGGAAGGGAGGAAGGAAGGAGGTTACATGTGAACAGAGGACCTTTCACAGTATGTAGAGATTATCTACTGGCTAGGGAGAGAGAGAGAGAGTGAAGCAACGTACACAGCAAGAGCGGGAGAAAATGGAAGAGGAGAGAAAACGAAGGAACAGAAATGAAGAGGAGAGAAAAATAATAAGGGGGATGCTAAAGAAGGGAAACGAGAGACAGGGGGGGGTGAAAGAATCGAATAGTAATGAGAAGAGGTACATAGGGGAGAGTGAGAAAGGGGGAACAGGGAGGGGAAGAGGAGAAAGGGTAGGGACAAAGGAGAGTGACGTGAGGGGAGGAGAGGAGGGGAGGCTAGTTAGGCCTATGACCCATCGACTGCACATGATAGGGTTAATAAATTAGCCAAAGCGTTTTGAAAGAAGTTGAAGATAACCTTGGCAAGTGTTATGAGGTAGAAATGTTCTTAGGAGAGTTAAATTACTGTTGTGAATGTCACAATAATAGTTACAAGTCTGAGTAGATCTGTAACTCACTACCATAACATGTACCACCAACTGACAAGGCTTTTTACAAGGACCACGATGAATATTCAAGGACCATGATGGAAATACAAGGACCACGATGGAAATACAAGGACCACGATGAAAATACAAGGACCATGATGGAAATACAAGGACCACGATGGAAATTCAAGGACCATGATGGAAATACAAGGACCACGATGGAAATACAAGGACCACGATGAAAATACAAGGACCATGATGGAAATACAAGGACCACGATGGAAATACAAGGACCACGATGGAAATACAAGGACCACGATGAAAATACAAGGACCATGATGGAAATACAAGGACCACGATGGAAATTCAAGGACCATGATGGAAATACAAGGACCACGATGGAAATACAAGGACCACGATGAAAATACAAGGACCATGATGGAAATACAAGGACCACGATGGAAATACAAGGACCACGATGGAAATACAAGGACCACGATGAAAATACAAGGACCATGATGGAAATACAAGGACCACGATGAAAATTCAAGGACCATGATGGAAATACAAGGACCACGATGGAAATACAAGGACCACGATGAAAATACAAGGACCATGATGGAAATACAAGGACCACGATGGAAATACAAGGACCACGATGGAAATACAAGGACCACGATGGAAATACAAGGACCACGATGGAAATACAAGGACCCCGATGGAAATACAAGGACCACGATGGAAATACAAGGACCACGATGAAAATTCAAGGACCATGATGGAAATACAAGGACCACGATGGAAATACAAGGACCACGATGGAAATACAAGGACCACGATGGAAATACAAGGACCACGATGGAAATACAAGGACCACGATGGAAATACAAGGACCACGATGGAAATACAAGGACCACGATGGAAATACAAGGACCACGATGAAAATACAAGGACCAGTGTCCGGGGCCCAAAACTGTTCAACAGCCTCCCATCAAGCATTAGGGGAATTGCCAATAAACCCCTAGCTGCCTTCAAGAGAGAGCTGGACAGATACCTAAAGTCAGTGCCGGATCAGCCGGGCTGTGGCTCGTACGTCGGACTGCGTGCGGCCAGCAGTAACAGCCTAGTTGATCAGGCCCTGATCCATCGGGAGGCCTGGTCGTGGACCGGGCCGCGGGGGCGTTGATCCCCGGAATAACCTCCAGGTAACGATGGAAATACAAGGACCACGATGGAAATACAAGGACCACGATGGAAATTCAAGGACCATGATGGAAATACAAAGACCACGATGGAAATACAAGGACCATGATGGAAATACAAGGACCACGATGGAAATACAAGGACCACGATGGAAATACAAGGACCCCGATGGAAATACAAGGACCACGATGGAAATACAAGGACCACGATGAAAATTCAAGGACCATGATGGAAATACAAGGACCACGATGGAAATACAAGGACCACGATGGAAATACAAGGACCACGATGGAAATACAAGGACCACGATGGAAATACAAGGACCACGATGGAAATACAAGGACCACGATGGAAATACAAGGACCACGATGGAAATACAAGGACCACGATGGAAATACAAGGACCCCGATGGAAATACAAGGACCCCGATGGAAATACAAGGACCACGATGGAAATACAAGGACCACGATGGAAATACAAGGACCACGATGGAAATACAAGGACCCCGATGGAAATACAAGGACCACGATGGAAATACAAGGACCACGATGGAAATATAAGGACCCCGATGGAAATACAAGGACCACGATGGAAATACAAGGACCCCGATGGAAATACAAGGACCACGATGGAAATACAAGGACCACGATGGAAATACAAGGACCACGATGGAAATACAATGACCACGATGGAAATACAAGGACCACGATGGAAATACAAGGACCACGATGGAAATACAAGGACCACGATGGAAATACAAGGACCACGATGAAAATACAAGGACCACGATGGAAATACAAGGACCACGATGGAAATACAAGGACCATGATGGAAATACAAGGACCATGATGGAAATACAAGAACCACAATGGAAATACAAGGACCACGATGGAAATACAAGGACCACAATGGAAAT
The DNA here is from genome assembly GCF_038502225.1 of Cherax quadricarinatus. Taxonomy (NCBI): domain Eukaryota; kingdom Metazoa; phylum Arthropoda; class Malacostraca; order Decapoda; family Parastacidae; genus Cherax; species Cherax quadricarinatus. The sequence goes on from NC_091336.1 coordinate 15,842,807, forward strand.
ACAAGGACCATGATGGAAATACAAGGACCACGATGGAAATACAAGGACCACGATGGAAATACAAGGACCACGATGGAAATACAAGGACCACGATGGAAATACAAGGACCATGATGGAAATACAAGAACCACAATGGAAATACAAGGACCACGATGGAAATACAGGACCACAATGGAAATACAAGGACCATGATGGAAATACAAGGACCACGATGGAAATACAAGGACCACGATGGAAATACAAGGACCACGATGGAAATACAAGGACCACGATGGAAATACAAGGACCCCGATGGAAATACAAGGACCACGATGGAAATACAAGGACCACGATGGAAATACAAGGACCACGATGGAAATACAAGGACCACGATGGAAATACAAGGACCACGATGGAAATACAAGGACCCCGATGGAAATACAAGACCACGATGGAAATACGAGGACCACGATGGAAATACAAGGACCACGATGGAAATACAAGGACCACGATGGAAATACAAGGACCACGATGGAAATACAAGGACCACGATGGAAATACAAGGACCACGATGGAAATACAAGGACCACGATGGAAATACAAGGACCACGATCTAAATACAAGGACCACGATGAAAATACAAGGACCACGATGAAAATACAAGGACCACGATGGAAATACAAGGACCTCGATGGAAATACAAGGACCATGATGGAAATACAAGGACCATGATGGAAATACAAGAACCACAATGGAAATACAAGGACCACGATGGAAATACAAGGACCACAATGAAAATACAAGGACCATGATGGAAATACAAGGACCACGATGGAAATACAAGGACCACGATGGAAATACAAGGACCATGATGGAAATACAAGGACCATGATGGAAATACAAGAACCACAATGGAAATACAAGGACCACGATGGAAATACAAGGACCACAATGGATATACAAGGACCATGATGGAAATACAAGGACCACGATGGAAATACAAGGACCACGATGGAAATACAAGGACCACGATGGAAATACAAGGACCACGATGGAAATACAAGGACCATGATGGAAATACAAGAATCACAATGGAAATACAAGGACCACGATGGAAATACAAGGACCACAATGGAAATACAAGGACCATGATGGAAATACAAGGACCACGATGGAAATACAAGGACCACGATGGAAATACAAGGACCACGATGGAAATACAAGGAGCACGATGGAAATACAAGGACCCCGATGGAAATACAAGGACCACGATGGAAATACAAGGACCACGATGGAAATACAAGGACCACGATGGAAATACAAGGACCACGATAGGAATACAAGGACCACGATGGAAATACAAGGACCCCGATGGAAATACAGGTCCACGATGGAAATACAAGGACCACGATGGAAATACAAGGACCACGATGGAAATACAAGGACCACGATGGAAATACAAGGACCACGATGGAAATACAAGGACCACGATGGAAATACAAGGACCACGATGGAAATACAAGGACCACGATGGAAATACAAGGACCACGATGGAAATACAAGGACCACGATGAAAATACAAGGACCACGATGGAAATACAAGGACCACGATGGAAATACAAGGACCATGATGGAAATACAAGGACCATGATGGAAATACAAGAACCACAATGGAAATACAAGGACCACGATGGAAATACAAGGACCACAATGAAAATACAAGGACCATGATGGAAATACAAGGACCACGATGGAAATACAAGGACCACGATGGAAATACAAGGACCACGATGGAAATACAAGGACCACGATGGAAATACAAGGACCATGATGGAAATACAAGAACCACAATGGAAATACAAGGACCACGATGGAAATACAAGGACCACAATGGAAATACAAGGACCATGATGGAAATACAAGGACCACGATGGAAATACAAGGACCACGATGGAAATACAAGGACCACGATGGAAATACAAGGACCACGATGGAAATACAAGGACCCCGATGGAAATACAAGGACCACGATGGAAATACAAGGACCACGATGGAAATACAAGGACCACGATGGAAATACAAGGACCACGATAGGAATACAAGGACCACGATGGAAATACAAGGACCCCGATGGAAATACAGGACCACGATGGAAATACAAGGACCACGATGGAAATACAAGGACCACGATGGAAATACAAGGACCTAAAGGTGTTTTCCTGACTCCCTACAGATGTTTTCCTGATTCCCTACAGGTATTTTCCTGACGCCCTACAGGTGTTTTCCTGACTCCCTACAGGTGTTTTCCTGACTCCCTACAGATGTTTTCCTGATTCCCTACAGGTGTTTTCCTTATTCCCTACAGGTATTTTCCTGACGCCCTACAGGTGTTTTCCTGACGCCCTACAGGTGTTTTCCTGACTCCCTACAGGTGTTTTCCTGACTCCCTACAGGTGTTTTCCTGACTCCCTACAGGTGTTTTCCTGATTATCTACAGGTGTTTTCCTGATTCCCTACAGGTGTTTTCCTGATTATCTACAGGTATTTTCCTGATTCCCTACAGGTGTTTTCCTGATTCCCTACAGGTGTTTTCCTCACTCCATACAGGTGTTTTCCTGACTCCCTACAGGTGTTTTCCTAATTCCCTACAGGTGTTTTCCTGACTTCCTACAGGTGTTTTCCTGATTACCTACAGGTGTTTTCCTGATTACATACGGTGTTTTCCTGACTCCCTACAGATGTTTTCCTGATTACCTACATGTGTTTTCCTGGTTCCCTACAGGTGTTTTCCCGATTCCCTACAGGTGTTTTCCTGATTCCCTACAGATGTTTTCCTGATTCCCTACAGGTGTTTTCCTGACTCCCTACAGGAGTTTTCCTGACTCCCTACATGTGTTTTTCTGATTACCTACAGGTGTTCTCCTGATTACCTACAGGTGTTTTCCTGATTCTCTACAGGTGTTTTCCTGACTCCCTACAGGTGTTTTCCTGATTACCTACAGGTGTTTTCCTGATTACCTACAGGTGTTTTCTTTACACACACACACTCCTCAACACAGGATAATTTAAATACGTCAATTTTTCAACGTTTCTAAGCTCTTTTCTTTTTTTTAAATTAGATTGAACTAATTTAGTCCAGGTTATATAAACCTATTAAACGTACGTTAAACCACAGGCAAATGACAAAAATAAAATAAAAAACTGCCGCGATGCGTCTGGCAACGAGGTGGCCCAGGAAAAAGAAGGAACGTTGATTTGTGAACGTGTGTCTCTTGGTGTGAGTGTGGGGCTATCTCTCTCTCTCTCTCTTTTTCCACAGGGTTGGCAAGGTTAGGTTAAGGATTCCTAACTTTATTGACAAGCTACCGCGGCCCGGTTCATGACCTGGCCTCCCAGTGGATCAGGGCCTGATCAACGAGGCTGTTACTGCTGGCCGCATGCAATGCAACGTACGAACCACAGCCCGGCTGATCCGGCACCGTCTTTAGGTATCTGTCCAGCTCCCTCTTGAAGACAACCAGGGGTCTTCCTGTAATGCCACCTTATTGCTGGTGGGAGGCTGTTGAACAGTCTTGGGCCCCGGACACTTATTGTGTTTTCTCTTAATGTACCAGTGACGCCCCTGGTTTTCACTAGGGGTATGTTGCATCGCCTGCCAAGTCTTTTGCTTTCGTATGGAGTGATTGTTGTGTGCATATTAGGGACCAGTCCCTCCAGAATCTTCCAGGTGTAGATTATGATATATCTCTCTCGCCTGCGCTCAAGTGAGTACAGGTGAAGTGCTTTCAGGCGTTCCCAGTAGTTAAGGTGTTTGATGGAACTTATACGTGCAGTAAAGGTTCTCTGTACATTCTCTAGTTCTGCAATTTCACCTGCCTTGAATGGAGATGTTAATGTACAGCAGTATTCCAGCCTAGAGAGAACAAGTGATTTAAAAAGGACCATCATTGGCTTGGCATCTCTTGTCTTGAATGTTCTCATTATCCATCCTATCAGTTTCCTCGCAGATGTGATAGTGGCAATGTTGTGGTCCTTGAAGGTGAGATCTTCGGACATTACCACACCCAGGTCCTTCACATTACTTTTCCGCTCTATTGTGTGATTGGAGTTTGTAGTATACTCAGTCCTAGTTATTATTTCCTCCAGTTTTCCATAACGGAGTAGTTGGAATTTGTCTTCATTGAACATCATATTGTTCTCTGTTGCCCATTGGAAAACTTGGTTTATATCTTCTTGGAGCTTTGCCGTGTCCTCAGTGGATGACACTCTCATGCAGATCCTAGTATCGTCTGCAAAGGATGATACAGTGCTATGGTTAACATCTCTGTCTATGTCTGATATGAGTATAAGGAACAGGATAGGTGCGAGTACTGTGCCTTGTGGAACAGAGGTCTTCACTATGGCAGCATCTGATTTAACTCTGTTTACCACTACTCTGTGTGCGATTGGTTAGAAAGTTGAAGATCCATCTGCCTACTTTGCCGGTTATCCCTTTAGCACGCATTTTGTGTGCTATTACACGATGGTCGCACTTGTCAAAGGCTTTTGCAAAATCTGTGTATACTATATCTGCGTTCTGTTTGTTTTCCAGTGCATCCAAGACCATATCATAGTGGTCCAGTAGTTGCAAGAGGCAGGAGCGACCGGCTTTGAAACCATGTTGGCCTGGATTGTGCAATTTTTGGGTGGTTTGCTATCCTGCTTCTTAGAACTCTTTCAAAGACTTTTATGATGTGGGACGTTAAAGCTATTGGTCTATAGCTCTAGCTCTTAGCTATTGCTTTGCTGCCACCTTTATGGAGTGGGGCTATATACGTTGTTTTTAGTGACTGTGGAATCTCACCTGTGTCTATGCTCCTTCTCCATAGCATACTTAGGGCCCGTGAGAGGGGTTTCTTGCAGTTCTTAATGAACACCGAGTTCCACGAATCTGTGCCTGGGGTTGAGTGCATGGGCATGTCGTCGATGGCTTTCTCAAAGTCTAATGGGGTTAAGGTTATGTAAGAAATTTAACATACATTAGCAGGGTTTTGAGGCTCATTCATGAAAAAATTGTTTAGACTCTATCTTTAGACTGGTAAGTGGCTCGCTGAACACAGTCTTATTGAGATTTCAGTATCTCACTCATTTCTTTGTTGTCATCTGTGTAGGATCCGTCTTGCCTGAGCAGGGGCCCTATACTAGAAGTGGTTTTTGCCTTGTTTTTGGCATATGAAAATAAATATTTCTAATTTCTTTCAATTTCATTAGTCGCTTTTAGCTCGTCTTGTCTCTCCTGGATCCTGGATGAGTCCTTTAACTTTAGCTCAATATTTTCCACTTCCTTGGTTAGCACTTCCTTCCGTGTGTCAGATAATCTGGCATTCTTGAGGAGCTCAGTGATTCTTCGTCTTCTCCTGTAGAGGGAGCGTCTCTATTGCTCCAGTTTACCTGTTTTCTTTTTTCTTATAGGAATATACCTTGAACATACTTTAGCTACCAGGAGGGTGATCTTTCGAGGCATTGGTTAGGGTCCATGTAATTTAAGATGTCCTCCCAGCAACAGCTAAGAGCTGTTACCTACATCAGCTCATTTGAAAGCATTTTTATTGTTATGAGACATAAAAGTAGGGAACAGGATGAAGTTGGAGCCATCTGTGGACCAGCATTTTCCTCTGATCAACTGACTTTATCTCGTTGACATCATAATGCTGTACGAATGTGTTCCATACTCTCTCTCTCTCTCTCTCTCTCTCTCTCTCTCTCTCTCTCTCTCTCTCTCTCTCTCCCGTGCCTCTTTCCACACTTCTTGACGTCTGTCTGCCTCTGTTCGTCCGTCTCTTTCTCTCTCTCTCTCTCACGCACCCACACACTCACACGTTTCCTTTTCACACACACTCCCTCCCTCACTCCGTAGTCTCCCTCCCCAATCCATCGCTTTCCAAGTCTCCCCTCCCTCACTCCCTGGTTCAACCCTCCCCTGCCAAGCATCACCACCTCAGTCTCCTCTCCCACACATCCATCGCACCAATGGACTCTTCCTTAAAATTGAATCAAGCTTGGTGGTCGTCTGACTCAGTGTTCAACGACAGCTGATCAACGACAACAACGACACACACGACTTTATCAGTGCTCCGTCTCTTAATATATCTCTCCCTCTCTCTCCTCCATTCTCCCTCCCTGCAGTGATAACATTCTCCCTCCCTGCAATGATAACATTCTCCCTCCCTGCAATGATAACATTCTCCCTCCCTGCAGTGATAACATTCTCCCTCCCTGCAATGATAACATTCTCCCTTCCTGCAGTGATAACATTCTCCCTCCCTGCAGTGATAACATTCTCCCTCCCTGCAATGATAACATTCTCCCTCCCTGCAGTGATAACATTCTCCCTCCCTGCAGTGATAACATTCTCCCCCCTGCAGTGATAACATTCTCCCTCACTGCAGTGATAACATTCTCCCTTCCTGCAGTGATAACATTCTCTATCCCTGCAGTGATAACATTCTCCCACCCTGCAGTGATAACATTCTCTCTTCCTGCAGTGATAACATTCTCTCTCCCTGCAGTGATAACATTCTCCCTCCCTGCAGTGATAACATTCCCCCTCCCTGCAGTGATAACATTCTCCCTCCCTGCAGTGATAACATTCACTCTCCCTGCAGTGATAACATTCTCTCTCCCTGCAGTGATAACATTCTCCCTCCCTGCAGTGATAACATTCTCCCTCCCTGCAGTGATAACATTCTCCCTCCCTGCAATGATAACATTCTCCCTCCCTGCAGTGATAACATTCTCCCTCCCTGCAGTGATAACATTCTCCCTCCCTGCAGTGATAACATTCTCCCTCCCTGCAGTGATAACATTCTCCCACCCTGCAGTGATAACATTCTCCCTGCAGTGATAACATCCTCCCTCCCTGCAGTGATAACATTCTCCCTCCCTGCAGTGATAACATTCTCCCTCCCTGCAATGATAACATTCTCCCTCCCTGCAGTGATAACATTCTCCCTCCCTGCAGTGATAACATTCTCCCACCCTGCAGTGATAACATTCTCCCCCCTGCAGTGATAACATTCTCCCTCACTGCAGTGATAACATTCTCCCTTCCTGCAGTGATAACATTCTCTATCCCTGCAGTGATAACATTCTCCCACCCTGCAGTGATAACATTCTCTCTTCCTGCAGTGATAACATTCTCTCTCCCTGCAGTGATAACATTCTCCCTCCCTGCAGTGATAACATTCCCCCTCCCTGCAGTGATAACATTCTCCCTCCCTGCAGTGATAACATTCACTCTCCCTGCAGTGATAACATTCTCTCTCCCTGCAGTGATAACATTCTCCCTCCCTGCAGTGATAACATTCTCCCTCCCTGCAGTGATAACATTCTCCCTCCCTGCAGTGATAACATTCTCCCTCCCTGCAGTGATAACATTCTCCCACCCTGCAGTGATAACATTCTCCCTGCAGTGATAACATTCTCTCTCCCTGCAGTGAAAACATTCTTCCTTCCTGCAGTGATAACATTCTCCCTCCCAGCAGTGATAACATTCTCCCTCCCTGCAGTGATAACATTCTCCCTCCCTGCAGTGATAACATTCTCCCACCCTGCACTGATAATATTCTCTCTCCCTGCAGTGATAACATTCTCTCTCTGCAGTGATAACATTCTCCCTCCCTGCAGTGATAACATTCTCCCTCCCTGCAGTGATAACATTCTCCCTCCCTGCAGTGATAACATTCTCCCTCCCTGCAGTGATAACATTCTCCCTCCCCCTGCAGTGATAACATTCTCCTCACCCTGCAGTGATAACATTCTCTCTCCCTGCAGTGATAACATTCTCTCTCCCTGCAGTGATAACATTCTCCCTCCCTGCAGTGATAACATTCTCCTCTCCCTGCAGTGATAAGTGATAACATTCTCCCTCCCTGCAGTGATAACATTCTCCCTCCCTGCAGTGATAACATTCTCCCTCCCTGCAGTGATAACATTCTCCCTCCCTGCAGTGATAACATTCTCCCTCCCTGCAGTGATAACATTCTCCCTCCCTGCAGTGATAACATTCTCCCTCCCTGCAGTGATAACATTCTCCCTCCCTGCAGTGATAACATTCTCCCTCCCTGCAGTGATAACATTCTCCCTCCCTGCAGTGATAACATTCTCCCTCCCTGCAGTGATAACATTCTCCCACCCTGCAGTGATAACATTCTCTCTCCCTGCAGTGATAACATTCTCTCTCCCTGCAGTGATAACATTCTCCCTCCCTGCAGTGATAACATTCTCCCTCCCTGCAGTGATAACATTCTCTCTCCCTGCAGTGATAACATTCTCCCTCCCTGCAGTGATAACATTCTCCCTCCCTGCAGTGATAACATTCTCCCTGCAGTGATAACATTCTCCATCCCTGCAGCGATAACTTTCTCCCTCCCTGCAGTGATATTCTCCCTCCCTGCAGTGATAACATTCTCCCTCCCTGTAGTGATAACATTCTCCCTCCCTGCAGTGATAACATTCTCCCTCCCTGCAGTGATAACATTCTCCCTCCCTGCAGTGATAACATTCTCCCTCCCTGCAGTGATAACATTCTCCCACCCTGCAGTGATAACATTCTCCCTCCCTGCAGTGATAACATTCTCCCTCTCTGCAGTGATAACATTCTCCCTCCCTGCAGTGATAACATTCTCCATCCCTGCAGTGGTAACATTCTCCCTCCCTGCAGTGATAACATTCTCCCTTCCTGCAGTGATAACATTCTCCCTCCCTGCAGTGATAACATTCTCCCTCCCTGCAGTGATAACATTCTCCCTCCCTGCAGTGATAACATTCTCCAACCCTGCAGTGATAACATTCTCCCTCCCTGCAGTGATAACATTCTCTCTCCCTGCAGTGATAACATTCTGAATCCCTGCAGTGATAACATTCTCCCTCCCTGCAGTGATAACATTCTCCCTCCCTGCAGTGATAACATTCTCCCACCCTGCAGTGATAACATTCTCCCTCCCTGCAGTAATAACATTCTCCCTCCCTGCAGTGATAACATTCTCCCTCCCTGCAGTGATAACATTCTCCCACCCTGCAGTGATAACATTCTCCATCCCAGCAGTGATAACATTCTCCCTCCCTGCAGTGATAACATTCTCCCTCCCTGCAGTGATAACATTCTCTCTCCCTGCAGTGATAACATTCTCTCTCCCTGCAGTGATAACATTCTCCCTCCCTGCCGTGATAACATTCCCCCTCCCTGCAGTGATAACATTCTCCCTCCTTGCAGTGATAACATTCACTCTCCCTGCAGTGATAACATTCTCTCTCCCTGCAGTGATAACATTCTCCCTCCCTGCAGTGGTAACATTCTCCCTCCCTGCAGTGATAACATTCTCCCTTCCTGCAGTGATAACATTCTCCCTCCCTGCAGTGATAACATTCTCCCTCCCTGCAGTGATAACATTCTCCCTCCCTGCAGTGATAACATTCTCCCTCCCTGCAGTGATAACATTCTCCCACCCTGCAGTGATAACATTCTCCCTCCCTGCAGTGATAACATTCTCCCTTCCTGCAGTGATAACATTCTTCCTCCCTGCAGTGATAACATTCTCCCTCCCTGCAGTGATAACATTCTCCCTCCCTGCAGTGATAACATTCTCCCTCCCTGCAGTGATAACATTCTCCCACCCTGCAGTGATAACATTCTCCCTCCCTGCAGTGATAACATTCTCCCTCCCTGCAGTGATAACATTCTCCCTCCCTGCAGTGATAACATTCTCCCACCCTGCAGTGATAACATTCTCCCTCCCTGCAGTGATAACATTCTCCCTCCCTGCAGTGATAACATTCTCCCTCCCTGCAGTGATAACATTCTCCCACCCTGCAGTGATAACATTCTCCATCCCAGCAGTGATAACATTCTCCCTCCCTGCAGTGATAACATTCTCCCTGCAGTGATAACATTCTCTCTCCCTGCAGTGATAACATTCTCTCTCCCTGCAGTGATAACATTCTCCCTCCCTGCCGTGATAACATTCCCCCTCCCTGCAGTGATAACATTCTCCCTCCTTGCAGTGATAACATTCACTCTCCCTGCAGTGATAACATTCTCTCTCCCTGCAGTGATAACATTCTCCCTCCCTGCAGTGGTAACATTCTCCCTCCCTGCAGTGATAACATTCTCCCTTCCTGCAGTGATAACATTCTCCCTCCCTGCAGTGATAACATTCTCCCTCCCTGCAGTGATAACATTCTCCCTCCCTGCAGTGATAACATTCTCCCTCCCTGCAGTGATAACATTCTCCCACCCTGCAGTGATAACATTCTCCCTCCCTGTAGTGATAACATTCTCCCTTCCTGCAGTGATAACATTCTTCCTCCCTGCAGTGATAACATTCTCCCTCCCTGCAGTGATAACATTCTCCCTCCCTGCAGTGATAACATTCTCCCTCCCTGCAGTGATAACATTCTCCCACCCTGCAGTGATAACATTCTCCCTCCCTGCAGTGATAACATTCTCCCTCCCTGCAGTGATAACATTCTCCCTCCCTGCAGTGATAACATTCTCCCACCCTGCAGTGATAACATTCTCCCTCCCTGCAGTGATAACATTCTCCCTCCCTGCAGTGATAACATTCTCCCTCCCTGCAGTGATAACATTCTCCATCCCAGCAGTGATAACATTCTCCCTCCCTGCAGTGATAACATTCTCCCTCCCTGCAGTGATAACATTCTCCCTCCCTGCAGTGATAACATTCACTCTCCCTGCAGTGATAACATTCTCTCTCCCTGCAGTGATAACATTCTCCCTCCCTGCAGTGGTAACATTCTCCCTCCCTGCAGTGATAACATTCTCCCTTCCTGCAGTGATAACATTCTCCCTCCCTGCAGTGATAACATTCTCCCTCCCTGCAGTGATAACATTCTCCCTCCCTGCAGTGATAACATTCTCCCTCCCTGCAGTGATAACATTCTCCCACCCTGCAGTGATAACATTCTCCCTCCCTGCAGTGATAACATTCTCCCTTCCTGCAGTGATAACATTCTTCCTCCCTGCAGTGATAACATTCTCCCTCCCTGCAGTGATAACATTCTCCCTCCCTGCAGTGATAACATTCTCCCTCCCTGCAGTGATAACATTCTCCCACCCTGCAGTGATAACATTCTCCCTCCCTGCAGTGATAACATTCTCCCTCCCTGCAGTGATAACATTCTCCCTCCCTGCAGTGATAACATTCTCCCACCCTGCAGTGATAACATTCTCCCTCCCTGCAGTGATAACATTCTCCCTCCCTGCAGTGATAACATTCTCCCACCCTGCAGTGATAACATTCTCCCTCCCTGCAATGATAACATTCTCCCTCCCTGCAGTGATAACATTCTCCCTCCCTGCAGTGATAACATTCTCCCACCCTGCAGTGATAACATTCTCCATCCCAGCAGTGATAACATTCTCCCTCCCTGCAGTGATAACATTCTCCCTCCCTGCAGTGATAACATTCTCTCTCCCTGCAGTGATAACATTCTCTCTCCCTGCAGTGATAACATTCTCCCTCCCTGCCGTGATAACATTCCCCCTCCCTGCAGTGATAACATTCTCCCTCCTTGCAGTGATAACATTCACTCTCCCTGCAGTGATAACATTCTCTCTCCCTGCAGTGATAACATTCTCCCTCCCTGCAGTGGTAACATTCTCCCTCCCTGCAGTGATAACATTCTCCCTTCCTGCAGTGATAACATTCTCCCTCCCTGCAGTGATAACATTCTCCCTCCCTGCAGTGATAACATTCTCCCTCCCTGCAGTGATAACATTCTCCCTCCCTGCAGTGATAACATTCTTCCACCCTGCAGTGATAACATTCTCCCTCCCTGCAGTGATAACATTCTCCCTTCCTGCAGTGATAACATTCTTCCTCCCTGCAGTGATAACATTCTCCCTCCCTGCAGTGATAACATTCTCCCTCCCTGCAGTGATAACATTCTCCCTCCCTGCAGTGATAACATTCTCCCACCCTGCAGTGATAACATTCTCCCTCCCTGCAGTGATAACATTCTCCCTCCCTGCAGTGATAACATTCTCCCTCCCTGCAGTGATAACATTCTCCCACCCTGCAGTGATAACATTCTCCCTCCCTGCAGTGATAACATTCTCCCTCCCTGCAGTGATAACATTCTCCCACCCTGCAGTGATAACATTCTCCATCCCAGCAGTGATAACATTCTCCCACCCTGCAGTGATAACATTCTCCATCCCAGCAGTGATAACATTCTCCCTCCCTGCAGTGATAACATTCTCCCTCCCTGCAGTGATAACATTCTCTCTCCCTGCAGTGATAACATTCTCTCTCCCTGCAGTGATAACATTCTCCCTCCCTGCCGTGATAACATTCCCCCTCCCTGCAGTGATAACATTCTCCCTCCCTGCAGTGATAACATTCACTCTCCCTGCAGTGATAACATTCTCTCTCCCTGCAGTGATAACATTCTCTCTCCCTGCAGTGATAACATTCTCCCTCCCTGCCGTGATAACATTCCCCCTCCCTGCAGTGATAACATTCTCCCTCCCTGCAGTGATAACATTCTCTCTCCCTGCAGTGATAACATTCTCCCTCCCTGCAGTGATAACATTCTCCCACCCTGCAGTGATAACATTCTCCCTGCAGTGATAACATTCTCTCTCCCTGCAGTGAAAACATTCTTCCTCTCTGCAGTGATAACATTCTCCCTCCCTGCAGTGATAACATTCTCCCTCCCTGCAGTGATAACATTCTCCCTCCCTGCAGTGATAACATTCTCCCACCCTGCACTGATAATATTCTCTCTCCCTGCAGTGATAACATTCTGTCTCTGCAGTGATAACATTCTCCCTCCCTGCAGTGATAACATTCTCCCTCCCTGCAGTGATAACATTCTCCCTCCCTGCAGTGATAACATTCTCCCTCCCTGCAGTGATAACATTCTCCCTCCCTGCAGTGATAACATTCTCCCTCCCTGCAGTGATAACATTCTCCCTCCCTGCAGTGATAACATTCTCTCTCCCTGCAGTGATAACATTCTCCCTCCCTGCAGTGATAACATTCTCCCTCCCTGCAGTGATAACATTCTCCCTGCAGTGATAACATTCTCCCTCCCTGCAGTGATAACATTCTCCCTCCCTGCAGTGGTAACATTCTCCCTCCCTGCAGTGATAACATTCTCCCTTCCTGCAGTGATAACATTCTCCCTCCCTGCAGTGATAACATTCTCCCTCCCTTCAGTGATAACATTCTCCATCCCTGCAGTGATAACATTCTCCCTCCCTGCAGTGATAACATTCTCCCTCCCTGCAGTGATAACATTCTCCCTCCCTGCAGTGATAACATTCTCCCTCCCTGCAGTGATAACATTCTCCCTCCCTGCAGTGATAACATTCTCCCTCCCTGCAGTGGTAACATTCTCCCTCCCTGCAGTGATAACATTCTCCCTTCCTGCAGTGATAACATTCTCCCTCCCTGCAGTGATAACATTCTCCCTCCCTGCAGTGATAACATTCTCCCTCCCTGCAGTGATAACATTCTCCCTCCCTGCAGTGATAACATTCTCCCACCCTGCAGTGATAACATTCTCCCTCCCTGCAGTGATAACATTCTCCTTCCCTGCAGTGATAACATTCTCCCTCCCTGCAGTGATAACATTCTCCCACCCTGCAGTGATAACATTCTCCCTACCTGCAGTGATAACATTCTCCCTCCCTGCAGTGATAACATTCTCCCTCCCTGCAGTGATAACATTCTCCCTGCAGTGATAACATTCTCCCTCCCTGCAGTGATAACATTCTCCCACCCTGCAGTGATAACATTCTCCATCCCTGCAGTGATAACATTCTCCCTCCCTGCAGTTATAACATTCTCCCTCCATGCAGTGATAACATTCTCCCACCCTGCAATGATAACATTCTTCCCTCCTGCAGTGATAACATTCTCCCTCCATGCAATGATAACGTTCTCCCTCCCTGCAGTGATAACATTCTCCCTCCCTGCAGTGATAACATTCTCCCTCCCTGCAGTGATAACATTCTCCCTTCCTGCAGTGATAACATTCTCTCTCCCTGCAGTGATAACATTCTCTCTCCCTGCAGTGACAACATTCTCCCTCCCTGCAGTGATAACATTCTCCCTCCCTGCAGTGATAACATTCTCCCTCCCTGTAGTGATAACATTCTCCCTCCCTGCAGTGATAACATTCTCCCTTCCTGCAGTGATAACATTCTTCCTCCCTGCAGTGATAACATTCTCTCTCCCTGCAGTAATAACATTCTCTCTCCCTGCAGTGATAACATTCTCCCTCCCTGCAGTGAAAACATTCTCCCTCCCTGCAGTGATAACATTCTCCCTCCCTGCAGTGATAACATTCTCCCTCCCTGCAGTGATAACATTCTCCCTCCCTGCAGTGATAACATTCTCCCACCCTGCAGTGATAACATTCTCCCTGCAGTGATAACATTCTCTCTCCCTGTAGTGATAACATTCTCCCTCCCTGCAGTGATAACATTCTCCCTCCCTGCAGTGATAACATTCTCCCTCCCTGCAGTGATAACATTCTCCCTCCCTGCAGTGATAACATTCTCCCACCCTGCAGTGATAACATTCTCTCTCCCTGCAGTGATAACATTCTGTCTCTCTCTGCAGTGATAACATTCTCCCTCCCTGCAGTGATAACATTCTCCCTCCCTGCAGTGATAACATTCTCCCTCTCTGCAGTGATAACATTCTCCCTCCCTGCAGTGATAACATTCTCCCTCCCTGCCGTGATAACATTCTCCCTCCCTGCAGTGATAACATTCTCCCACCCTGCAGTGATAACAACATTCTCCCTCCCTGCAGTGATAACATTCTCCCTCCCTGCAGTGATAACATTCTCCCACCCTGCAGTGATAACATTCTCCCTCCCTGCAGTGATAACATTCTCCCACCTTGCAGTGATAACATTCTCCCTGCAGTGATAACATTCTCTCTCCCTGCAGTGATAACATTCTCCCTCCCTGAAGTGATAACATTCTCCCTCCCTGCAGTGATAACTTTCTCCCTCCCTGCAGTGATAACATTCTCCCACCCTGCAGTGATAACATTCTCCCTGCAGTGATAACATTCTCCCTCCCTGCAGTGATAACATTCACCCTCCCTGCAGTGATAACATTCTCCCTCCCTGCAGTGATAACATTCTGTCTCCCTGCACTGATAACATTCTCCCTCCCGGCAGTGATAACATTCTCCCTCCCTGCAGTGATAACATTCTCCCTCCCTGCAGTGATAACATTCTCCCTCCCTGCAGTGATAACATTCTCCCTCCCTGCAGTGATAACATTCTCCATCCCTGCAGTGATAACATTCTCCCTCCCTGCAGTGATAACATTCTCCCTCCCTGCAGTGATAACATTCTCCCTCCCTGCAGTGATAACATTCTCCCTCCCTGCAGTGATAACATTCTCCCACCCTGCAGTGATAACATTCTCCCACCCTGCAGTGAGAACATTCTCCCTCCCTGCAGTGATAACATTCTCCCTCCCTGCAGTGATAACATTCTCCCTCCCTGCAGTGATAACATTCTCCCTGCAGTGATAACATTCTCTCTCCCTGTAGTGATAACATTCTCCCTCCCTGCAGTGATAACATTCTCCCTCCCTGCAGTGATAACATTCTCCCTCCCTGCAGTGATAACATTCTCCCTCCCTGCAGTGATAACATTCTCCCTCCCTGCAGTGATAACATTCTCCCTCCCTGCAGTGATAACATTCTCCCACCCTGCAGTGATAACATTCTCTCTCCCTGCAGTGATAACATTCTGTCTCTCTCTGCAGTGATAACATTCTCCCTCCCTGCAGTGATAACATTCTCCCTCCCTGCAGTGATAACATTCTCCCTCTCTGCAGTGATAACATTCTCCCTCCCTGCAGTGATAACATTCTCCCTCCCTGCAGTGATAACATTCTCCCTCCCTGCAGTGATAACATTCTCCCACCCTGCAGTGATAACAACATTCTCCCTCCCTGCAGTGATAACATTCTCCCACCCTGCAGTGATAACATTCTCCCTCCCTGCAGTGATAACATTCTCCCACCTTGCAGTGATAACATTCTCCCTGCAGTGATAACATTCTCTCTCCCTGCAGTGATAACATTCTCCCTCCCTGAAGTGATAACATTCTCCCTCCCTGCAGTGATAACATTCTCCCTCCCTGCAGTGATAACATTCTCCCACCCTGCAGTGATAACATTCTCCCTGCAGTGATATTCTCCCTCCCTGCAGTGATAACATTCTCCCTCCCTGCAGTGATAACATTCTCCCTCCCTGCAGTGATAACATTCTGTCTCCCTGCAGTGATAACATTCTCCCTCCCGGCAGTGATAACATTCTCCCTCCCTGCAGTGATAACATTCTCCCTCCCTGCAGTGATAACATTCTCCCTCTCTGCAGTGATAACATTCTCTCTCCCTGCAGTGATAACATTCTCCATCCCTGCAGTGATAACATTCTCCCTCCCTGCAGTGATAACATTCTCCCTCCCTGCAGTGATAACATTCTCCCTCCCTGCAGTGATAACATTCTCCCTCCCTGCAGTGATAACATTCTCCCACCCTGCAGTGATAACATTCTCCCACCCTGCAGTGAGAACATTATCCCTCCCTGCAGTGATAACATTCTCCCTCCCTGCAGTGATAACATTCTCCCTCCCTGCAGTGATAACATTCTCCCACCCTGCAGTGATAACATTCTCCCTCCCTGCAGTGATAACATTCTCCCTCGCTGCAGTGATAACATTCTCCCTCCCTGCAGTGATAACATTCTCCCTCCCTGCAGTGATAACATTCTCCCTCCCTGCAGTGATAACATTCTCCCTCCCTGCAGTGATAACATTCTCCCTCCCTGCAGTGATAACATTCTCCCTCCCTGCAGTGATAACATTCTCACACCCTGCAGGGATAACATTCTCCCTCCCTGCAGTGATAACATTCTCCCTCCCTGCAGTGATAACATTCTCCCTCCCTGCAGTGATAACATTCTCCCTCCCTGCAGTGATAACATTCTCCCACCCTGCAGTGATAACATTCTCCCACCCTGCAGTGAGAACATTCTCCCTCCCTGCAGTGATAACATTCTCCCTCCCTGCAGTGATAACATTCTCCCTCCCTGCAGTGATAACATTCTCCCACCCTGCAGTGATAACATTCTCCCTCCCTGCAGTGATAACATTCTCCCTCGCTGCAGTGATAACATTCTCCCTCCCTGCAGTGATAACATTCTCCCTCCCTGCAGCGATAACTTTCTCCCTCCCTGCAGTGATAACATTCTCCCTCCCTGCAGTGATAACATTCTCCCTCCCTGAAGTGATAACATTCTCCCTCCCTGCAGTGATAACATTCTCCCTTCCTGCAGTGATAACATTCTCCCTCCCTGCAGTGATAACATTGTCCCACCCTGCAGTGATAACATTCTTCCACCCTGCAGTGATAACATTCTCCCTCCCTGCAGTGATAACATTCTCCCTCCCTGCAGTGATAACATTAACATTCCCCCTCCCACCCTGCAGTGATAACTCCCTGCAGTGATAACATTCTCCCACCCTGCAGTGATAACATTCCCCTCCCTGCAGTGATAACATTCGCCCACCCTGCAGTGATAACATTCTCCCTCCCTGCAGTGATAACATTCTCCCTCCCTGCAGTGATAACATTCTCCCTCCCTGCAGTGATAACATTCTCCCTCCCTGCAGTGATAACATTCTCCCTCCCTGCAGTGATAACATTCTCCCACCCTGCAGTGATAACATTCTCCCACCCTGCAGTGATAACATTCTCCCTCCCTGCAGTGATAACATTCTCCCTCCCTGCAGTGATAACATTCTCCCACCCTGCAGTGATAACATTCTCCCTCCCTGCAGTGATAACATTCTCCCACCCTGCAGTGATAACATTCTCCCACCCTGCAGTGATAACATTCTCCCACCCTGCAGTGATAACATTCTCCCACCCTGCAGTGATAACATTCTCCCTCCCTGCAGTGATAACATTCTCCCTCCCTGCAGTGATAACATTCTCCCACCCTGCAGTGATAACATTCTCCCACCCTGCAGTGATAACATTCTCCCACCCTGCAGTGATAACATTCTCCCTCCCTGCAGTGATAACATTCTCCCACCCTGCAGTGATAACATTCTCCCACCCTGCAGTGATAACATTCTCCCACCCTGCAGTGATAACATTCTCCCACCCTGCAGTGATAACATTCTCCCACCCTGCAGTGATAACATTCTCCCACCCTGCAGTGATAACATTCTCCCACCCTGCAGTGATAACATTCTCCCTCCCTGCAGTGATAACATTCTCCCTCCCTGCAGTGATAACATTCTCCCACCCTGCAGTGATAACATTCTCCCTCCCTGCAGTGATAACATTCTCCCACCCTGCAGTGATAACATTCTCCCACCCTGCAGTGATAACATTCTCCCACCCTGCAGTGATAACATTCTCCCACCCTGCAGTGATAACATTCTCCCACCCTGCAGTGATAACATTCTCCCACCTTGCAGTGATAACATTCTCCTACCCTGCAGTGATAACATTCTCCCACCCTGCAGTGATAACATTCTCCCACCCTGCAGTGATAACATTCTCCCACCCTGCAGTGATAACATTCTCCCTCCCTGCAGTGATAACATTCTCCCACCCTGCAGTGATAACATTCTCCCACCCTGCAGTGATAACATTCTCCCACCCTGCAGTGATAACATTCTCCCACCCTGCAGTGATAACATTCTCCCACCCTGCAGTGATAACATTCTCCCACCCTGCAGTGATAACATTCTCCCACCCTGCAGTGATAACATTCTCCCTCCCTGCAGTGATAACATTCTCCCACCCTGCAGTGATAACATTCTCCCACCCTGCAGTGATAACATTCTCCCTCCCTGCAGTGATAACATTCTCCCACCCTGCAGTGATAACATTCTCCCACCCTGCAGTGATAACATTCTTCCTCCCTGCAGTGATAACATTCTCCCTCCCTGCAGTGATAACATTCTCCCTCCCTGCAGTGATAACATTCTCCCACCCTGCAGTGATAACATTCTCCCACCCTGCAGTGATAACATTCTCCCTCCCTGCAGTGATAACATTCTCCCTCCCTGCAGTGATAACATTCTCCCTCCCTGCAGTGATAACATTCTCCCTCCCTGCAGTGATAACATTCTCCCTCCCTGCAGTGATATAGACCAGCCTAATACAAAATTAGGTACACCAGCTTCGTGCTGCTACCCGACTTTATATGACAGTTGCATACTAGGAAGAAAATCTGGCAATGTTTCCCTACCTGGAGGGTGTCTACGTGGAGGGTGTCTACCTGGAGGGTGTCTACCTGGACGGTGTCTACCTGGAGGGTGTCTACCTGGAGGGTGTCTACCTGGAGGGTGTCTACCTGGAGGGTGTCTACCTGGAGGGTGTCTACCTGGTGGGTGTCTACCTGGAGGGTGTCTACCTGGAGGGTGTCTACCTGGAGGGTGTCTACCTAGAGGATGTCTAATTGGATGGTGTCTACCTGGAAGTGTCTACCTAGAGGGTGTCTACCTAGAGGGTGTTGTCCTAGAGGATGTCTACCTAGAGGGTGTCTACCTAGAGGGTGTCTACCTAGAGGGCGTCTGATTGGAGGGTGTCTACCTAAAAGGTGTCTACCTAGAGGGTGCCTACTTGAAGGATGTCTAATTGGAAGGTGTCTACCTGGGGAGTGTCTACCTGGAGGTGTCTACCTAGAGGGTGTCTACCTAGAGGGTGTCTACGTGGAGGGTGTCTACCTAGAGGGTGTCTACCTGGAGGGTGTCTACCTAGAAGGTGCCTACTTGAAGGGTGTCTAATTGGAGGGTGTCTGCCTGGATGGTGTTCCAGGGGGATCAACTCCCCCGCGACCCTGACATATTTTATCACACGGGATGTTCTTGGTAAGCTAGGTAATGGCTTCTGTCAGCCTGTGATGAGGAGGACATGGTCAAGTTAGCTTGTGTGAGGCTACCTACAATGATGACCTCTGTTTAGTTACACAAGCAGAGCTCTGCTGCCATTATCCCGTCTTCGAATGTTCCACTGGTTGTGGTATACGTGGTAATGTCAACGCTCTAAGCTTGAGGGACGGTACCTCGCTGCCACATACAAGGAGAGTCATTTCTCAACAAGGACAGTTATTTCTCAACAAGGACAGTTTTTTCTCAACAAGGACAGTCATTTCTCAACATAAACAACGAAGTGTCAACAAGGACAGCCAAGTCTCAAAAAGGAGAGTCATATTTCAACAAGGACTGTTATTTCTCAACAAGGACAGCCATTTCTCAACAAGGACAGCCATTTCTCAACAAGGACAGCCATTTCTCAACAAGGACAGTCATTTCTCAACAAGGACAGTCATTTCTCAACATAAACAACGAAGTGTCAACAAGGACAGCCAAGTCTCAAAAAGGACAGTCATATCTCAACAAGGACTGTTATTTCTCAACAAGGACAGCCATTTCTCAACAAGGACAGTCATTTCTCAACAAGGACAGTCACTTCTCAACATAAACAACGAAGTCTCAACAAGGACAGCCAAGTCTCAAAAAGGACAGTCATATCTCAACAAGGACTGTTATTTCTCAACAAGGACAGCCATTTCTCAACAAGGACAGCTATTTCTCAACAAGGACAGCCATTTCTCAACAAGGACAGTCATTTCTCAACAAGGACAGTCATTTCTCAACATAAACAACGAAGTCTCAACAAGGACAGCCAAGTCTCAAAAAGGACAGTCATATCTCAACAAGGACTGTTATTTCTCAACAAGGACAGCCATTTCTCAACAAGGACAGTCATTTCTCAACAAGGACAGTCATTTCTCAACATAAACAACGAAGTCTCAACAAGGACAGCCAAGTCTCAAAAAGGACAGTCATATCTCAACAAGGACTGTTATTTCTCAACAAGGACAGCCATTTCTCAACAAGGACAGTCATTTCTCAACAAGGACAGTCATTTCTCAACATAAACAACGAAGTCTCAACAAGGACAGCCAAGTCTCAAAAAGGACAGTCATATCTCAACAAGGACTGTTATTTCTCTACAAGGACAGCCATTTCTCAACAAGGACAGTCATTTCTCAACAAGGACAGTCATTTCTCAACATAAACAACGAAGTCTTAACAAGAACAGACAAGTCTCAACAAAAGCTTCCGTTTGCTAGCATACTTTTTTGTCCATCTCACATTTTACATTTTTCTTGCATGTGGTGTACATCCTGCGTCACATTTCTGGGCACCAGATTGAAACTCTTGTGTCTGGCCCTTCAGAGTCATCAATAACTGCCAGAGTGAGCAGCTCTGCAGCGCTCACTCGCGCTTTTAAAACCCTGAATATCGGAGAGAAAAGATGAGAGGAAGAAATGATAGTGGCAACGATGGACACAGACACAGACTCGTACAAATGCACAAGTTACCCAAGCAAGTACAGTCTCTCACACAAACACGGTTGTTTAAAACAAATACAATAGGGAGTCAACCAGAAGGATATTAACCAATTATATACCAGCTGTCAATGTGTCACTAATCCTGGCAGGATAAACTCAACAGAATGGATCAGTTACCCTACCACTGAGCTCAGTCATCCTGGGCTCAGAGTGGAACAAATACTCTCACACTGAGCTCAGTTATCCCGGTCACATAATTAACCTATTATTAAGTAGGGTAACACCCGTGTTAACACATTTTCAACGTTGTTAAGCAACCCATGATATACATAAGCCTCACCTTCGTGTATTAGTGTGACTTGTAAATGGTCCAAGTCGGACCGAAACGTCGTCGTAAGCTCCTGTCTACTATGTGTGGGTTATTTGTGTATTGCTTCAATCACGGTATTGTGTCTTTATGTTCACGAGGAATTAAAAAGGACGGTAAAATATGCGTTCCAGCACACTTGTTAGGGTGCTGGAAAGTTAGTGGTAAACACGATACTTCCAGCCCATAACGCTGGCCGCCGCTGCTGCACTCACTCGTCCGTAAGATAAGTAAACACTAGCGTGCTGCCACGCCCCTGGGTGAGGCAGGTGGGTGGCTGCTAGAGTGCTGGGGTGGGATGGTGCTAGAGTGAGCGAGTGCTGGAGTGGGATGGTGCTAGAGTGAGCGAGTGCTGGAGTGGGAGGGTGCTAGAGTGAGCGAGTGCTGGAGTGGGATGGTGCTAGAGTGAGCGAGTGCTGGAGTGGGATGGTGCTAGAGTGAGCGAGTGCTGGAGTGGGATGGTGCTAGAGTGAGCGAGTGCTGGAGTGGGATGGTGCTAGAGTGAGCGAGTGCTGGAGTGGGATGGTGCTAGAGTGAGCGAGTGCTGGAGTGGGATGGTGCTAGAGTGAGCGAGTGCTGGAGTGGGTGGCTGCTAGAGTGATGGGTTGGGATGGTGCTAGAGTGAGCGAGTGCTGGAGTGGGATGGTGCTAGAGTGAGCGAGTGCTGGAGTGGGAGGGTGCTAGAGTGAGCGAGTGCTGGAGTGGGATGGTGCTAGAGTGAGCGAGTGCTCGAGTGGGTGGCTGCTAGAGTGCTGGGGTGGGATGGTGCTAGAGTGAGCGAGTGCTGGAGTGGGAGGGTGCTAGAGTGCTAGGGTGGGAGGGTGCTAGAGTGAGCGAGTGCTGGAGTGGGAGGGTGCTAGAGTGCTAGGGTGGGAGGGTGCTAGAGTGAGCGAGTGCTGGGGTGGCTGCTGGAGTGCTGGGGTGGGAGGATGCTAAAGTGCTGGGGTGGGAGGGTGCTAGAGTGAGCGAGTGCTGCTCTGGGAGGGTGCTAGAATGAGTGAGTCCTGGAGTGGGAGGATGCTAGAGCGAGTGCTAGGGTGGGAGGGCGCTAGAGTGAGCGAGTGCTAGGGTGGGAGAGTGCTAGAGTGAGCGAGTGCTTGAGTGGGAGGATGTTAGAACGAGTGTTGGGGTGGGAGGGTGCTAGAGTGAGCGAGTGCTGGGGTGGGAGGGTGCTAGAGCGAGTGCTGGAGTGGGAGGGCGCTAGAGTGAGCGAGTGCTGGAGTGGGAGGACGCTAGAGCGAGTGCTGGGGTGAGAGGGTGCTAGAGTGAGCGAGTGCTGGAGTGGGAGGATGCTAGAGCGAGTGCTGGAGTGGGAGGGTGCTAGAGTGAGCGAGTGCTGGAGTGGGAGGATGCTAGAGCGAGTGCTGGAGTGGGAGGGCGCTAGAGTGAGCGAGTGCTGGAGTGGGAGGACGCTAGAGCGAGTGCTGGGGTGAGAGGGTGCTAGAGTGAGCGAGTGCTGGAGTGGGAGGATGCTAGAGCGAGTGCTGGAGTGGGAGGGTGCTAGAGTGAGCGAGTGCTGGAGTGGGAGGATGCTAGAGCGAGTGCTGGGGTGGGAGGGCGCTAGAGTGAACGAGTGCTGGGGTGGGAGGGTGCTAGAGTGAGCGAGTGCTGGAATGGAAGGACGGTAGAGCGAGTGCTGAGGTGGGAGGGTGCTAGAGTGAGCGAGTGCTGGGGTGGGAGGGTGCTAGAGTGAGTGAGAGCTGGAGTGGGAGGGTGCTAGAGTGAGCGAGTGCTGAGGTGGGAGGGTGCTAGAGTGAGCCAGTGTTGGAGTGGGGGGGTGCTAGAGTGAGCAAGTGCTGGAGTGGGAGGGCGCTAGAGTGAGCGAATGCTGGGGTGGGAGGATGCTAGAGCGAGTGCTGGGGTGAGAGGGTGCTAGAGTGAGCGAGTGCTGGGGTGAGAGGGTGCTAGAGTGAGCGAGTGTTGGAGTGGGGGGGGGCGCTAGAGTGAGCGAGTGCTGAGGTGGGAGGGTGCTAGAGTGAGCAAGTGCTGGAGTGGGAGGGAGCTAGAGTGAGCGAATGCTGGGGTGGGAGGATGCTAGAGCGAGTGCTGGGGTGAGAGGGTGCTAGAGTGAGCGAGTGCTGGGGTG
Organism: Cherax quadricarinatus; assembly: GCF_038502225.1. Lineage (NCBI taxonomy): Eukaryota > Metazoa > Arthropoda > Malacostraca > Decapoda > Parastacidae > Cherax > Cherax quadricarinatus. The sequence goes on from NC_091336.1 coordinate 15,866,661, forward strand.
GGAGGGTGCTGGAGCGAGTGCTGGGGTGGAAGGGTGCTAGAGTGAACGAGTGCTGGAGTGGGAGGATGCTAGAGCGAGTGCTGGGGTGGGAGGGTGCTAGAGTGAGCGAGTGCTGGAATAGTAGGATGCTAGAGCGAGTGCTGGCGTGGGAGGGCGCTAGAGTGAGCGAGTGCTGGGGTGGGAGGATGTTACAGCGAGTGTTATGGTGGGAGGGTGCTAGAGTGAGCGAATGCTGGGGTGGGAGGCTGCTAGAGTGAGCGAGTGCTGGAGTGGGAGGGTGCTAGAGTGAGCGAGTGCTGGGGTGGGAGGGTGCTAGAGTGAGCCAGTGCTTGGGGAGGGTGCTAGAGTGAGCGAGTGCTAGAGTGGGAGGATGCTGGAGCGAGTGCTGGAGTGGGAGGATGCTGGAGCGAGTGTTGGGGTGGGAGGGTGCTAGAGTGAGCGAGTGCTAGGGTGGGAGAGTGCTAGAGTGAGCGAGTGCTAGGGTGGGAGAGTGCTAGAGTAAGCGAGTGCTAGGGTGGGAGAGTGCTAGAGTGAGCGAGTGCTGGAGTGGGAGGATGTTAGAGCGAGTGTTGGGGTGGGAGGGTGCTAGAGCGAGTGCTGGAGTGGGAGGGTGCTAGAGCGAGTGCTGGAGTGGGAGGGTGCTAGAGCGAGTACTGGAGTGTGAGGGTGCTAGAGCGAGTGCTGGAGTGGGAGGGTGCTAGAGCGAGTGCTGGAGTGGGAGGGTGCTAGAGCGAGTGCTGGAGTGGGAGGGTGCTAGAGCGAGTGCTGGAGTGGGAGGGTGCTAGAGCGAGTGCTGGAGTGGGAGGGTGCTAGAGCGAGTGCTGGAGTGGGAGGGTGCTAGAGCGAGTGCTGGAGTGGGAGGGTGCTAGAGCGAGTGCTGGAGTGGGAGGGTGCTAGAGCGAGTGCTGGAGTGGGAGGGTGCTAGAGCGAGTGCTGGAGTGGGAGGGCACTTGAGTAAGTTAGGTCACCTGTAGTAACATGTATGATACTTGTAGTCACTTCCTGAGGTTACTGTCTCACCCCCCTTCCTCCTTCCTGCAGACTGGTACCAGACTAGGTCGTCTGGTTGCTGGCCTAATCGAGCTGGCTGTTGGTGCTAGCTTCGATTTCAGATCATTCAGTTCTCTTGAGTAAACACTTTCAAACCAAGTTCAAACAACCAGCATTTAAAAGATCCTCTTAAAACGTCAGACTCTCCTCAGAGTTCCCCGAGGTCCCTACAGGCACCCCGGTAAATACAAAGTTCCCCGAGGTCCCTACAGGCACCCCGGTAAATACAAAGTTCCCCGAGGTCCCTACAGGCACCCCGGTAAATACAAAGTTCCCCGAGGTCCCTACAGGCACACCGGTAAATACAAAGTTCCCCGAGGTCCCTACAGGCACCCCGGTAAATACAAAGTTCCCCGAGGTCCCTACAGGCACACCGGTAAATATAAAGTTCCCCGAGGTCCCTACAGGCACACCGGTAAATATAAAGTTCCCCGAGGTCCCTACAGGCACCCCGGTAAATGTAAAGCTCCGGGAGGTCCCTAACAAGCACCCTGGTTAAGTACATACACAACAACTTTAGCAAAACAGCCTAAGTGATGGACAAAGGTATTTGAGATGTGTTGCAGAGTGTGATTCAGGACGGAGGACGCCACGAGCACTACTAACAATGTAGTGACGATGAAGTGTGTCTACCTGATGCTTAATCAACGAGGTCGTTTCAAAGTGATGATCCCTCTTGGAGTGGACAGTGGTTGTAATTGTGGTTGTGGTGGTAGTGTTGGGAGGTGGTGGTTGTGGTAGTGGTGGTAGTGATGGGAGGTGATGGTTGTGGTAGTGGTGGTAGTGTTGGGAGGTGATGGTTGTGGTAGTGGTGGTAGTGTTGGGAGGTGATGGTTGTGGTAGTGGTGGTAGTGTTGTGAGGTGATGGTTGTGGTAGTGGTGGTAGTGTTGGGAGGTGATGGTTGTAGTAGTGGTGGTAGTGTTGGGAGGTGATGGTTGTGGTAGTGGTGGTAGTGTTGGGAGGTGATGGTTGTAGTAGTGGTGGTAGTGTTGGGAGGTGATGGTTGTGGTAGTGGTGGTAGTGTTGGGAGGTGATGGCTGTAGTAGTGGTGGTAGTGTTGAGAGGCGGTGGCTGTGGTAATGGTGGTAGTGTTGGGAGGTGATGGTTGTAGTAGTGGTGGTAGTGCTGGGAGGTGGTGGCTGTGGTAGTGGTGGTAGTGTTGGGAGGTGATGGTTGTAGTAGTGGTGGTAGTGCTGGGAGGTGGTGGCTGTGGTAGTGGTGGTAGTGCTGGGAGGTGGTGGTGGTAGTGTTGGGAGGTGGTGGCTGTGCTAATGGTGGTAGTGTTGGGAGATGGTGGCTGTGGTAGTAGTGGTAGTGTTGGGAGGTGGTGGCTGTGGTAGTGGTGGCAGTGTTGGGAGGTGGTGGCTGTGGTAGTAGTGGTAGTGTTGGGAGGTGGTGGCTGTGGTAGTGGTGGCAGTGTTGGGAGGTGGTGGCTGTGGTAGTAGTGGTAGTGTTGGGAGGTGGTGGCTGTGGTAGTGGTGGCAGTGTTGGGAGGTGGTGGCTGTGGTAGTAGTGGTAGTGTTGGGAGGTGGTGGCTGTGGTAGTGGTGGTAGTGTTGGGAGGTGGTGGCTGTGGTAGTGGTGGCAGTGTTGGGAGGTGGTGGCTGTGGTAGTAGTGGTAGTGTTGGGAGGTGGTGGCTGTGGTAGTAGTGGTAGTGTTGGGAGGTGGTGGTGGTGTCAGGAGTCATCAACACAGCAGTGGTGGTGGTATTGCAGCTACCATCAATATAGGAGTAGTGTTGCAACAACCATCAACACAGTATTGCTTTGTGTAGGGTGGCCTCCACCTCAGAGAGGCACAGCCACTCCTATTCTTAAGGTCCATACCAGCGTGCACCGCCTACGGTAACACCCGCCTTACACCACCACCAGTGTCATCACAACATGGCTCTCTCATCTCCCGTCCTGGGAGTTCAGCTTCCAGCATCCATCAGCACTGTTTGCTGCACCCCCACCCCCCACCCAGGCCTTCCCCAGCACCCCCACCCCCCACCCAGGCTTCCCCAGCACTCCCACCCCCCACCCAGGCCTTCCCCAGCACTCCCACCCCCCACCCAGGCCTTCCCCAGCACTCCCACCTCCCCACCCAGGCTTCCCCAGCACTCCCACCTCCCCACCCAGGCTTCCCCAGCACTCCTACCTCCCCACCCAGGCTTCGACAGCACTCCTACCTCCCCACCCAGGCTTCCCCAGCACTCCTACCTCCCCACCCAGGCCTTCCCCAGCACTCCTACCTCCCCACCCAGGCCTTCCCCAGCACTCCTACCTCCCCACCCAGGCCTTCCCCAGCACTCCTATCTCCCCACCCAGGCCTTCCCCAGCACTCCTACCTCCCCACCCAGGCTTCCCCAGCACTCCTACCTCCCAACCCAGGCCTTCCCCAGCACTCCTACCTCCCCACCCAGGCCTTCCCCAGCACTCCTACCTCCCCACGCAGGCCTTCCCCAGCACTCCTACCTCCCTACCCAGGCCTTCCCCAGCACTCCCACCTCCCCACCCAGGCCTTCCCCCGCACTCCTACCTCCCCACCCAGGCCTTCCCCAGCACTCCTACCTCCCCACCCAGGCCTTCCCCAGCACTCCTACCTCCCTACCCAGGCCTTCCCCAGCACTCCTACCTCCCTACCCAGGCCTTCCCCAGCACTCCTACCTCCCTACCCAGGCCTTCCCCAGTACTCCTACCTCCCCACCCAGGCCTTCCCCAGCACTCCTACCTCCCCACCCAGGCCTTCCCCAGCACTCCCACCTCCCCCCCCAGGGCTTCCACAGCACTCCTACCTCCCGACCCAGGCCTTCCCCAGCACTCCTACCTCCCTACCCAAGCCTTCCCCAGCACTCCCACCTCCCCACCCAGGCCTTCCCCAGCACTCCCACCTCCCCACCCAGGCTTTCCCCAGCACTCCTACCTCCCCACCCAGGCCTTCCCCAGCACTCCTACCTCCCTACCCAAGCCGTCCCCAGCACTCCTACCTCCCCACCCAGGCCTTCCCCAGCACTCCTACCTCCCCACCCAGGCCTTCCCCAGCACTCCCACCTCCCCACCCAGGCCTTCCCCAGCACTCCCACCTCCCCACCCATGCCTTCCCCAGCACTCCGACCTCCCCACCCAGGCTTTCCCCAGCACTCCCACCTCCCCACCCAGGCCTTCCCCAGCACTCCTACCTCCCCACCCAGGCCTTCCCCAGCACTCCTACCTCCCCACCCAGGCCTTCCCCAGCACTCCCACCTCCCCACCCAGGCCTTCCCCAGCACTCCCACCTCCCCACCCAGGCCTTCCCCAGCACTCCCACCTCCCCACCCAGGCCTTCCCCAGCACTCCCACCTCCCCACCCAGGCCTTCCCCAGCACTCCTACCTCCCCACCCAGGCCTTCCCCAGCACTCCTACCTCCCCACCCAGGCCTTCCCCAGCACTCCCACCTCCCCACCCAGGCCTTCCCCAGCACTCCCACCTCCCCACCCAGGCCTTCCCCAACACTCCCACCTCCCCACCCAGGCCTTCCCCAGCACTCCCACCTCCCCACCCAGGCCTTCCCCAGCACTCCCACCTCCCCACCCAGGCCTTCCCCAGCACTCCCACCTCCCCACCCAGGCCGTCCCCAGCCCGCCCAACTCCCCACCCAGGCGTTCCCCAGCACTCTCCTACCTCCCCACCCAGGCCTTCCCCAGCACTCCCACTCCCCACCCAGGCCTTCCCCAGCACCCCACCTCCCCCCAGGCCTTCCCCAGCACTCCCACCTCCCCACCCAGGACTCCCACCTCCCCACCCAGGCCTTCCCCAGCACTCCCACCTCCCCACCCAGGCCTTCCCCAGCACTCCCACCTCCCCACCCAGGCGTTCCCCAGCACTCCCACCTCCCCACCCAGGCCTTCCCCAGCACTCCTACCTCCCCACCCAGGCCTTCCCCAGCACTCCCACCTCCCCACCCAGGCCTTCCCCAGCACTCCCACCTCCCCAACCAGGCCTTCCCCAGCACTCCCACCTCCCCACCCAGGCCTTCCCCAGGACTCCCACCTCCCCACCCAGGCCTTCCCCAGCACTCCCACCTCCCCACCCAGGCCTTCCCCAGCACTCCTACCTCCCCACCCAGGCCTTCCCCAACACCCCCAAGCCTCTCTCATACCCCATCATCTCTCTCCCACACTCCCAAACCTCCCCAACACAAATCCTCTCTCCCTAGTAAATAAGTAAGTTTATGTAGGTACAGATACATACAAGTACAATTACCGTACATAGTAACATATGCAATAATCACGAACGAACGATATAAGATGTAAAATAACCACAAGGGGGAACTGAATGATAGCTCTAGGGCTTTCGTGTTACAACCAACACATCTTCAGGAGCTTGCAACGTTGCAGAAATGAGTAGGAAGTCCAGGTAGGTTTGTTCAGGGACACGGCCCTAGCTAGATGATTCAACTCCCCCTGTGGTTATTTTGCATATTTAACGTATGTGTAAATTGCCCACTGGGATAACCCAAGGAAGTCAGACCAAGAGAGATATTTCCAGTGGGGTCCTTGAAATATCTTATTAAAGCCTAGCTGTAAGATACAGTAGCACTCAATCATGGTTATAACCTCTCCTTGTACTCTTAAGTTTTCACAAGAAGAATAATTAGACACTTGTGCAACATTGTAGACGTCTCGTCATTCAGTGACTTTATCAATACAGATTCCAGGACATAACTGGAAGACAGTAGAACTATATACAGAAGATGAGGTAATCAGTCCCTCAGTCTTGAAAGTTAGTGAAGAGAACCGTAGTTTTCAAGACTACGGTTCTCTTCACATGACTACGGTTCTCTTCACATGACTACGGTTCTCTTCACATGACTACGGTGTTCTTCACATGACTACGGTTCTCTTCACATGACTACGGTTCTCTTCACATGACTACGGTGTTCTTCACATGACTACGGTGTTCTTCACATGACTATGGTGTTCTTCATAAGACTACGGTGTTCTTCACATGACTACGGTGTTCTTCATAAGACTACGGTGTTCTTCACATGACTACGGTGTTCTTCACATGACTACGGTGTTCTTCACATGACTACGGTGTTCTTCACATGACTACGGTGTTCTTCACATGACTACGGTGTTCTTCATAAGACTACGGTGTTCTTCACATGACTACGGTGTTCTTCATAAGACTACGGTGTTCTTCACAAGACTACGGTGTTCTTCATAAGACTACGGTGTTCTTCACATGACTACGGTGTTCTTCATAAGACTACGGTGTTCTTCACATGACTACGGTGTTCTTCACATGACTACGGTGTTCTTCACATGACTATGGTGTTCTTCATAAGACTACGGTGTTCTTCACATGACTACGGTGTTCTTCATAAGACTACGGTGTTCTTCACATGACTACGGTTCTCTTCACATGACTACGGTGTTCTTCACATGACTACGGTGTTCTTCACATGACTACGGTGTTCTTCATAAGACTACGGTGTTCTTCACATGACTACGGTGTTCTTCACATGACTACGGTTCTCTTCACATGACTACGGTGTTCTTCACATGACTACGGTGTTCTTCACATGACTATGGTGTTCTTCATAAGACTACGGTGTTCTTCACATGACTACGGTGTTCTTCATAAGACTACGGTGTTCTTCACAAGACTACGGTGTTCTTCACATGACTACGGTTCTCTTCACATGACTACGGTGTTCTTCACATGACTACGGTGTTCTTCACATGACTACGGTGTTCTTCACATGACTACGGTGTTCTTCATAAGACTACGGTGTTCTTCACATGACTACGGTGTTCTTCACATGACTACGGTTCTCTTCACATGACTACGGTGTTCTTCACATGACTACGGTGTTCTTCACATGACTACGGTGTTCTTCACATGACTACGGTGTTCTTCACATGACTACGGTGTTCTTCACATGGCTACGGTGTTCTTCACATGGCTACGGTGTTCTTCACAAGACTACGGTGTTCTTCACATGACTACGGTGTTCTTCACATGACTACGGTGTTCTTCACATGGCTACGGTGTTCTTCACATGGCTACGGTGTTCTTCACAAGACTACGGTGTTCTTCACATGACTACGGTGTTCTTCACATTACGGTGTTCTTCACAAGACTACGGTGTTCTTCACTTGACTACGGTGTTCTTCACATGACTACGGTGTTCTTCACAAGACTACGGTGTTCTTCACTTGACTACGGTGTTCTTCACCAACTCCAAGACAGTTCTGCTGTCTTTCCATTATGTTCTTAATACACCCACTGAATGGCGAAACGTCTACAATAAAGATACCCAGATGTTGCAAGTGTTTAATTCTACATCTCGTCAGTATTGTAACCAAATATGTACAAACTTTCCCCATACTCCTCCTCTTCACACACACAGCACACAACATTCCTACACACACGTGACGTGCCTCACACCAGCAGAATTCATTCTTTACGTAGTTATAACACCATTGGGAGGTATTTACCCTGGCAAGGTGATCATAGGGATACCCGGGGATACTTCCCCGGACCGTAAACAATCACAGTCTGAAGGTATAATGTTTTCTAAATATGTAAAATATGAAAAAATAAGAAATATGTGCTAAAACGATTCAGAACGGTATGATGCATTTTCTGACATTTTTAGGGGTAATATCACCAGTTGAACCTTGTGGGGGTAATATCACCAGTTGAACCTCGTGGGGGTAATATCACCAGTTGAACCTCGTGGGGGTAATATCACCAGTTGAACCTTGTGGGGGTAATATCACCACTTGAACCTCGTGGGGGTAATATCACCACTTGAACCTCGTGGGGGTAATATCACCAGTTGAACCTTGTGGGGGTAATATCACCAGTTGAACCTCGTGGGGGTAATATCACCAGTTGAACCTTGTGGGGGTAATATCACCACTTGAACCTCGTGGGGGTAATATCACCAGTTGAACCTTGTGGGGGTAATATCACCACTTGAACCTCGTGGGGGTAATATCACCACTTGAACCTCGTGGGGGTAATATCACCACTTGAACCTCGTGGGGGTAATATCACCAGTTGAACCTCGTGGGGGTAATATCACCAGTTGAACCTCGTGGGGGTAATATCACCACTTGAACCTCGTGGGGGTAATATCTCCAGTTGAACCTCGTGGGGGTAATATCACCAGTTGAACCTCGTGGGGGTAATATCACCACTTGAACCTCGTGGGGGTAATATCACCAGTTGAACCTCGTGGGGGTAATATCACCAGTTGAACCTCGTGGGGGTAATATCACCAGTTGAACCTCGTGGGGGTAATATCACCAGTTGAACCTTGTGGGGGTAATATCACCAGTTGAACCTCGTGGGGGTAATATCACCAGTTGAACCTCGTGGGGGTAATATCACCAGTTGAACCTCGTGGGGGTAATATCACCACTTCAACCTTGTGGGGGAGACTATCCAGTCTTTGTATTCAGATCTACGGAAATTGTTTTAGCTTTCCCATTATATTTTTAATTACAATATGAATACATTAACTGATAGAGTTAAGACTAAAGGTCAGAGAGCGAACTGACCTCTCTCTCTCTCTTTCTCTCTCTCTCTCTCTCTCAGGTAAAAAAATGCGAGATATGGAAATCTTGCGTCCACCATCTTGTTCATGAAAGTGCTCAGAGATGCTGATTCCTACTGCCTAGTTATGGGGGCGGCATTCTCGTCCTTGCAGCTTCGGAAGCTATGGTAGGTGGACTTGATAAGCTCAAGGAAAGGTAACTAAAAGAGGACCTGGGAAGTGGCAGCCATGCTGGAAGGCTGGACTGTCATATCAAGACCTGGGAAGTGGCAGCCATGCTGGAAGGCTGGACTGCAATATCAGGACCTGGGAAATGGCAGCCATGCTGGAAGGCTGGACTGCCATATCAGGACCTGGGAAGTGACAGCCATGCTGGAAGGCTGGACTGTCATATCAAGACCTGGGAAGTGGCAGCCATGCTGGAAGGCTGGACTGCAATATCAGGACCTGGGAAGTGGCAGCCATGCTGGAAGGCTGGACTGCAATATCAGGACCTGGGAAGTGGCAGCCATGCTGGAAGGCTGGACTGCCATATCAGGACCTGGGAAGTGACAGCCATGCTGGAAGGCTGGACTGCAATATCAGGACCTGGGAAATGGCAGCCATGCTGGAAGGCTGGACTGCCATATCAGGACCTGGGAAGTGACAGCCATGCTGGAAGGCTGGACTGCAATATCAGGACCTGGGAAATGGCAGCCATGCTGGAAGGCTGGACTGCAATATCAGGACCTGGGAAATGGCAGCCATGCTGGAAGGCTGGACTGCCATATCAGGACCTGGGAAGTGACAGCCATGCTGGAAGGCTGGACTGTCATATCAAGACCTGGGAAGTGGCAGCCATGCTGGAAGGCTGGACTGCAATATCAGGACCTGGGAAATGGCAGCCATGCTGGAAGGCTGGACTGCCATATCAGGACCTGGGAAGTGACAGCCATGCTGGAAGGCTGGACTGCAATATCAGGACCTGGGAAATGGCAGCCATGCTGGAAGGCTGGACTGCCATATCAGGACCTGGGAAGTGACAGCCATGCTGGAAGGCTGGACTGCAATATCAGGACCTGGGAAATGGCAGCCATGCTGGAAGGCTGGACTGCCATATCAGGACCTGGGAAGTGACAGCCATGCTGGAAGGCTGGACTGCAATATCAGGACCTGGGAAATGGCAGCCATGCTGGAAGGCTGGACTGTCATATCAAGACCTGGGAAGTGGCAGCCATGCTGGAAGGCTGGACTGCCATATCAGGACCTGGGAAGTGGCAGCCATGCTGGAAGGCTGGACTGTCATATCAGGACCTGGGAAATGGCAGCCATGCTGGAAGGCTGGACTGTCATATCAGGACCTGGGAAGTGGCAGCCATGCTGGAAGACTGGACTGCCATATCAGGACCTGGGAAGTGGCAGCCATGCTGGAAGACTGGACTGCCATATCAGGACCTGGGAAGTGGCAGCCATGCTGGAAGGCTGGACTGCCATATCAGGACCTGGGAAGTGGCAGCCATGCTGGAAGGCTGGACTGCCATATCAGGACCTGGGAAGTGGCAGCCATGCTGGAAAGCTGGACTGTCATATCAGGACCTAGGAAGTGGCAGCCATGCTGGAAGGCTGGACTGCCATATCAGGACCTGGAAAGTGGCAGCCATGCTGGAAGGCTGGACTGCCATATCAGGACCTGGGAAGTGGCAGCCATGCTGGAAAGCTGGACTGTCATATGAGGACCTGGGAAGTGACAGCCATGCTGGAAGGCTGGACTGCCATATCAGGACCTGGTATTAGTTTCCTCTGGAGGTGTAAGCTGCTGCCGAAGGTTGGAATCTAGCCTATGAGTTTTAGTATTTGCAGGCCATGAGTTCGATTACCCACCCGTTCTGCGGGTCTCACACTAGTGTCGGTTATGTTAATTAGTGGGACCTGGGTCCAGGAGCCTGACTGACCTAGTGGGAATGGTATGTCAAGTGAACTGTGTTAGCCACCTGTGGAGCCAGAGACAATCTTATACTCTTAAGCAAATATCAATTGGAATCAGATTATTGTACTCCCCTATCTTAAATATTTTGCATGTGATCTTCCCAGATATCTTAGTATCAGATTCCTTTCTCATGAAGCAAGTGAACCCGTATAATTTATTACTTCATCTCAGCTTAAATAAATTATATAATAAAGTCTTGAATATGGAGTGTATTCACCTTCTTTTTCGTTATTCTATAGTAATAATTCAAGCAAGAATATCTTACGCGGGCTGGTAGATAATATATATTCCCAGACACTGAAGGTCAGAAGGGTCAGTCTTCATGCCTACATAAAACAATGAGATACATCAAACTCGAGAAATGTAGAAATGGCCGGTTCAATTATCAATAAAAAAAATAGAAATATTCTCTCTTGCCTTGAATCAAATTTCATTACCTCCCGTCCATCCTCTCTTCCCCATTCCCCAGGCGCTTTGCCAACCCTTTGAACATTGCTTCACTGATCTCACATTTAGCGTAATGACGCAACGTATGGAACAGTGCGAAAAATTCCTCTCACATGACTTAATTTATATTCGTAAAGCTTCGTTCTGATCCTAAGTGTTGAGTTTGTTTCCACAACTCTTCCAGCTACTTCGACTATATGGTTAGACCCGTAACTCAAGAAACACTTCCATACGTGTATGGTGTTGGGAGAAGTGAGAGGATTAAATCCTATGTTGTTATTTTGTTTATGATCGATCGTCTATTGTTTCGTGTTGGGAACACCAAGAGTATTAAATCCTTTGTTATTTTATGTTCGATCGTCTATTGTTTTGTGTTGGGAGAAGTGAGAGAATTAAATCCCATGTTATTTTATGTTCGATCATCTATTACGTGTTGGGGCGAGTTAGAGAATTAAATCCTATGTTATTTTGTTTATGTTAGATCATCTATTCTTTTGTGTTGTGATCCGGGAGACTTCAGAAGAGTACACTGTTATTGTTACTATTTTATTTACCCCTACAGTCAAAACATTAAGTCTTTGTCAGTTATCTGTGGTTTTATTACTTACGTCTCCTAACTAAACATTCTAACCTGACAAACTAACGCAACCATAAATAAAACTTCCCCAGTTTTATTTATTATTTGATCGACTGGTCAGAATATGAAAATCTCTCTGCTGGAATTCAGTATTGTCACTGAGATAAGTCCAGTAACACCACTAGCATAACACAGTACCAGAACAACACAAAAACAGCAACACTATCATAACAGTACCAGACCACAACAATAACAACAACACATAACAATACCAGAACACAATAACAACACTATCATAACACAGTACCAGAACAACACAATAACAGCACACTATCATAACAGTACCAGACCAGAGCAATAACAGCAACACATAACAATACCAGAACAATAACAACACTATCATAACACAGTACCAGAACAACACAATAACAGCAACACTCATAACACAGTACCAGAACACAACTATGATACTGTGTAAGCTTGCAGATCTCTGTGGTATTTCAAGAAGGATGGTATTAGTGTTGCACACTGCCGCCACTTAACTAATAACCAAACCTTGTTCGTGCCAAGAATCACCTGAAAAACATAAACAATTTTAATATTAAATGGACTCGTCAAAAAAACTGAACAGCCTGGTTGTCTGTTGGCTAATAGTCAAAAATATGAAAGTAGAGAGACGGGTAATATTCAGCTTTGTGTGGGAGTAAAAGTTTACAACATGGTCACATCTACTGTTTGTATCAATAAGCGACCACACTATAACAATTAACATCAGTGACAGAAACGTGTGTTGGTGTGTACTCATCCCTCGTGTATACAAAACATGCCCGCCGCTCCTATTTACATTCATTCCATGTAATATACAGAATATTTTAACCTCGTAATTGGAAGCTTTTGGATAAACAACTATTTTTCGAATTATTTTATTCCCACTAGAGTGATATAATCTCTCAGTACTTGTGAATTTGTCCGCTTTTCTTACGTTTATGACTTACTGTTTATTCTGTACATGTGACTACAAGTGGTCAGCCTCTCGGAAAACATTGAAAAACTAAACTGGCATTAAAAGAATACAAATGAGGGGGCAAAACATTCTTTTTCGGGTCTCACTGCCTCGCTGGGAGACGGAGACGAGTAGACCATTGTGACATCTGTGTGTGGTGAGGGATGGTGACGGTAGGTAGGATTGTGAGGGGTGGTGAAGGTAGGTAGGATTGTGAGGGATGGTGACGGTAGGTAGGATTGTGAGGGGTGGTGAAGGTAGGTAGGATTGTGAGGGATGGTGAAGGTAGGTAGGATTGTGAGGGGTGGTGAAGGTAGGTAGGATTGTGAGGGGTGGTGAAGGTAGGTAGGATTGTGAGGGATGGTGAAGGTAGGTAGGATTGTGAGGGGTGGTGAAGGTAGGTAGGATTGTGAGGGGTGGTGAAGGTAGGTAGGATTGTGAGGGGTGGTGACGGTAGGTAGGATTGTGAGGGGTGGTGAAGGTAGGTAGGATTGTGAGGGATGGTGACGGTAGGTAGGATTGTGAGGGGTGGTGACGGTAGGTAGGATTGTGAGGGGTGGTGAAGGTAGGTAGGATTGTGAGGGGTGGTGAAGGTAGGTAGGATTGTGAGGGGTGGTGAAGGTAGGTAGGATTGTGAGGGATGGTGACGGTAGGTAGGATTGTGAGGGGTGGTGCAGGTAGGTAGGATTGTGAGGGGTGGTGAAGGTAGGTAGGATTGTGAGGGATGGTGAAGGTAGGTAGGATTGTGAGGGGTGGTGACGGTAGGTAGGATTGTGAGGGGTGGTGACGGTAGGTAGGATTGTGAGGGGTGGTGAAGGTAGGTAGGATTGTGAGGGGTGGTGAAGGTAGGTAGGATTGTGAGGGGTGGTGAAGGTAGGTAGGATTGTGAGGGGTGGTGAAGGTAGGTAGGATTGTGAGGGGTGGTAAAGGTAGGTAGGATTGTGAGGGGTGGTGAGGTAGGATTGTGAGGGCTGGTGAAGGTAGGTTGTGAGGGTGGTGAAGGTAGGTAGGATTGTGAGGGGTAGGTAGGATTGTGAGGGATGGTGAAGGTAGGTAGGATTGTGAGGGGTGGTGAAGGTAGGTAGGATTGTGAGGGGTGGTGACGGTAGGTAGGATTGTGAGGGGTGGTGAAGGTAGGTAGGATTGTGAGGGGTGGTGAAGGTAGGTAGGATTGTGAGGGGTGGTGAAGGTAGGTAGGATTGTGAGGGATGGTGAAGGTAGGTAGGATTGTGAGGGGTGGTGAAGGTAGGTAGGATTGTGAGGGGTGGTGAAGGTAGGTAGGATTGTGAGGGGTGGTGAAGGTAGGTAGGATTGTGAGGGGTGGTGAAGGTAGGTAGGATTGTGAGGGGTGGTGAAGGTAGGTAGGATTGTGAGGGGTGGTGACGGTAGGTAGGATTGTGAGGGGTGGTGAAGGTAGGTAGGATTGTGAGGGGTGGTGACGGTAGGTAGGATTGTGAGGGGTGGTGAAGGTAGGTAGGATTGTGAGGGGTGGTGAAGGTAGGTAGGATTGTGAGGGGTGGTGAAGGTAGGTAGGATTGTGAGGGGTGGTGAAGGTAGGTAGGATTGTGTGTGGTGGTGAAGGTAGGTAGGATTGTGAGGGTTGGTGAATGTAGGTAGGATTGTGAGGGGTGGTGAAGGTAGGTAGGATTGTGAGGGGTGGTGAAGGTAGGTAGGATTGTGAGGGGTGGTGAAGGTAGGTAGGATTGTGAGGGGTGGTGAAGGTAGGTAGGATTGTGAGGGGTGGTGAAGGTAGGTAGGATTGTGAGGGGTGGTGAAGGTAGGTAGGATTGTGAGGGATGGTGAAGGTAGGTAGGATTGTGAGGGGTGGTGAAGGTAGGTAGGATTGTGAGGGGTGGTGAAGGTAGGTAGGATTGTGAGGGGTGGTGAAGGTAGGTAGGATTGTGAGGGGTGGTGAAGGTAGGTAGGATTGTGAGGGGTGGTGACGGTAGGTAGGATTGTGAGGGGTGGTGAAGGTAGGTAGGATTGTGAGGGGTGGTGAAGGTAGGTAGGATTGTGAGGGGTGGTGAAGGTAGGTAGGATTGTGAGGGGTGGTGAAGGTAGGTAGGATTGTGAGGGATGGTGAAGGTAGGTAGGATTGTGAGGGGTGGTGAAGGTAGGTAGGATTGTGAGGGGTGGTGAAGGTAGGTAGGATTGTGAGGGGTGGTGAAGGTAGGTAGGATTGTGAGGGGTGGTGAAGGTAGGTAGGATTGTGAGGGGTGGTGAAGGTAGGTAGGATTGTGAGGGATGGTGAAGGTAGGTAGGATTGTGAGGGATGGTGAAGGTAGGTAGGATTGTGAGGGGTGGTGACGGTAGGTAGGATTGTGAGGGGTGGTGAAGGTAGGTAGGATTGTGAGGGATGGTGAAGGTAGGTAGGATTGTGAGGGGTGGTGACGGTAGGTAGGATTGTGAGGGACGGTAGGTAGGTAGGATTGTGAGGGGTGGTGAAGGTAGGTAGGATTGTGAGGGATGGTGACGGTAGGTAGGATTGTGAGGGATGGTGACGGTAGGTAGGATTGTGAGGGATGGTGAAGGTAGGTAGGATTGTGAGGGATTAGGTGAGGGGTGGTGAGGTAGGTAGGATTGTGAGGGGTGGTGAAGGTAGGTAGGATTGTGAGGGTGGTGACGGTAGGTAGGATTGTGAGGGGTGGTGACGGTAGGTAGGATTGTGAGGGAGGGTGACGGTAGGTAGGATTGTGAGGGATGGGAAGGTAGGTGAAGGTAGGTAGGATTGTGAGGGTTGGTGAAGGTAGGTAGGATTGTGAGGGTTGGTGAAGGTAGGTAGGATTGTGAGGAGTGGTGACGGTAGGTAGGATTGTGAGGGGTGGTGACGGTAGGTAGGATTGTGAGGGGTGGTGACGGTAGGTAGGATTGTGAGGGGTGGTGAAGGTAGGTAGGATTGTGAGGGGTGGTGAAGGTAGGTAGGATTGTGAGGGATGGTGAAGGTAGGTAGGATTGTGAGGGGTGGTGAAGGTAGGTAGGATTGTGAGGGGTGGTGAAGGTAGGTAGGATTGTGAGGGGTGGTGAAGGTAGGTAGGATTGTGAGGGGTGGTGAAGGTAGGTAGGATTGTGAGGGGTGGTGAAGGTAGGTAGGATTGTGAGGGGTGGTGACGGTAGGTAGGATTGTGAGGGGTGGTGAAGGTAGGTAGGATTGTGAGGGGTGGTGAAGGTAGGTAGGATTGTGAGGGGTGGTGAAGGTAGGTAGGATTGTGAGGGGTGGTGACGGTAGGTAGGATTGTGAGTGGTGGTGAAGGTAGGTAGGATTGTGAGGGGTGGTGAAGGTAGGTAGGATTGTGAGGGATGGTGACGGTAGGTAGGATTGTGAGGAGTGGTGACGGTAGGTAGGATTGTGAGGGGTGGTGACGGTAGGTAGGATTGTGAGGGGTGGTGACGGTAGGTAGGATTGTGAGGGGTGGTGAAGGTAGGTAGGATTGTGATGGGTGGTGAAGGTAGGTAGGATTGTGAGGGGTGGTGAAGGTAGGTAGGATTGTGAGGGGTGGTGAAGGTAGGTAGGATTGTGAGGGATGGTGAAGGTAGGTAGGATTGTGAGGGATGGTGAAGGTAGGTAGGATTGTGAGGGGTGGTGAAGGTAGGTAGGATTGTGAGGGATGGTGAAGGTAGGTAGGATTGTGAGGGGTGGTGAAGGTAGGTAGGATTGTGAGGGATGGTGAAGGTAGGTAGGATTGTGAGGGGTGGTGAAGGTAGGTAGGATTGTGAGGGGTGGTGAAGGTAGGTAGGATTGTGAGGGGTGGTGAAGGTAGGTAGGATTGTGAGGGGTGGTGAAGGTAGGTAGGATTGTGAGGGATGGTGAAGGTAGGTAGGATTGTGAGGGATGGTGAAGGTAGGTAGGATTGTGAGGGGTGGTGACGTAAGTAGGATTGTGAGGGGTGATGAAGGTATTTAGGATTGTGAGGGTTGGTGAAGGTAGGTAGGATTGTGAGGGATGGTGAAGGTAGGTAGGATTGTGAGGGATGGTGAAGGTAGGTAGGATTGTGAGGGGTGGTGAAGGTAGGTAGGATTGTGAGGGGTGGTGAAGGTAGGTAGGATTGTGAGGGGTGGTGAAGGTAGGTAGGATTGTGAGGGGTGGTGAAGGTAGGTAGGATTGTGAGGGGTGGTGAAGGTAGGTAGGATTGTGAGGGGTGGTGAAGGTAGGTAGGATTGTGAGGGGTGGTGAAGGTAGGTAGGATTGTGAGGGATGGTGAAGGTAGGTAGGATTGTGAGGGGTGGTGACGGTAGGTAGGATTGTGAGGGGTGGTGAAGGTAGGTAGGATTGTGAGGGATGGTGAAGGTAGGTAGGATTGTGAGGGATGGCGAAGGTAGGTAGGATTGTGAGGGGTGGTGACGGTAGGTAGGATTGTGAGGGATGGTGAAGGTAGGTAGGATTGTGAGAGATGGTGAAGTTAGGTAGAATTGTGAGGGATGGTGAAGGTAGGTAGGATTGTGAGGGGTGGTGACGGTAGGTAGGATTGTGAGGGGTGGTGAAGGTAGGTAGGATTGTGAGAGGTGGTGACGGTAGGTAGGATTGTGAGGGATAGTGAAGGTAGGTAGGATTGTGAGGGATGGTTAAGGTAGGTAGGATTGTGAGGGGTGGTGACGGTAGGTAGGATTGTGAGGGGTGGTGAAGGTAGGTAGGATTGTGAGGGGTGGTGACGGTAGGTAGGATTGTGAGGGATAGTGAAGGTAGGTAGGATTGTGAGGGACGGTGAAGGTAGGTAGGATTGTGAGGGATTGTGAAGGTAGGTAGGATTGTGAGGGGTGGTGACGATAGATAGGATTGTGAGGGATGGTGAAGGTAGGTAGGATTGTGAGGGATGGTTAAGGTAGGTAGGATTGAGAGGGGTGGTGACGGTAGGTAGGATTGTGAGGGGTAAGGAAGGTAGGACTGTGAGGGGTGGTGACGGTAGGTAGGATTGTGAGGAATAGTGAAGGTAGGTAGGATTGTGAGGGATGGTGAAGGTAGGTAGGATTGTGAGGGATGGTGAAGGTAGGTAGGATTGTGAGGGGTGGTGACGGTAGGTAGAATTGTGAGGGATGGTGAAGGTAGGTAGGATTGTGAGGGATGGTGAAGGTTGATAGGATTGTGAGGGATGGTGAAGGTAGGTAGGAAGGATTGTGAGGGGTGGTGAAGGAAGGTAGGATTATGAGGGATGGTGAAAGTAGGTAGGATTGTGAGGGGTGGTGCAGGTACGTAGGATTGTGAGGGGTGGTGAAGGTAGGTAGGATTGTGAGGGATGGCGAAGGTAGGTAGGATTGTGAGAGGTGGTGAAGGTAGGTAAGATTGTGAGGGATGGTGAAGGTAGATAGGATTGTGAGGGATGGTGAAGGTAGGTAGGATTGTGAGGGGTGGTGACGGTAGGTAGGATTGTGAGGGATGATGAAAGAAGGTAGGATTGTGATGGGTGGTGAAGGTAGGTAGGATTGTGATGGGTGGTGAAGGTAGGTAGGATTGTGAGGGGTGGTGAAGGTAGGTAGGATTGTGAGGGGTGGTAAAGGTAGGTAGGATTGTGAGGGATGGTGAAGGTAGGTAGGATTGTGAGGGATGGTGAAGGTAGGTAGGATTGAGAAGGGTGGTGAAGGTAGGTAGAATTGTGAGGGGTGGTGACGGTAGGTAAGATTGTGAGGGATGGTGAAGGTAGATAGGACTGTGAGGGGTGGTGAAGGTAGGTAGGATTGTGAGGGATGGTGAAGGTAGGTAGGATTGTGAGGGATGGTGAAGGTAGGAAGGATTGTGAGGGATGGTTAAGGTAGGTAGGATTGAGAGGGGTGGTGACGGTAGGTAGGACTGTGAGGGGTGGTGAAGGAAGGTAGGACTGTGAGGGGTGGTGACGGTAGGCAGGATTGTGAGGAATAGTGAAGGTAGGTAGGATTGTGAGGGATGGTGAAGGTACGTAGGATCGTGAGGGATGGTGAAGGTAGGTAGGATTGTGAGGGGTGGTGACGATAGGTAGAATTGTAAGGGATGGTGAAGGTAGGTAGGATTGTGAGGGGTGGTGACGGTAGGTAGGATTGTGAGGGGTGGTGAAGGTAGGTAGGATTGTGAGGGGTGGTGAAGGTAGGTAGGATTGTGAGGGGTGGTGAAGGTAGGTAGGATTGTGAGGGGTGGTGAAGGTAGGTAGGATTGTGAGGGATGGTGAAGGTAGGTAGGATTGTGAGAGGTGGTGAAGGTAGGTAAGATTGTGAGGGATGGTGAAGGTAAGTAGGATTGTGAAGGGTGGTGAAGGTAGCTAGGATTGTGAGGGATGGTGAAAATAGGTAGGATTGTGAGGGATGGTGAAAGAAGGTAGGATTGTGATGGGTGGTGAAGGTAGGTAGGATTGTGAGGGGTGGTGAAGGTAGGTAGGATTGTGAGGGGTGGTAAAGGTAGGTAGGATTGTGAGGGATGGTGAAGGTAGGTAGGATTGTGAGGGATGGTGAAGGTAGGTATGATTGTGAGGGATGGTAAAGGTAGGTAGGATTGTAAGGGGTGGTGAAGGTAGGTAGGATTGAGAAGGGTGGTGAAGGTAGGTAGAATTGTGAGGGGTGGTGACGGTAGGTAAGATTGTGAGGGATGGTGAAGGTAGATAGAACTGTGAGGGGTGGTGAAGGTAGGTAGGATTGTGAGGGATGGTGAAGGTAGGTAGGATTGTGAGGGATGGTGAAGGTAGGTAGGATTGTGAGGGATGGTGAAGGTAGGAAGGATTGTGAGGGATGGTTAAGGTAGGTAGGATTGTGAGGGGTGGTGAAGGTAGGTAGGATTGTGAGGGGTGGTGAAGGTAGGTAGGATTGTGAGGGGTGGTGAAGGTAGGTAGGATTGTGAGGGGTGGTGAAGGTAGGTAGGATTGTGAGGGGTGGTGAAGGTAGGTAGGATTGTGAGGGATGGTGAAGGTAGGTAGGATTGTGAGGGGTGGTGAAGGTAGGTAGGATTGTGAGGGGTGGTGACGGTAGGTAGAATTGTGAGGGGTGGTGAAGGTAGGTAGGATTGTGAGGGGTGGTGAAGGTAGGTAGGACTGTGAGGGGTGTTGAAGGTAGGTAGGACTGTAAGGGTTGGTGAAGGTAGGTAGGATTGTGAGGGGTGGTGAAGGTAGGTAGGATTGTGAGGGATGGTGAAGGTAGGTAGGATTGTGAGGGATGGTGAAGTGAGGTAGAACTGTGAGGGATGGTGAAGGTAGGTAGGATTGTGAGGGGTGGTGAATTTAGGTAGGATTGTGAGGGGTGGTGAAGGTAGGTAGGATTGTGAGGGATGGTGAAGGTAGGTAGGGCTGTGAGGGGTGGTGAAGGTAGGTGGGACTGTGAAGGGTGGTGAAGGCAGGTAGGATTGTGAGGGATGGTGGAGGTAGGTAGGATTGTGAGGGGTGGTGAAGGTAGGTAGGACTGTGAGGGTTGGTGAAGGTAGGTAGGATTGTGAGGGATGGTGGAGGTAGGTAGGACTGTGAGGGCTGGTGAAGGTAGGTAGGACTGTGAGGGTTGGTGAAGGTAGGTAGGATTGTGAGGGATGGTGGTGGTAGGTAGGACTGTGAGGGTTGGTGAAGGTAGGTAGGATTGTGAGGGGTGGTGGAGGTAGGTAGGATTGTGAGGGATGGTGCAGGTAGGTAGGACTGTGAGGGTTGGTGAAGGTAGGTAGGATTGTGAGGGGTGGTGAAGGTAGGTAGGATTGTGAGGGATGGTGAAGGTAGGTAGGATTGTGAGGGATGGTGAAGGTAGGTAGGATTGAGAGGGGTGGTGACGATAGATAGGATTGTGAGGGATGGTGAAGGTAGGTAAGATTGTGAGGGGTGGTGAAGGTAGGTAGGATTGTGAAGGGTGGTGAAGGTAGGTAGGATTGTGAGGGATGGCGAAGGTAGGTAGGATTGTGAGGGGTGGTGACGGTAGGTAGGATTGTGAGGGATGGTGAAGGTAGGTAGGATTGTGAGGGGTGGTAAAGGTAGGTAGGATTGTGAGGGATGGTGAAGGTAGGTAGGATTGTGAGGGATGGTGAAGGAAGGTAGGACTGTGAGGGGTGGTGACGGTAGGCAGGATTGTGAGGAATAGTGAAGGTAGGTAGGATTGTGAGGGATGGTGAAGGTACGTAGGATTGTGAGGGATGGTGAAGGTAGGTAGGATTGTGAGGGGTGGTGACGATAGGTAGAATTGTAAGGGATGGTGAAGGTAGGTAGCATTGTGAGGGGTGGTGACGGTAGGTAGGATTGTGAGGGATGGTGAAGGTAGGTAGGATTGTGAGGGGTGGTGCAGGTAGGTAGGATTGTGAGGGGTGGTGAAGGTAGGTAGGATTGTGAGGGATGGTGAAGGTAGGTAGGATTGTGAGAGGTGGTAAAGGTAGGTAAGATTGTGAGGGATGGTGAAGGTAAGTAATATTGTGAAGGGTGGTGAAGGTAGCTAGGATTGTGAGGGATGGTGAAAATAGGTAGGATTGTGAGGGATGGTGAAAGAAGGTAGGATTGTCATGGGTGGTGAAGGCAGGTAGGATTGTGAGGGGTGGTGAAGGTAGGTAGGATTGTGAGGGGTGGTAAAGGTAGGTAGGATTGTGAGGGATGGTGAAGGTAGGTAGGACTGTGAGGGATGGTGAAGGTAGGTATGATTGTGAGGGATGGTAAAGGTAGGTAGGATTGTAAGGGGTGGTGAAGGTAGGTAGGATTGAGAAGGGTGGTGAAGGTAGGTAGAATTGTGAGGGGTGGTGACGGTAGGTAAGATTGTGAGGGATGGTGAAGGTAGATAGGACTGTGAGGGGTGGTGAAGGTAGGTAGGATTGTGAGGGATGGTGAAGGTAGGTAGGATTGTGAGGGATGGTGAAGGTAGGTAGGATTGTGAGGGATGGTGAAGGTAGGTAAGATTGTGAGGGGTGGTGAAGTTAGGTAGGATTGTGAGGGATGGTGAAGGTAGGTAGGATTGTGAGGGGTGGTGAAGGTAGGTAGGATTGTGAGGGGTGGTGAAGGTAGGTAGGATTGTGAGGGGTGGTGAAGGTAGGTAGGATTGTGAGGGGTGGTGAAGGTAGGTAGGATTGTGAGGGGTGGTGAAGGTAGGTAGGATTGTGAGGGATGGTGAAGGTAGGTAGGATTGTGAGGGGTGGTGAAGGTAGGTAGGATTGTGAGGAGTGGTGACGGTAGGTAGAATTGTGAGGGGTGGTGAAGGTAGGTAGGATTGTGAGGGGTGGTGAAGGTAGGTAGGACTGTGAGGGGTGTTGAAGGTAGGTAGGACTGTAAGGGTTGGTGAAGGTAGGTAGGATTGTGAGGGGTGGTGAAGGTAGGTAGGATTGTGAGGGATGGTGAAGGTAGGTAGGATTGTGAGGGATGGTGAAGTGAGGTAGAACTGTGAGGGATGGTGAAGGTAGGTAGGATTGTGAGGGGTGGTGAATTTAGGTAGGATTGTGAGGGGTGGTGAAGGTAGGTAGGATTGTGAGGGATGGTGAAGGTAGGTAGGGCTGTGAGGGGTGGTGAAGGTAGGTGGGACTGTGAAGGGTGGTGAAGGTAGGTAGGATTGTGAGGGATGGTGGAGGTAGGTAGGATTGTGAGGGATGGTGAAGGTAGGTAGGATTGTGAGGGGTGGTGAAGGTAGGTAGGATTGTGAGGGATGGTGAAGGTAGGTAGGATTGTGAGGGATGGTGAAGGTAGGTGGGATTGTGAGGGATGGTTAAGGTAGGTAGGATTGAGAGGTGTGGTGACGGTAGGTAGGATTGTGAGGGGTGGTGAAGGTAGGTAGGACTGTGAGGGATAGTGAAGGTAGGTAGGATTGTGAGGGACGGTGAAGGTAGGTAGGATTGTGAGGGATTGTGAAGGTAGGTAGGATTGTGAGGGGTGGTGACGATAGATAGGATTGTGAGGGATGGTGAAGGTAGGTGGGATTGTGAGGGATGGTTAAGGTAGGTAGGATTGAGAGGTGTGGTGACGGTAGGTAGGATTGTGAGGGGTGGTGAAGGTAGGTAGGACTGTGAGGGGTGGTGACGGTAGGTAGGATTGTGAGGAATAGTGAAGGTAGGTAGGATTGTGAGGGATGGTGAAGGTAGGTAGGATTGTGAGGGATGGTGAAGGTAGGTAGGATTGTGAGGGGTGGTGACGGTAGGTAGAATTGTGAGGGATGGTGAAGGTAGGTAGGATTGTGAGGGATGGTGAAGGTAGATAGGATTGTGAGGGATGGTGAAGGTAGGTAGGATTGTGAGGGGTGGTGACGGTAGGTAGGATTGTGAGGGGTGGTGAAGGTAGGTAGGATTGTGAGGGATGGCGAAGGTAGGTAGGATTGTGAGGAGTGGTGAATGTAGGTAGGATTGTGAGGGGTAGTGAAGGTAGGTAGGATTGTGAGGGATGGTGAAATTAGGTAGGATTGTGAGGGGTGGTGAAGATAGGTAGGATTGTGAGGGGTGGTGAATGTAGGTACGATTGTGAGGGGTGGTGAAGGTAGGTAGGATTGTGAGGGGTGGTGAAGGTAGGTAGGATTGTGAGGGATGGTGAATGTAGGTAGGATTGTGAGGGGTGGTGAAGGTAGGTAGGATTGTGAGGGGTGGTGAAGGTAGGTAGGATTGTGAGGGGTGGTGAAGGTAGGTAGGATTGTGAGGGATGGTGAATGTAGGTAGGATTGTGAGGGGTGGTGAAGGTAGATAGGATTGTGAGGGGTTGTGAAGGTAGGTAGGATTGTGAGGGGTGGTGAAGGTAGGTAGAATTGTGAGGGGTGTTGACGGTAGGTAAGATTGTGAGGGATAGTGAAGGTAGGTAGGATTGTGAGGGGTGGTGAAGGTAGGTAGGATTGTGAGGGATGGTGAAGGTAGGTAGGATTGTGAAGGGTGGTGAAAGTAGGTAGGATTGTGAGGGATGGTGAAGGTAGGTAGGATTGTGAGGGATGGAGAAGGTAGGTAGGACTGTGAGGGGTGGTGAAGGTAGGTAGGATTGTGAGGGGTGATGAAGGTAGATAGCATTGTGAGGGGTGGTGAAGGTAGGTAGGATTGTGAGGGATGGTAAAGGTAGGTAGGATTGTGAGGGATGGTGAAAGTAGGTAGGATTGTGAGGGATGGTAAAGGTAAGTAGGATTGTGAGGGATGGTGAAGGTAGGTAGGACTGTGAGGGGTGGTGAAGGTAGGTAGGACTGTGAGTGTTGGTGAAGGTAGGTAGGATTGTGAGGGGTGGAGAAGGTAGGTAGGATTCTGAGGGGTGGTGAAGGTAGGTAGGACTGTGAGGGATGGTGAAGGTAGGTAGGATTGTGAGGGGTGGTGAAGGTAGGTAGGATTGCGAGGGTTCGTGAAGGTAAGTAGGATTGTGAGGGTTTGTGAAGGTAGGTAGGATTGTGAGGGATGGTGAAGGTAGTTAGGATTGTGTGGGATGGTGAAGGTAGGTAGGACTGTGAGGGTTGGTGAAGGTAGGTAGGATTGTGAGGGGTGGTGAAGGTAGGTAGGACTGTGAGGGTTGGTGAAGGTAGGCAGGACTGTGAGGGTTGGTGAAGGTAGGTAGGATTGTAAGGGGTGGTGAAGGTAGGTAGGAATGTGAGGGGTGGGGAAGGTAGGTAGGAGGGATTGTGAGGGGATGGTGAAGGTAGGTAGGACTGTGAGGGTTGGTGAAGGTAGGTAGGATTGTGAGGGGTGGTGAAGGTAGGTAGGACTGTGAGGGTTGGTGAAGGTAGGTAGGACTGTGAGGGTTGGTGAATGTAGGTAGGATTGTGAGGGGTGGTGAAGGTAGGTAGGACTGTGAGGGTTGGTGAAAGTAGGTAGGATTGTAAGGGGTGGTGAAGGTAGGTAGGATTGTGAGGGGTGGTGAAGGTAGGTAGGATTGTGAGGGGTGGTGAAGGTAGGTAGGTAGGATTGTGAGGGGTGGTGAAGGTAGGTAGGATTGTGAGGGTTGGTGAAGGTAGGTAGGATTGTTAGGTGTGGTGAAGGTAGGTATGATTGTGAGGGATGGTGAAGGTAGGCAGGCACCTGGGGAGCCACACCAGCATCAAGTGACCACACCTGCAGAGCCACACCAGCATGAAGACAACACACCTGCTGAGCCACACCAGCATCAAGACACCACACCTGCGGAGTCACACCAGCATCAAGACACCACACCTGCGGAGTCACACCAGCATCAAGACACCACACCTGCTGAGCCACACCACCATGAAGACAACACACCTGCGGAACCACACCACCATCAAGACAACACACCTGCAGAGCCACACCAGCATGAAGACACCACACCTGCTGAGCCACACCACCATGAAGACAACACACGTGCTGAGCCACACCACCATCAAGACAACACACCTGCAGAGCCACACCAGCATGAAGACACCACACCTGCGGAGCCACACCAGCATGAAGACACCACACCTGCGGAGCCACACCAGCATGAAGACAACACACCTGCTTAGCCACACCACCATCAAGACACCACACCTACAGAGCCACACCAGCATGAAGACACCACACCTGCGGAGCCACACCAGCATGAAGACAACACACCTGCGGAGTCACACCAGCATCAAGACACCACACCTGCTGAGCCACACCAGCATGAAGACACCACACCTGCGAAGCCACACCAGCATGAAGACAACACACCTGCGGAGTCACACCAGCATCAAGACATCACACCTGCGGAGCCACACCAGCACGAAGACACCACACCTGCGGAGCCACACCAGCATGAAGACACCACACCTGCGGAGCCACACCAGCATGAAGACACCACACCTGCGGAGCCACACCAGCATCAAGACACCACACCTGCGGAGCCACACCAGCATGAAGACACCACACCTGCGGAGCCACACCAGCATGAAGACACCACACCTGCGGAGCCACACCAGCATGAAGACACCACACCTGCCGAGCCACACCAGCATGAAGACACCACACTTGCGGAGCCACACCAGCATGAAGACACCACACCTGCGGAGCCACACCAGCATGAAGACACCACACCTGACGAGCCACACCAGCATGAAGACACCACACTTGCGGAGCCACACCAGCATGAAGACACCACACCTGCGGAGCCACACCAGCATGAAGACACCACACCTGCGGAGCCACACCAGCATGAAGACACCACACCTGCGGAGCCACACCAGCATGAAGACACCACACCTGCGGAGCCACACCAGTATGAAGACACTACACCTGCGGAGCCACACCAGCATGAAGACACCACACCTGCGGAGCCACACCAGCATGAAGACACCACACCTGCCGAGCCACACCAGCATGAAGACACCACACCTGCGGAGCCACACTAGTATGAAGACACCACACCTGCGGAGCCACACCAGCATGAAGACACCACACCTGCGGAGCCACACCAGCATGAAGACACCACACCTGCGGAGCCACACCAGCATGAAGACACCACACCTGCGGAGCCACACCTGCATGAAGACACCACACCTGCGGAGCCACACCAGCATGAAGACACCACACCTGCGGAGCCACACCAGCATGAAGACACCACACCTGCGGAGCCACACCAGCATGAAGACACCACACCTGCCTAGCCACACCAGCATGAAGACACCACACCTGCCTAGCCACACCAGCATGGAGACACCACACCTGCCTAGCCACACCAGCATGAAGACACCACACCTGCGGAGCCACACCTGCATGAAGACACCACACCTGCGGAGCCACACCAGCATGAAGACACCACACCTGCGGAGCCACACCAGCATGAAGACACCACACCTGCGGAGCCACACCAGCATGAAGACACCACACCTGCGGAGCCACACCAGCATGAAGACACCACACCTGCGGAGCCACACCAGCATGAAGACACCACACCTGCGGAGCCACACCAGCATGAAGACACCACACCTGCGGAGCCACACCAGCATGAAGACACCACACCTGCCGAGCCACACCAGCATGAAGACACCACACCTGCGGAGCCACACCAGCATGAAGACACCACACCTGCCTAGCCACACCAGCATGAAGACACCACACCTGTCTAGCCACACCAGCATGAAGACACCACACCTGCCTAGCCACACCAGCATGAAGACACCACACCTGCGGAGGCAGTCTTGCCGGACACTGGTAATATTTAACTTAGGATAATTATCCTCAGCGGATTACTGCAACTTTCTTTCACCCTAAAATGTGTCACTCCTCGGTCCTCCAGAAGCAGTGTCACAACATCAGCTGCCCTGCATACCATCTAAAAGGGACCAGGAGGCACAGACCCCGGAAAACAATAGTAGCTACGACAACCCAACTCCAGGTGATTTTTTACTGGCAGGAAATGGAGAAAGAAAATGGAAGGAAATAACAAAAATAGTCCACTACCTTGGAGCCTTGTTGGACTGGAGGCGCAGACAGTGGCCACCCATGGCCCTCCAGGACTACAAGTACTGATGCCAATAACAAAATCCCCTCAACAAACACAGAATACAACCTCGTTTATATTTGCTTATATACAGGACCTTAAGCCATTCACCAACAACAAAATATCTTTTATCAGTGGACTTCTAGAGGAGTCTAATGCAATGTTTGCAGCCTTCACAGAGACCCAACCAAAAGATTACTTTGACAATGAAATATGGATACCTGGATACAACCTTTTTAGATGCGACAAAAAGAACAGGCAACAAGGAGGGGTTGGCCTGTATGTCAGTCTCTCATCTGCACGGAGTTGCTGAACACCACAAATGAGGTAGTTGAAGTTCTATCAATAAAGATCGAGAACCAAAACCAGATGCAACCTCACAACAGTTCAAGGAACAGCTACTGAAAATCGATTACTGTTTGGAAAACCTTCCAGCTCCATCCCCAAACATCTTACTGCTTGGTGATTTCAACCTAAGGCATACAAAATGGAAAAATGTAGCAAATAATGTTATAGCTGAAACAATCCCCGGAGGTAGCGCAGATGAAAGGTCACACACACATGAGCTACTAAGTCTCTGCAAAAAACACACCTTAAGCCAGCAGATAGTGGAGCCAACAAGACTAGAAAACACACTTGACCTTATCTTCACAAATAATGAGGACCTGGTAAGAGACATAGCAATATCAAAAACAATTCCAATCACAATCTAATCGAAGTCCAGACTTACATGTACAGCAAAATGCACGTACTTGTGAAGGTGTCTTCACAAAATACAACTTCAACAGCAAGAACATCAACTGGGACCAGGTAAACCATGTCCTAAATGAAACATGTTGGGAAGATATCTTAAATGACATGGATCCAAACCAGTGCCTTGAAAGGATCAACTTCCTGGTAGCCGAAGCATGTTCTAGGCATATTCCCCTAAGAAAGAAGAAGAGAAGGAGCAAACTGGAGAGAGAAAGACGCTCCCTCTACAGGAGACGACAAAGAGACACTGAGCTCCTCAGGAGTGCTAGAATATCTGATACACGAAAGGAGGCGCTGACCAGAGAAGTGGAAACTATCGAACTTAAGTTTAAGGACTCTTACAGGAACCAGGAGAGGCAGGAGGAGCTTAAAGTTATTAGTGAAATTGAAAGAAATTCGAAATATTTTTTTTTCATATGCCAAAAACAAGGCAAATACCACATCTAGTATCGGGCCCTTACTCAGACAGGATGGGACTTACACAGATGACAACAAGGAAATGAGTGAAATACTGAAATCCCAGTACGACTCTGTGTTTAGTGAGCCACTAATCAGTCTGAGGATCGACGATCCAAATGATTTCTTCATGAATGAGCCTCAAAACTCCATCAATGTATGCCAGATTTCCGACATTACCCTAACCCCAATAGACTTTGAAAAAGCCATTAACAACATGCCCATGCACTCAGACCCGGGCCCAGACTCGTGGAACTCTGTGTTCATTAAAAACTGCAGGAAACCCTTCTCACGTGCGCTAAGTATGCTATGGAGAAGGAGCTTAGACATGGGTGAAATTCCACAGTCACTTAAAACAACTAATATAGCCCCACTCCATAAAGGTGGCAGCAAAGCATTAGCTAAGAACTATAGACCAATAGCTCTGACGTACCACATCATAAAAATCTTTGAAAGAGTGCTGAGAAGCAGGATTGCAAACCACCTGGATTCCCAAAAACTGCACAATCCAGGCAACATGGGTTCAGGGCAGGTCGCTCCTGCATCTCACAACTACTGGATCACTATGATATGGACTTGGATGCACTGGAAGAAAATCAGAATGCAGATGTAATATACACAGACTTTGCAAAAGCGTTTGACAAGTGCGATCATGGCGTAATAGCGCACGAAATACGTGCTAAAGGAATAACTGGCAAAGTGGGGAGATGGATCTTCAACTTCCTAACCAATCGAAAACAAAGAGTAGTGGTCAACAGAGTTAAATCAGATGCTGCCATAGTGAAGAGCTCTGTTCCACAAGGAACAGTAGTCGCCCCCATCTTATTCCTCATCCTCATATCAGACACAGAGATGTAATTCACAGAACCGTATCATCCTTTGCAGACGATACTAGGATCTGCATGAGACAGTCATCTGCTGAGGACGCGGTTAACCTCCAAGAAGATATAAACAAAGTTTTCCAGTGGGCAACGGTAAACAATATGATGTTCAATGAGGACAAATTCCAATTACTCCGTTATGGAAAACTGGAGGAGATAATAACTAGAACAGAGTATACTACAGACTCTGGCCATACAATAGAGCTGAAAAATAATGTAAGGGACCTGGGAGTAGTAATGTCTGAGGATCTCACTTTCAAGGATCACAACAGTGCCGCGATCACAAGTGCAAAGAAAATGATAGGATGGATAATGAGAACGTTCAAAACGAGAGATGCCAAGCCCATGATGATCATTTTCAAATCACTTGTTCTCACTAGGCTGGAATACTGCTGTACATTAACATCTCCATTCAAAGCAGGTGAAATCGTAGTTCTAGAGAGTGTACAGAGATCCTTTACTGCACGTATAAGTTCTGTCAAGCACCTTAACTACTGGGAACGCTTGGAAGCACTTGACTTGTACTCGTTGGAACGTAGGAGGGAGAGATATATAATCTACACTTGGAAAATCCTGGAAGGAATCGTTCCAAATCTGCACACAGAAATCACTCCCTACGAAAGTAAAAGACTGTGCAGGCGATGCAAAATGCCCCCAATTAAAAGTAGGGGCGCCATTGGTACACTAAGGGAAAACACCATAAGTGTAGGGGGCCCAAAACTGTTCAACAGCCTCTCACCAAGCATTAGGGGAATTGCCAATAAACCCCTAGCTGCCTTCAAGAGAGAGCTGGACAGATACCTAAAGTCAGTGCCGGATCAGCCGGGTTGTGGTTCGTACGTTGGACTGCGTGCGGCCAGCAGTAACATCCTGGTTGATCAGGTCCTGATCCACCGGGAGGCCTGGTCGTGGACCGGGCCGCGGGGGCGTTGATCCCCGGAATAACCTGCAGGTAACTAACCAGGGCGGCTTATACGACTACAGGTTGGAAAAAAAAATAAACGAATGCAATAATATGCGATCCTTTATTGACCATGTTTGGCCCACACAGTGGCCCACACAGTGGCCCACACAGTGGCCCACACAGTGTGGAGAGTCAGGTGGAGAACGTTGAGTTGGTTGTGGATAAACAACAACAAGTGTAAGGAGACACACTCACGTCAACACAAGACCAAAACCGGTATATGGCTTCATTTCACATGTAACACCATCAGTCAAGAATACGTAAATCCCTAAAAAACAACAGGGTTTAAAAGAACGGTTTTATTGCATATACACCGGACTATACACATCGTGGTGTATATATACACTGCGCCTGCGCAATGCGTTGCCAGAAATTCCAGCTTCCGTGCGCCGATTGTTTTCGTTTAATCTCGTTAGTCTGGCGTTTTTATTGGCGTAATCTCTGCAAATTACGCCACAGCGCAGGGATGTGCACAACGATGCTCGTACATACCTGACAACCCCGCCAATACCAAACATTATAGTGCTGCTCTACCATCACAAACAATATAGTGGTGCTCTACCATCACAAACATTATAGTGGTGCTCTACCATCACAAACAATATAGTGGTGCTCCACCATCACAAACAATATAGTGGTGCTCCACCATCACAAACAATATAGTGGTGCTCCACCATCACAAACAATATAGTGGTGCTCTACCATCACAAACAATATAGTGGTGCTCTACCATCACAAACAATATAGTGGTGCTCTACCATCACAAACAATATAGTGGTGCTCTACCATCACAAACAATATAGTGGTGCTCTACCATCACAAACAATATAGTGGTGCTCTACCATCACAAACAATATAGTGGTGCTCTACCATCACAAACAATATAGTGGTGCTCTACCATCACAAACAATATAGTGGTGCTCTACCATCACAAACAATATAGTGGTGCTGCACCATCACAAACAATATAGTGGTGCTCTACCATCACAAACAATATAGTGGTGCTCCACCATCACAAACAATATAGTGCTGCTCTACCATCACAAACAATATAGTGGTGCTCCACCATCACAAACAATATAGTGGTGCTCCACCATCACAAACAATATAGTGCTGCTCTACCATCACAAACAATATAGTGGTGCTCCACCATCACAAACAATATAGTGGTGCTCCACCATCACAAACAATATAGTGGTGCTCTACCATCACAAACAATATAGTGGTGCTCTACCATCACAAACAATATAGTGGTGCTTCACCATCACAAACAATATAGTGCTGCTCTACCATCACAAACAATATAGTGGTGCTCCACCATCACAAACAATATAGTGGTGCTCCACCATCACAAACAATATAGTGGTGCTCTACCATCACAAACAATATAGTGGTGCTCTACCATCACAAACAATATAGTGGTGCTCTACCATCACAAACAATATAGTGGTGCTCTACCATCACAAACAATATAGTGGTGCTCTACCATCACAAACAATATAGTGGTGCTCTACCATCACAAACAATATAGTGGTGCTCTACCATCACAAACAATATAGTGGTGCTCTACCATCACAAACAATATAGTGGTGCTCTACCATCACAAACATATATAGCTCCACCATCACAAACAATATAGGTGCTCTACCATCACAAACAATAGAGTGCTGCTCTACCATCACAAACAATATAGTGGTGCTCTACCATCACAAACAATATAGTGGTGCTCTACCATCACAAACAATATAGGTGCTCTACCATCACAAACAATATAGTGGTGCTCTACCATCACAAACAATATAGTGTGCTCTACCATCACAAACAATATACAAACATTATAGTGGTGCTCTACCATCACAAACAATATAGTGGTGCTCCACCATCACAAACAATATAGTGGTGCTCCACCATCACAAACAATATAGTGGTGCTCCACCATCACAAACAATATAGTGGTGCTCTACCATCGCAAACAATATAGTGGTGCTCTACCATCACAAACAATATAGTGGTGCTCTACCATCACAAACAATATAGTGGTGCTCTACCATCACAAACAATATAGTGGTGCTCTACCATCACAAACAATATAGTGGTGCTCTACCATCACAAACAATATAGTGGTGCTCTACCATCACAAACAATATAGTGGTGCTCTACCATCACAAACAATATAGTGGTGCTCTACCATCACAAACAATATAGTGGTGCTCTACCATCACAAACAATATAGTGGTGCTCTACCATCACAAACAATATAGTGGTGCTCTACCATCACAAACAATATAGTGGTGCTCAACCATCACAAACAATATAGTGGTGCTCTACCATCACAAACAATATAGTGGTGCTCCACCATCACAAACAATATAGTGCTGCTCTAACATCACAATCAATAAAGTGGTGATCCACCATCACAAACAATATAGTGCTCTACCATCACAAACAATATAGTGGTGCTCTACCATCACAAACAATATAGTGGTGCTCTACCATCACAAACAATATAGTGGTGCTCCACCATCACAAACAATATAGTGCTGCTCTACCATCACAAACAATATAGTGGTGCTCTACCATCACAAACAATATACACCATCACAAACAATATAGTGGTGCTCTACCATCACAAACAATATAGTGGTGCTCTACCATCACAAACAATATAGTGGTGCTCTACCATCACAAACAATATAGTGGTGCTCTACCATCACAAACAATATAGTGGTGCTCTACCATCACAAACAATATAGTGGTGCTCTACCATCACAAACAATATAGTGGTGCTCTACCATCACAAACAATATAGTGGTGCTCTACCATCACAAACAATATAGTGGTGCTCTACCATCACAAACAATATAGTGGTGCTCTACCATCACAAACAATATAGTGCTCTACCATCACTGCCATCACAAAGAATATAGTGGTGCTCTACCATCACAAACAATATAGTGGTGCTCTACCATCACAAACAATATAGTGGTGCTCTACCATCACAAACAATATAGTGGTGCTCTACCATCACAAACAATATAGTGGTGCTCTACCATCACAAACAATATAGTGGTGCTCTACCATCACAAACAATATAGTGGTGCTCTACCATCACAAACAATATAGTGCTGCTCTACCATCACAAACAATATAGTGGTGCTCCACCACAAACAATATAGTGGTGCTCTACCATCACAAACAATATAGTGCTGCTCTACCATCACAAACAATATAGTTGTGCTGCACCATCACAAACAATATAGTGGTGCTCTACCATCACAAACAATATAGTGGTGCTCTACCATCACAAACAATATACACCATCACAAACAATATAGTGGTGCTGCTCTACCATCACAAACAATATAGTGGTGCTCTACCATCACAAACAATATAGTGGTGCTCACCATCACAAACAATATAGTGGTGTGGTGCTGCACCATCACAAACAATATAGTGGTGCTGCACCATCACAAACAATATAGTGGTGCTCTACCATCACAAACAATATAGTGCTGCTCCACCATCACAAACAATATAGTGGTGCTCTACCATCACAAACAATATAATGCTGCTCTACCATCAATATAGTGCTCCACCATCACAAACAATATAGTGCTGCTCACCATCACAAACAATATAGTGGTGCTCTACCATCACAATATAGTGGTGCTCTACCATCACAAACAATATAGTGGTGCTCCACCATCACAAACAATATAGTGGTGCTCTACCATCACAATCACAAACAATATAGTGCTGCTCTACCATCACAAACAATATAGTGGTGCTGCCACCATCACAAACAATATAGTGGTGCTCCACCATCACAAACAATATAGTGCTGCTCTACCATCACAAACAATATAGTGGTGCTCTACCATCACAAACTGCTACCATCACAAACAATATAGTGGTGCTCTACCATCACAAACAATATAGTGGTGCTCTACCATCACAAACAATATAGTGGTGCTCTACCATCACAAACAATATAGTGGTGCTCTACCATCACAAACAATATAGTGGTGCTCTACCATCACAAACAATATAGTGCTGCTCTACCATCACAAACAATATAGTGCTGCTCTACCATCACAAACAATATAGTGGTGCTCCACCATCACAAACAATATAGTGCTGCTCTACCATCACAAACAATATAGTGGTGCTCTACCATCACAAACAATAGAGTGCTGCTCTACCATCACAAACAATATAGTGGTGCTCTACCATCACAAACAATATAGTGGTGCTCCACCATCACAAACAATATAGTGCTGCTCTACCATCACAAACAATATAGTGGTGCTCTACCATCACAATATAGTGGTGCTCTACCATCACAAACAATATAGTGCTGCTCTACCATCACAAACAATATAGTGGTGCTGCACCATCACAAACAATATAGTGGTGCTCCACCATCACAAACAATATGGTGGTGCTGCACCATCACAAACAATATAGTGGTGCTCCACCATCACAAACAATATAGTGGTGCTCCACCATCACAAACAATATAGTGGTGCTGCACCATCACAAACAATATAATGCTGCTCTACCATCACAAACAATATAGTGGTGCTCTACCATCACAAACAATATAGTGGTGCTGCACCATCACAAACAATATAGTGGTGCTGCACCATCACAAACAATATAGTGGTGCTGCACCATCACAAACAATATAATGCTGCTCTACCATCACAAACAATATAATGCTGGTCTACCATCACAAACAATATAGTGCTGCTCTACCATCACAAACAATATAGTGGTGCTCTACCATCACAAACAATATAGTGGTGCTGCACCATCACAAACAATATAGTGGTGCTGCACCATCACAAACAATATAGTGGTGCTCTACCATCACAAACAATATAGTGGTGCTCTACCATCACAAACAATATAGTGGTGCTCTACCATCACAAACAATATAGTGGTGCTGCACCATCACAAACAATATAGTGGTGCTCTACCATCACAAACAATATAGTGGTGCTCTACCATCACAAACAATATAGTGGTGCTCTACCATCACAAACAATATAGTGGTGCTCTACCATCACAAACAATATAGTGGTGCTCTACCATCACAAACAATATAGTGGTGCTCTACCATCACAAACAATATAGTGGTGCTCTACCATCACAAACAATATAGTGGTGCTCCACCATCACAAACAATATAGTGCTGCTCTACCATCACAAACAATATAGTGGTGCTCTACCATCACAAACAATATAGTGGTGCTGCACCATCACAAACAATATAGTGGTGCTCTACCATCACAAACAATATAGTGGTGCTCTACCATCACAAACAATATAGTGGTGCTGCACCATCACAAACAATATAGTGCTGTTCTACCATCACAAACAATATAGTGGTGCTCTACCATCACAACCAATATAGTGGTGCTCTACCATCACAAACAATATAGTGGTGCTGCACCATCACAAACAATATAGTGGTGCTGCACCATCACAAACAATATAGTGGTGGTCCACCATCACAAACAATATAGTGGTGCTCCACCATCACAAACAATATAGTGGTGCTGCACCATCACAAACAATATAATGCTGCTCTACCATCACAAACAATATAGTGGTGCTGCA
>NC_091336.1:15907178-15919678 GCF_038502225.1 Cherax quadricarinatus
GCTTGCTGTTATCTAACTGGCTTGCTGTTATCTAACTGGCTTGCTGTTACCTAACTGGCTTGCTGTTACCTAACTGGCTTGCTGTTATCTAACTGGCTTGCTGTTATCTAACTGGCTTGCTGTTACCTAACTGGCTTGCTGTTACCTAACTGGCTTTCTGTTATCTAACTGGCTTGCTGTTATCTAACTGGCTTGCTGTTACCTAAGTGGCTTGCTGTTACCTAAGTGGCTTGCTGTTACCTAACTGGCTTGCTGTTACCTAACTGGCTTGCTGTTATCTATCTGGCTTGCTGTTATCTAACTGGCTTGCTGTTACCTAACTGGCTTGCTGTTATCTAACTGGCTTGCTGTTACCTAACTGGCTTGCTGTTACCTAACTGGCTTGCTGTTATCTAACTGGCTTGCTGTTACCTAACTGGCTTGCTGTTATCTAACTGGCTTGCTGTTACCTAACTGGCTTGCTGTTACCTAACTGGCTTGCTGTTACCTAACTGTCTTGCTGTTACCTAACTGGCTTGCTGTTACCTAACTGGCTTGCTGTTACCTGTCTCACTGGCTTGCTGTTACCTAACTGGCTTGCTGTTACCTGTCTCACTGGCTTGCTGTTACCTAACTAGCTTGCTGTAACCCTCTTAGAGCCCAGCTGAAAGTTAGACCAGACAGACCCATTACTAGCACTCTTAACTGTCTTAGTGTCACTAGAAAATGACTGACAGACTGCGAACTTAACACTGTCAAGTTAGAAACTGTGATGTAAATAGTTTAGAAAATAAACAAGTTAATGGACTTAACACATCGACTCCAGGCTGAGGGACTGATTACCATATCCTCATCATCTGCCACCGTTCTGCTCTGTATTGGACTGAAGAATTCACTGGCTGGCGAAACGTTTCCTCAGTAAAGATTCCCAAATGACGCACAAGTTTCTCATTCTTCTTTAGAAACTGCAACCCGCTTGTCAGGGCGTGGAGAGTACGGGCGGGGAGCTATGACTCGACCCCCGTGATAGACTACGTACACACAACAGCACTCACGGCCCGTACTGTGAATTATACACACTTAACGTCACACATCATGAGTATAATTCCTTTAGTTTGTATAATTGACTCGATAATTTGTATAGCTGGTATAACTGGTTCAATACACTACACTGGTTGACACCTCAGTGATTATTACTGCTACACTAACGTCCGCAGGTAATTATATTCCCAATTATACTAATGATAACATTAGGGAAGAAATAAATATGTTAATGATCATTTATTACAAGAGTAGTGATAACTAACAATAACAAAATATATAAAAACACTATTACTAATATTACTTATACTATTATAATAATAGAGATAATAATATTAATAGTATTATTATTACTAGTAGTAGTAATAATAGTAACAGTAGTAGTAGTAATAGTAGTAGTAGTAAGAGTAATATTAATAGTAATAGTGGTAATAGTATTAGTAATAGCAGTAATAGTAGTAGTAATGGTATTAGTAGTAATAGTAGTGCTGGCTGAGGTGAGTTGGTCAAGATTATTAATACTAACAACTTTGTACAAGTTGGTAAGTGATGTAACCTGGACCCAACACTACAACACTTACCCAACACTACAACACTTACCCAACACTACAACACTCACCCAACACTACAACACTTACCCAACACTACAACACTTACCCAACACTACAACACTCACCCAACACTACAACACTTACCCAACACTACAACACTTACCCAACACTACAACACTTACCCAACACTACAACACTTACCCAACACTACAACACTTACCCAACACTACAACACTCACCCAACACTACAACACTTACCCAACACTACAACACTTACCCAACACTACAACACTACCCAACCCAACACTACAACACTTACCCAACACTACAACACTTACCCAACACTACAACACTTACCCAACACTACAACACTTACCCAACACTACAACACTCACCCAACACTACAACACTTACCCAACACTACAACACTTACCCAACACTACAACACTTACCCAACACTACAACACTTACCCAACACTACAACACTTACCCAACACTACAACACTTACCCAACACTACAACACTTACCCAACACTACAACACTTACCCAACACTACAACACTCACCCAACACTACAACACTTACCCAACACTACAACACTTACCCAACACTACAACACTTACCCAACACTACAACACTTACCCAACACTACAACACTTACCCAACACTACAACACTTACCCAACACTACAACACTTACCCAACACTACAACACTTACCCAACACTACAACACTTACCCAACCCAACATACCCAACGCTACAACATTTACCCAATATTACAACACTCACCCAACGCTACAACACTCACCCAACACTACAACACTCACCCAACGCTACAACACTTACCCAACATTACAACACTCTCCCATCACTACAACACTCACCCAAAACTACAACACTTACCCAACATTACAACACTCTCCCAACACTACAACACTCACCCAACACTACAACACTTATCCAACACTACAACACTCACCCAACACTACAACACTCTCCCAACACTACAACACTTACCCAACACTACAACACTCTCCCAACACTACAACACTCTCCCAACACTACAACACTTACCCAACACTACAACACTACCCAACACTACAGCACTTACCCAACACTACAACACTTACCCACCACTACAACACTTACCCAACAGTACAACACTCACCCAACACTACAACACTTATCCAACACTACAACACTCTCCCAACACTACAACACTCTCCCAACACTACAACACTCTCCCAACACTACAACACTTACCCAACACTACAACACTCTCCCAACACTACAACACTTACCCAACACTACAACACTCTCCCAACACTACAACACTTACCCAACACTACAACACTTACCCAACACTACAACACTCTCCCAACACTACAACACTTACCCAACACTACAACACTTACCCAACACTACAACACTTACCCAACACTACAACACTTACCCAACACTACAACACTTACCCAACACTACAACACTTACCCAACACTACAACACTTACCCAACACTACAACACTTACCCAACACTACAACACTTACCCAACACTACAACACTTACCCAACACTACAACACTTACCCAACACTACAACACTTACCCAACACTACAACACTTACCCAACACTACAACACTTACCCAACACTACAACACTTACCCAACACTACAACACTTACCCAACACTACAACACTTACCCAACACTACAACACTTACCCAACACTACAACACTTACCCAACACTACAACACTTACCCAACACTACAACACTTACCCAACACTACAACACTACAACACACCCAACACTACAACACTTACCCAACACTACAACACTTACCCAACACTACAACACTTACCCAACACTACAACACTCACCCAACACTACAACACTTACCCAACACTACAACACTTACCCAACACTACAACACTTACCCAACACTACAACACTCACCCAACACTACAACACTACAACACTTACCCAACACTACAACACTTACCCAACACTACAACACTTACCCAACACTACAACACTCACCCAACACTACAACACTCACCCAACCCAACACTACAACACTCACCCAACACTACAACACTCACCCAACACTACAACACTCACCCAACACTACAACACTTACCCAACACTACAACACTCACCCAACACTACAACACTTACCCAACACTACAACACTCACCCAACACTACAACACTTACCCAACACTACAACACTCACCCAACACTACAACACTCACCCAACACTACAACACTCACCCAACACTACAACACTCACCCAACACTACAACACTCACCCAACACTACAACACTCACCCAACACTACAACACTCACCCAACACTACAACACTCACCCAACACTACAACACTCACCCAACACTACAACACTCACCCAACACTACAACACTTACCCAACACTACAACACTTACCCAACACTACAACACTCACCCAACACTACAACACTCACCCAACACTACAACACTTACTACCCAACACTACAACACTACAACACTCACCCAACACTACAACACTACAACACTTACCCAACACAACACTACCCAACACTACAACACTCACCCAACACTACAACAACCCAACACTACAACACTTACCCAACACTACAACACTCTCCCAACACTACAACACTCACCCAACACTACAACACTCACCCAACACTACAACACTCACCCAACACTACAACACTCACCCAACACTACAACACTCACCCAACACTACAACACTCACCCAACACTACAACACTCACCCAACACTACAACACTTACCCAACACTACAACACTCACCCAACACTACAACACTCACCCAACACTACAACACTCACCCAACACTACAACACTCACCCAACACTACAACACTTACCCAACACTACAACACTCTCCCAACACTACAACACTCACCCAACACTACAACACTCACCCAACACTACAACACTCACCCAACACTACAACACTCACCCAACACTACAACACTCACCCAACACTACAACACTCACCCAACACTACAACACTCACCCAACACTACAACACTCACCCAACACTACAACACTCACCCAACACTACAACACTACAACACTCACCCACCCAACACTACAACACTCACCCAACACTACAACACTTCACCCAACCCAACGCTACAACACTTACCCAACACTACAACACTCACCCAACACTACAACACTTACCCAACACTACAACACTCACCCAACACTACAACACTCACCCAACACTACAACACTCACCCAACACTACAACACTCACCCAACACTACAACACTCACCCAACACTACAACACTTACCCAACACTACAACACTCACCCAACACTACAACACTTACCCAACACTACAACACTCACCCAACACTACAACACTTACCCAACACTACAACACTCACCCAACACTACAACACTCACCCAACACTACAACACTTACCCAACACTACAACACTTACCCAACACTACAACACTCACCCAACACTACAACACTTACCCAACACTACAACACTTACCCAACCCAACACTACAACACTCACCCAACACTACAACACTCACCCAACACTACAACACTTACCCAACACTACAACACTCACCCAACACTACAACACTCACCCAACACTACAACACTCACCCAACACTACAACACTCACCCAACACTACAACACTCACCCAACACTACAACACTTACCCAACACTACAACACTCACCCAACACTACAACACTCACCCAACACTACAACACTTACCCAACACTACAACACTCACCCAACACTACAACACTTACCCAACACTACAACACTCACCCAACACTACAACACTCACCCAAAACTACAACACTTACCCAACACTACAACACTCACCCAACACTACAACACTACCTAACACTACAACACTCTCCCAACACTACAACACTTACCCAACACTACAACACTTGCCCAACACTACAACACTACAACACTTACCCAACACTACAACACTTACCCAACACTACAACACTTACCCAACACTACAACACTTACCCAACACTACAACACTCACCCAACACTACAACACTCACCCAACACTACAACACTCACCCAACACTACAACACTTACCCAACACTACAACACTTACCCAACACTACAACACTTACCCAACACTACAACACTTACCCAACACTACAACACTTACCCAACACTACAACACTTACCCAACACTACAACACTGACCCAACACTACAACACTACAACACTACAACACCCAACACTACAACACTCACCCAACACTACAACACTCACCCAACACTACAACACTCACCCAACACTACAACACTTACCCAACACTACAACACTTACCCAACACTACAACACTTACCCAACACTACAACACTCACCCAACACTACAACACTTACCCAACACTACAACACTTACCCAACACTACAACACTCACCCAACACTACAACACTTACCCAACACTACAACACTCACCCAACACTACAACACTCACCCAACACTACAACACTCACCCAACACTACAACACTTACCCAACACTACAACACCAACACCAACACTACCCAACACTACAACACTCACCCAACCCAACACTACAACACTCACCCAACACTACAACACTTACCCAACACTACAACACTACACTACAACACTACCCAACACTTACCCAACACTACAACACTCTCCCAACACTACAACACTTACCCAACACTACAACACTCACCCAACACTACAACACTCACCCAACACTACAACACTCACCCAACACTACAACACTCACCCAACCCAACACTACAACACTTACACCAACACTACCCAACACTACCCACCCAACACTACAACACTTACCCAACACTACAACACTTACCCAACACTACAACACTTACCCAACACTACAACACTTACCCAACCCAACACTACAACACTTACCCCCAACACTACAACACTACAACACTCACCCAACCCAACACTACAACACTACAACACTTACCCAACACTACAACACTCACCCAACACTACAACACTCACCCAACACTACAACACTCACCCAACACTACAACACTCACCCAACACTACAACACTCACCCAACACTACAACACTTACCCAACACTACAACACTTACCCAACACTACAACACTTACCCAACACTACAACACTCACCCAACACTACAACACTCACCCAACACTACAACACTTACCCAACACTACAACACTCACACAACACTACAACACACCCAACACTACAACACTCACCCAACACTACAACACTCACCCAACACTACAACACTCACCCAACACTACAACACTTACCCAACACTACAACACTACAACACTCACCCAACACTACAACACTTACCCAACACTACAACACTCACCCAACACTACAACACTTACCCAACACTACAACACTTACCCAACACTACAACACTTACCCAACACTACAACACTCACCCAACACTACAACACTTACCCAACACTACAACACTCACCCAACACTACAACACTTACCCAACCCAACACTACAACACTACAACACTACCCAACACTACAACACTTACCCAACACTACAACACTTACCCAACACTACAACACTCACCCAACACTACAACACTTACCCAACACTACAACACTTACCCAACACTACAACACTTACCCAACACTACAACACTTACCCAACACTACAACACTTACCCAACACTACAACACTTACCCAACACTACAACACTCACCCAACACTACAACACTTACCCAACACTACAACACTTACCCAACACTACAACACTTACCCAACACTACAACACTTACCCAACACTACAACACTTACCCAACACTACAACACTCACCCAACACTACAACACTTACCCAACACTACAACACTTACCCAACACTACAACACTCACCCAACACTACAACACTCACCCAACACTACAACACTCACCCAACACTACAACACTCACCCAACACTACAACACTCACCCAACACTACAACACTCACCCAACACTACAACACTCACCCAACACTACAACACTCACCCAACACTACAACACTCACCCAACACTACAACACTCACCCAACACTACAACACTCACCCAACACTACAACACTCACCCAACACTACAACACTCACCCAACACTACAACACTCACCCAACACTACAACACTCACCCAACACTACAACACTTACCCAACACTACAACACTTACCCAACACTACAACACTCACCCAACACTACAACACTCACCCAACACTACAACACTAACCCAACACTACAACACTCACCCAACACTACAACACTCACCCAACACTACAACA
Organism: Cherax quadricarinatus; assembly: GCF_038502225.1. Classification (NCBI taxonomy): domain Eukaryota; kingdom Metazoa; phylum Arthropoda; class Malacostraca; order Decapoda; family Parastacidae; genus Cherax; species Cherax quadricarinatus. The sequence goes on from NC_091336.1 coordinate 15,915,079, forward strand.
CTCACCCAACACTACAACACTCACCCAACACTACAACACTCACCCAACACTACAACACTCACCCAACACTACAACACTCACCCAACACTACAACACTCACCCAACACTACAACACTCACCCAACACTACAACACTCTCAGTGTTACTAACATTCACTATGCAACTGTTAGTGAGGGACTGTTACTAACATTCCATTTCTATCTCCCCCCATATACTCTCTTTCTCTCTCTCTCTCTCTCTCTCTCGCATAACATACAACTTAATCTCCTCTATCTTCTCACTCCTCTCTCCTCTTCCCACTTATTCCATTTCCTCCTCCTCCTCCTTCACCTTCGCTACCATACAATAATCTTCCCACATCTTATACTCCTTTTATTCATATATTCTCTGCTTCGCTGACCTCATTCATCATAACGCTTATGTTTGTCTCTGTGTGTGTACCTGTCTACGTCTGCGTACCTGTCTGCGTCTGCGTACCTGTCTGTCTGCCTGTGTGTACCAATGTGTGTACCTTTCTGTGTATCTGTCTGCCTGTATACCTGTGTGTCTGCCTGTGTACCTGTGTGTCTGCCTGTCTCTGTACCTGTGTCTGCCTGTATGTGTACCTGTTCGTGTGCCTGTCTGTGTACCTGTCTGCCAGTTTTTGTATGTGCCTGCCTGTCCTCCAGTCCCTCCCTCTACGTCCTCCAATCCCTGGCCTCTCTAAATCTTCCAATCCCTAGTCCCTTTACCTCCAATCCCTGGCCTCTCTATCTCCTCTAATCCCTGGTCCCTCTACCTCCAATCCCTTGCCTCCTACCTCCTCCAATCCCTGGCCTCTCTACCTCTTCCAGTCCCTGGCGTCTCTACCTCCTCCAATCCCTGGCTTCTCTGTCTCCCCAATCCCTGGCCTCTCTACCTCCTCCAATCCCTAGCTTCTCTACCTCCTCCAATCCCTGGCGTCTCAACCTCCTCCAATCCCTGGCTTCTCTGTCTACTGGCCTCTCAACCTCCTCCAATCCCTGGCCTCCTCTCCTCCAATCCCTATCTCCTCCAATCCCTGGCGTCTCCCTCCAATCCCTGGCGTCTCAACCTCCTCCAATCCCTGGCCTCTCAACCTCCTCCAATCCCTGGCTCTCTCTCCAATCCCTGGCGTCTCCTCCTCCAATCCCTGGCCTCTCAACCTCCTCCAATCCCTGGCCTCTCAATCCCAATCCCTGGCCTGGCCTCTCAACCTCCTCCAATCCCTGGCCTCTCTCTCCAACTCAACCTCCTCCAATCCCTGGCCTCTCAACCTCCTCCAATCCCTGCGTCTCAACCTCCTCCAATCCCTGGCCTCTCAACCTCTCCAACCAACCTCCTCCAATCCCTGGCCTCTCAACCTCCTCCAATCCCTGGCCTCTCAACCTCCTCCAATCCCTGGCCTCTCAACCTCCTCCAATCCCTGGCCTCTCAACCTCCTCCAATCCCTGGCCTCTCAACCTCCTCCAATCCCTGGCCTCTCAACCTCCTCCAATCCCTGGCCTCTCTCAACCTCCTCCAATCCCTCCAATCCCTGGCAATCCCTGGCCTCTCAACCTCCTCCAATCCCTGGCCTCTCAACCTCCTCCAATCCCTGGCCTCTCTCACCAATCCCTGGCGGGCCTCTAACCTCCTAATCCTGGCCTCTCAACCTCCTCCAATCCCTGTAATCAGACAATGATCACCTCCTCCAACTTCTCGCGGTAATCAGACATGATCATCACTTCTCGCGGTATTTATCTTATTCATCCTGACACTCACTGTCGCTCACATTTATCCTGTAAACTTTAATGAAGTCTTCTACCCACCTCATGCCAACACCTGGAACTTATATGGCAGGTGGTTCATGGCAGGTGGTTCATGGCAGGTGGTTCGTGGCAGGTGGTTCATGGCAGGTGGTTCATGGCAGGTGGTTCATGGCAGGTGGTTCGTGGCAGGTGGTTCGTGGCAGGTGGTTCATGGCAGGTGGTTCATGGCAGGTGGTTCATGGCAGGTGGTTCATGACAGGTGGTTCATGGCAGGTGGTTCATGATAGGTGGTTCATGGCAGGTGGTTCATGGCAGGTGGTTCATGGCAGGTGGTTCGTGGCAGGTGGTTCATGGCAGGTGGTTCATGGCAGGTGGTTCATGATAGGTGGTTCATGGTAGGTGGTTCATGGCAGGTGGTTCATGATAGGTGGTTCATGGCAGGTGGTTCATGGCAGGTGGTTCATGGCAGGTGGTTCATGATAGGTGGTTCATGGCAGGTGGTTCATGGCAGGTGGTTCATGGCAGGTGGTTCATGATAGGTGGTTCATGGCAGGTGGTTCATGGCAGGTGGTTCATGGCAGGTGGTTCGTGGCAGGTGGTTCATGGCAGGTGGTTCGTGGCAGGTGGTTCATGGCAGGTGGTTCATGGTAGGTGGTTCACAGTTCATGGTAGGTGGTTCATGCTGAGTGGTTCATGGCAGGTGGTTCATGGCAGATGGTTCATGGCAGGTGGTTCGTGGCAGGTGGCTCATTGTAGGTGGTTCGTGGCAGGTGATTCATGACAGGTGGTTCATGATAGGTAGTTCATGGCAGGTGGTTCATGGCAGGTGGTTCGTGGCAGGTGGTTCATGGCAGGTGGTTCATGGCAGGTGGTTCATGATAGGTGGTTCATGGCAGGTGGTTCATGGTAGGTGGTTCATGATAGGTGGTTCATGGCAGGTGGTTCATGGCAGGTGGTTCGTGGCAGGTGGTTCATGATAGGTGGTTCATGGCAGGTGGTTCATGGCAGGTGGTTCATGATAGGTGGTTCATGGCAAGTGGTTCATGGCAGGTGGTTCATGGCAGGTGGTTCATGGCAGGTGATTCATGATAGGTGGTTCATAGCAGGTGGTTCATGGCAGGTGGTTCATGGTATGAGGTTCACAGGTGACGGTACACATTAACACCAACACCGTTGCAAAGCAACGGTGTTGGTGCTCTATAAGATGTTGCACAGGATATGCATTTATATTTCAGCAAGTATATTCTGTACTAGAGAGGGAGAGAGAGAGAGAGAGAGAGAGAGAGAGAGAGAGAGAGAGAGAGAGAGAGAGAGAGAGAGAGAGAGAGAGAGAGAGAGAGAGAGAGAGAAACGTCAATAAACGAAAAACAAAGACATTAAAGTCTGGTGCAATTCTTTGAAGCAGTGTGTGTGTGTGTGTGTGTGTTTGTGTGTGTTTTATATTTCCTTGTGAATACAAAAAAAACAAACACCGTACAATGTATTTGTTTTACTGGCAAGTCAATACGAGAGAGAGAGAAACCGGGGCGTTTACATAGATTTAGAAATAGATTTTTTAAGATAGAGACGTTACCTGAGAAGCATTTGAAGTGTGTATATGTGTGTGTGTATACTTACCTATTTGTGGTTTCAGGGGTCGAATCACAGCTCCTGGCTCGGCGTCTTTACTGTTCGTTACTACGTCCTCTCTCTCTCCCCCGTCTCCATGAGCTGTCATCGGTCCCCTGCTGCTGTTCACGTTGTTGATCTCCTTGAAATGCGAGACTTCAGGAATCTTACTAAGTGATCACAATATGAGGAACTGATTCGTTCTTTCCTCGTACCAGTAAAAACAGCTGATCCATATGTCGTTCTTCGGGAACTAGTGAATGCTACACCCATCACTAATGAATCACTGAGTGCATTTGCTGTTAGATTAGACAAACTTTTATCATCATTCATCAATGCTGTCCAGTCCTCAGCTTTTGTCCCTGACGAGGATAAACGCTGGTACTACTGAGACAAATACACACACACATACACACATACACACATACACACACACACACACACATACACACACACACACATACACACACATACACACACACATACACACACACATACACACACACATACACACACACATACACACACACATACACACACATACACACACATACACACATACACACACATACACACACACATACACACATACATACACACACATACACACACATACACACACATACACACACATACACACACACACATACACACACACATACACACACACACATACACACACACATACACACACATACACACACACGCACACATACACACACACACACACACATACACACACACACACACACACACATACATACACACACATACACACACATACACACACACACACACACACACACACACACACACACACACACACACACACACACACAGGCTAAGGAAGGAAGGAGGAGAGACAACAAGAAATGACAGTGAAGTATGTGAGGAACTCAACAAGAGATTCAAAGAAGTGTTTACAGAGGAGACAGAAGGGGCTCCAGAAAGACGGAGAGGTGGGGTACACCACCATGTGCTGGACACAGTACACACAACCGAGGAAGAAGTGAAGAGGCTTCTGAGTGAGCTAGATACCTCAAAGGCAATGGGGCCAGATAACATCTCTCCATGGGTCCTGAGAGAGGGAGCAGAGGCGCAATATGTACCCCTAACAACAATATTCAATACATCTATCGAAACAGGGAGATTGCCTGAGGCATGGAAGACAGCAAATGTGGTACCAATCTTTAAAAAAGGAGACAGACATGAAGCACTAAACTACAGACCAGTGTCACTGACAG
>NC_091336.1:15924678-15934678 GCF_038502225.1 Cherax quadricarinatus
ATGGTAGATAGGAGGGTAGGTGGGATGGAGGGAAGGTAGGTAGGACGGTAGGTGGGATGGAGGGAAGGTAGTTTGGAGGGTTGGAGGGAAGGTATGTAGGAGGGTAGGTGGGAGAGAGGGAACGAGGGTAGGTGGGAGGGAAGGAGGGTAGGTGGGGAGGGAAAATAGGTAAGAGGGTAGATGGGATGGAGGGAAAGTAGGTAGAAGGGTAGGTGGGATGGAGGGAAGGTAGGTAGAAGAGTAGGTGGGATGGAGGGTAGGTAGGTGGGAGGGAGGGAAAGTAGGTAGAAGGGTAGGTGGGATGGAGGGAAGGTAGGTAGAAGGGTAGGTGGGATGGAGGGAAGGTAGGTAGAAGGGTAGGTGGGATGGAGGGTAGGTAGGTGGGAGGGAGGGAAAGTAGGTAGAAGGGTAGGTGGGATGGAGGGAAGGTAGGTAGAAGGGTAGGTGGGATGGAGGGAAGGTAGGTAGAAGGGTAGGTGGGATGGAGGGAAGGTAGGTAGAAGGGTAGGTGGGATGGAGAGAAGGTAGGTGGGATGGAGGGAAGGTAGGTAGAAGGGTAGGTGGGATGGAGGGAAGGTAGGTAGAAGGGTAGGTGGGATGGAGAGAAGGTAGGTAGAAGGGTAGGTGGGAGGGAGGGAAGGTAGGTAGAAGGGTAGGTGGGAGGGAGGGAACGTAGGTAGGAGGGTAGGTGGGAGGGAAGGAGGGAGGGAAGGAAGGTAGGTAGAAGGGTAGGTGGGATGGAGGGAAGGTAGGTAGAAGGGTCGGTGGGAGGGAAGGAAGGTAGGTAGAAGGGTAGGTGGGAGGGAAGGAAGGTAGAAGGGTAGGTGGGAGGGAGGGAAGGTAGGTAGAAGGGTAAGTGGGAGGGAGGGATGGTAGGTAGGAGGGTAGGTGGGTGGGAAGGTAGGTAGAAGGGTAGGTGGGAGGGAGGGAAGGTAGGTAGAAGGGTAGGTGGGATGGAGGGAAGGTAGGTAGGAGGGTAGGTGGGATGTAGGGAAGGTAGGTAGGAGGGTAGGTGGGAGGGAGGGAGGGAAGGTAGGTAGGAGGGTAGGTGGGAGGGAGGGAAGGAGGGTAAGTGGGAGGGAGAGAAGGTAGGTAGGAGGGTAGGTGGGAGTGAGGGAAGGTAGGTAGGAGGGTAGGTGGTAGGGAGGGAAGGTAGATAGGAGGGTAGGTGGAAGGGAGGGAAGGTAGGTAGGAGGGTAGGTGGGATGGAGGGAAGGTAGGTATGAGGGTATGTGGGATGCAGGGAAGGTAGGTAGGAGGGTAGGTGGGAGGGAGGGAAGGTAGGTAGGAGGGTAGGTGGGAGGGAGGGAAGGTAGGTAGGAGGGTAGGTGAGAGGGAGGGAAGGTTGGTAGGAGGGTAGATGGGAGGGAGGGAAGGAGGGTATGTGCGGGGGAGGGAAGGTAGGTAGGATGGTAGGTGGGAGGGAGGGAAGTTAGGTAGGAGGGAACGTGGTAGGGAGGGAAGGTAGGTAGGAGGATAGGTGAGATGGAGGGAAGGTAGGTAGGAGGGCAGGTGGGATGGAGGGAAGGTAGGTAGGAGGGTAGGTGGGATGGAGGGAAGGTATGTAGGAGGGTAGGTGGGAGGGAGGGAAGGAGGGTAGGTGGGAGGGAGGGAAGGAGGGTAGGTGGGAGGGAGGGAAGGAGGGTAGGTGGGAGGGAGGGAAGGAGGGTAAGTGAGAGGGAGGGAAGGAGGGTAGGTGGGAGGGAGGGAAGGAGGGTAAGTGAGAGGGAGGGAAGGAGGGTAGGTGGGAGGGAGGGAAGAAGGGAGGGAAGGAGAGACGGGAGGAGGAAGGGAAGGAGAGAAGGATGGAAGGAGAGAAGGATGGAAGGAGAGAAGGATGGAAGGAGAGAAGGATGGAAGGAGAGAAGGATGGAAGGAGAGAAGGATGGAAGGAGAAAAGGATGCACAGGATGGAAGATTAAAGTAAATTTTCGAAGTTCATATCCGCACTTATTACAAGGACCAGACTGAAAAATGGTGTGTGTGTGTGTGTGTGTGTGTGTGTGTGTGTGTGTGTGTGTGTGTGTGTGTGTGTGTGTGTGTGTGTGTGTGTGTGTGTGTGTGTGTGTGTGTGTGTGTGTGTGTGTGTGTGTGTGTGTGTGTGTGTGTGTGTGTGTGTGTGTGTGTGTGTGTGTGTGTGTGTGTGTGTGTGTGTGTGAGTGTGTGTGTGTGTGTGTGTGTGTGTGTGTGTGTGTGTGTGTGTGTTGTGTGTGTGTGTGTGTGTGTGTGTGTGTGTGTGTGTGTGTGTGTGTGTGTGTGTGTGTGTGTGTGGTGTGTGTGTGTGTGTGTGTGTGTGTGTGTGTGTGTGTGTGTGTGTGTGTGTGTGTGTGTGTGCGTGTGTGCGTGTGTGTGTGTGTGTAGTGTGTGTGTGTGTGTGTGTGTGTGTGTGTGTGTGTGTATGTGTGTGTGTGTGTGTGTGTGTGTGTGTACTCACCTATTTGTGGTTGCAGGGTCGAGTCCTAGCTCCTGGCCCCACCTCTTCACCGGTTGCTACTAGACCCTCTCTCCCCGCTCCCATGAGCTTTATCAAACCTCGTCTTAAAACTGTGTATGGTTCCTGCCTCCACTACGTCATTTTCTATGCTATTCCACTGCCTTACAACTCTATGACTGAAGAAATACTTCCTACTATCTCTCTGACTCATTTGTGTCTTCAACTTCCAATTGTGGCCTCTTGTTTCTGTGTCCCCTCCCTGGAACATCCTGTCTTTGTCCACCTTGTCTATTCCACGCAGTATTTTATATGTCGTTATCATGTCTCCCTGACCCTCCTGTCCTCCAGTGTCGTCAGGCCGATTTCCCTTAATCTTTCTTCATAGGACATTCCCCTTAGCTCTGGAACTAACCTTGTCGCAAACCTTTGCTTTCTCTAGTTTCTTGACGTGCTTTATCAAGTGCGGGTTCCAAACAGGTGCTGCATACTCCAGTATGGGCCTGACATACACGGTGTACAGTGTCTTGAATGATGTGTGTGTGTGAGTGTGTGTGTGTGTGTGTGTGTGTGTGTGTATGTGTGTGTGTGTGTGTGTGTGTGTGTGAGTGTGTGTGTGTGTGTGTGTGTGTGTGTGTGTGGTGTGTGTGTGTGTGTGTGTGCTCATCTATTTTTACTCACCTATTTGTGGTTGCAGAGGTCGAGTCACACCTCCTGGCCCCGCCTCTTCACTGATTGCTACTAGGTCCTCTCTCCCTTGCCCCATGAGCTCTATCATACCTCGCCTTAAAACTATATATGGTTCCCGCCTCCACTACGTCACTTTCTAGGCTATTCCACGACCTGACTACTCTATGACTGAAGAAATACTTCCTAACATCCCTTTGATTCATCTGAGTCTTCAACTTCCAATTGTGACCTCTTGTGTCTGTGTCCCTTCTCTGGAACATCCCGTCTTTGTCCACCTTGTCTATTCCACGCAATATTTTATGTCGTTATCATGTCTCCCCTGACCCTCCTGTTCTCCAGTGTCGTCAGGCCGATTTCCCTCAACCTTTCTTCGTAGGACAATCTCCGTAGCTCTGGGACTAGTCTTGTTGCAAACCTTTGCACTTTCTCTAATTTCTTGACGTGCTTAACTAGGTGTGGATTCCAAACTGGTGCTGCATACTCCAGTATGGGCCTGACGTAAATGGTATACAGAGTCTTAAACGAATCCTTACTGAGGTGTGTGAGTGTATGTGTGTGTGTGTGTGTGTGTGTGTGTGTGTGTGTGTGTGTGTGTGTGTGTGTGTGTGTGTGTGTGTGTGTATGTGTGTGTATGTGTGTGTGTATGTGTGTGTGTGTATGTGTGTGTGTGTGTATGTGTGTGTGTGTATGTGTGTGTATGTGTGTGTATGTGTGTGTATGTGTGTGTATGTATGTGTGTGTGTGTCAGCATAGTTGCTGATCCCTGTGTTATATAGCATAGCATACAGTATCATCCATGTGCTTTAGATAGGAGATCCCTTTTAGGCCTGTGACTTTGTGTGACGTCACGGGATGCGCATGTGTATGGTCGTACCTCTGCCTCCATCTCAGTTGGTGTAGACATCCAGGCTAAGACAGGCAGAGGCTGGGCTCCATGTTCATCATCACAGTCTGACAATATATGTTACCATCCAACAAGTGTGTCTACCTTCAACTCTCGATATCTCCATTTAAGAACCCCTACGATAAATGGTGGCAACGGTGTGGGCGTAAAATTGATAATTACGCCAATGTACGGAGATTTCTTTTGACCAGCAAGACAGCCATTTCGTGTCACCAGTAGGCCGACCTAGCCAGCCTGCTACCTCAAGTCAGCTACTCTCTCAAGCTCCTACCAGCTTCTACACCATTCACTGGTCAGTCTCTTTGTATTAGTGTTTATCTGCTTATTTGCATCACTCCCGAGGGGTTGACCCGAGTTTGCAAAATAAGCCAGCTTCCAGTCTGTGGTGAGGGAGCCCAGTTGAGCCTAGTCTACTTCATCCAGTTCCTTTGCCTGCCAAGCCAGCTTCCACCCCTGCTGTGCTCATCGTGTGAAGTTATCAAGCTATTCTGTGTGAAGGGTTAAGATAAGCCAGCTAGCAACTAACCCAGGTGTCTTACCCCAGTACTCAAGCAAGCCACGTGAGTAGTCTTCATCGCTTGTGATTCAAGCTCCAAGCCATTCTGAGTGCTCTTTTTCATCCTTGTGGTGTTGTGGTATTTCGTGGGTGTATTTTAAGCTAGCCAGCTTAGAATATCTTCGCGGCAGTGTGGCTGTTCTCAGTGAGGCTTACGCCATTCAACCCATAGGCCCAACCACCCACGACCACGTGTGTCTCACCACGCGGTCTCAGACGCCTCACTAAGCCATTACCCACAAACCCAACCACTCTCACTGTGTTGTGGTACTCACCCAACCTCTACCAGTGTTTTGGTGCACTACTAAGGGTTATAGCACCATATTTTAAGGACCACATAGGGGGTCAAGAGCTAGAGTGTGTCTTCGACAGTGGCGCCACCGTTAAAAGCCTCCTGTGTGAGTTCATCGTCGATGTAAGCGCAATTCTACGATCACATGTGCAGAGGACAGCAGCAAGACGACATAAACAATCCTCCAACCTTCCACCATCAACCTCATACTTCACCAAGTCGTTACAGCGATAATTAATATTTTTTTTTCATAGAGACATTTGCGAGTGTTGAGACATTTCTTTTGTGTTTCCAGTGATTTTTCTCTTAGTGACATTCAGTGACTCTTGATCAGACTCAGTGTTTATCATGTACTGATTGCATTAATCTTTTAGTCTCCTTAATTCAGTGTTAATTTTCGTGCATTATCTTATGTCTGTTGTGTTGTGTGTCTTTTTATACACTTGAAGTAAGTACTTAGTGTTCTTCCTTGTTGTGTGTGCAACATATGAGCAGTATAGAATTTGTTTCTACTTCAGAATCACCTTGTGTTCTCAGTATTCCAGTGAAGTATTTCAGTAATTTATCAGCTTTATTCTGCATCACAACTCAGTGTTGTCTGTTATATATATTTTTTCTTCCCAGCATTTGTGTATTCTTGTTTTGTTCCCTGTGTGTTGAACATTCTTGTGTTCATATTCTTTCATTTAGCCAGTGTCTAATTTGTCTTATTTCCACAGACAATAGTGCCATTGTTTTGTGCAAGCAAGATAATTATTATCTTATCAAAGTTTTCACACATCAAGTATCATTGCAAGAAAATTTTAGTATTGTGTTTATGTTGATGTGTTGTGTTCTGCATCACTGTAAGTGTTGTGTTCTGCATCACTGTAAGTGTTGTGTTCTGCATCACTGTAAGTGTTGTGTTCTGCATCACTGTAAGTGTTGTGTTCTGCATCACTGTAAGTGTTGTGTTCTGCATCACTGTAAGTGTTCAAACTTTTTGTTCTGTGTTTTAGCACCTATTATTTTTCATGTTTCATTGAACAAATTCACTCTTAGTGCAATTTTTAAGTTCTTCTTTTAGAGTAAATTGTTCTTTTGCTTGTTAAGTGTTGTTTAAGTGCAGTTAAGAGTTAAAGTGTTCATTCCTTGATATATTTCTTTTCTTGTGTGTGTAATAATTTTTTATTATTGCACATTGACTCATTTTGCAATAATTCTTGTGCAAATATTGTGTTGCCATTAAAGTTTTCTTGCAGAGATTCTATGTAGTGTTTTGCAATACTTTTTAATTAGCAATTGTCATTTGCAATATTGCTACAGTTTATTTCAGTGCAGTTTCATATGCTCTGTTCTGTGCATAATATTTTATTCTTTCTGTGCCATTTTATTTTATTCAAGCTTTATTGAGTCCATTTTATCATTTTATTGTGTATTTCCTTGTTGCATTGAAAGTAAAGACAACTCACTGTGCCATTCATTCAATTTAAAGTAAAAGTTGAGCAAATTAGATTTAAGTAAAGTATAAGTTCTCTTGATTTTCAAAGTGTTTTTCATTAAATTGCGTATTTTCTTGCGTGAGTTCTTTACTTACAGTGTGACCTGTCAATTATTAATTACTTATGCAGAATAGTTAAGCATTTTCTTCCCATTTAGGCTTATTGTGTCATTCTCTCCATTTTTCTTGCCTTATGCCCTTCAGTAATTTCACTAAGATGTCCCAGTCACTTTTGAATGTTCACCTAGTGTATCATGCCAAAGTCAATATGAATCAGTCCACAGTACCAATATTCCCTTACTGACTGAAAGACAATACCTAGCCCTTGAGCAATGTGTTTGTTCTCACAGCTTGTATCTGAGATTTGTTAAAGTGCCGCGAAATGTGAAGTTCAGATTAAGTTCCTATAGATCCGTGAATTACTTATTAACGTAGCCGAGCGGTCAGGCACTAGTAACCCTGTCACTCCCATCTGTGTTCCACCTACACCTTCAGACTTGCAGGATAGTGTTCCGTTGCCCCAAGTGTCCGGGGACACTCAGACTGCCTTGAGTGCACAGCCTATCCCTGCAATGACTGCTAGTTCGAGTAGTAGTTTCTCCACAGGGGATGCCTTGTCAGAAAACGATTACTTGAAACTAGTAATGTCATCTCTTGTTGATGTGACATGCTGTCTGTAGAAAGACGTCTCTGTTACAGCTAGTGTTCTCACTAGAGTGTCTGTTGTTGTTCCTAATGTTCCAGATGGTGATCCCATCCTAGTTGACAGTAATCAGTGCATTGTTAGAAGTTATTTCTCGAGTAACTTTCACATGCTAACGTTTGTAAGTGTAGTTTCTTTATAGCTGATACCTCGTGTCACTGTGTGCGACTCAGATTGAATATCAGCATTGTTGACCGTGTTCATTTATTTTCTCCTGTGCTTGCAGTTTGAGATAGTAGATTCATTCTCCCTTGCTTATATTGCGTGTTATAGCGTTAATTTTTTCAACCGGGGGGAGTCATCCACTCCACCGAGTTTGTTCATTCCTCCAGTAAGAAAGAACCGATCCCTTGTGTTCTGGCGATTCGATTCCTGCTCCAGGAAGATCTTATTCTTACTGTGAAGCCACCAGCACCCATTAGTGACTTTGTAATGAGCCAAGAATTACTGTATCGAACAGCCGAGTTGGGTACTCCAAGTAGAAGAGTTTACCAGTTAGTAATTCCACAGTCACTAGTGAACGTAGCTCTACAGCTAGTTCATGATGCACCAGGTGTTGCACACCCTGGTATGGATCGTTCTGTGAAACAAGCCAGAATGAAGTACTTTTGGCCACGTATGGCAACTGACATTTCCGAGTATGTTAAGAAATGTAGTGTTTGTATGCAACATAAAGGAAATGTCAATGGTCCTAATCCAATCCAAGTGTACCCAACCACTAGCGAACCGTGGGAAAGAGTTGCCCTTGACTTGTTAACCAATTTTAAATGTTCCCTCCAGGGCAACAAACATCTGTGTGTTATGGTAGACCATTTCACCAGATATTGTGAGTTAGTTCCTATTGCAGATAAGACTGCAGAGACAGTAGCTAAAGCGTTTAAAGAACACATTATCTGCAGGCATACCACCCCTAAGTCCTTAGTAACAGATAATGGAGGTGAATTCTGTAATGAGATTCTTGAAAATTTGTGTACTTTGTACAAGATCTCTAAATCCACCATTGTTCCTCATCATCCTGCCAGCAATGGGTTAGCCAAACGAACCAATAAGAAAGTACTTGACGTCCTGAGAGCCACTATCAACCCCAATAGTGAAACTTGGGATGAAGTCATACCAGATATACAATGTGCCATAAATTTTGCTTACAATGCTTCAATAGGTGATACTCCACATTATGCATTGTATGGTGTAGACAAGCGTTTACCCTATGAGTTGTTATATTCCACTCCGAAACCTAATTACAACCCTGATGATTTCGTAGCAACTCGTACCAGCATGGCTCAAAGTGTTTTTAGAAGAATCCGTGAAACACTTCATAAATCAACAGCAGAATTTACTAGAGTAACTAATAGCCGTGCTATACAATCAAAAGTTAAAATAGGTTCGAGAGTAATGCTGACAAATTTCATCCGAAATGCCTAAGCTCGATCAAAAGTTTGTCGGACCTTATCGAGTTGTAGAACATATCTCTGGCAATAAGTATAAGGTTAGAGAAATTAGTACTGGTAAGTACAAAGAATTGCATTTAGATCATATGAAATTAGTATGCGATGTTGATGATATTGCTACCCAGACTAATGTGACAGATGCTGAAAATTCTCTTGACTCTGTACCCTCTACCTCAAATACTCAGTCAGATATTCAACCTGAACGTCGTTACTCCTTGCGTACTCGACAAGTAATGAGAAACCCACAAGTATCTTTTGTAGATACTCATTCAAATCTCCCTCAGTCAAGGCATGTGTTAGCCATTGCAGAGGAATTCGATCCTCCCAGAGATGATAACCATTCTACATATGTAAACCTCACCCTCGCAGAATTGGGTTTAAATGTACATAGTCTGTATAACTAGATGTCCGAGATGAAGGAAATTGTCAACTGTTTGTTATTAACTGATTAGTTTTTTCAGATTTTTTTTTTCGTATTCACGTTCCCTCCGTATTCTGAGAATTGACAGTAATAGTCTGAGTGCACCAGATGATTTTGCTGTTAATTTCACCTTGTATATATATATTTATTCTTCCTCAGAATCCGTAGAGTGCATGAATACAGATCGATCGATCACTTCCATCTATATTGTACAATGATTTGTTCTTATAGTTTGTAATGCATTACGTTAAAACTCATTATGTTAAAAGTGATTACGTTAACACCCATTACGTAAAACTCATTTTTGTTAACATCCATTATGATACCATCCATCAGTTCTAAGTTATATATGAATTTGTTATTGTATAGAATCAGCCCAGAACCGCCTGCCTGTTCAGCCTTTAAGATAGTAATGTATGTCGAGACGACAAACGTAACATGACCGAGCTGTCAGCATAGTTGCTGATCCCTGTGTTATATAGCATAGCATACAGTATCATCCATGTGCTTTAGATAGGAGATCCCTTTTAGGCCTGTGACTTTGTGTGACGTCACGGGATGCGCATGTGTATGGTCGTACCTCTGCCTCCCTCTCAGTCGGCGTAGACATCCAGGCTAAGACAGGCAGAGGCTGGGCTCCACGTTCATCATCACAGTCTGACAATATATGTTACCATCCAACAAGTGTGTCTACCTTCAACCCTCGATATCTCCATTTAAGAACCCCTACGATATGTGTGTGTATGTGTATGTGTGTGTGTATGTGTGTGTGTGTGTGTGTGTGTGTGTGTGTGTGTGTGTGTGTGTGTGTGTGTGTGTGTGTGTGTGTGTGTGTTTGTGTGTGTGTGTGTGTGTGTGAAGAACTCTTATGGAAATAAAGTCAATTTGTCTAATTTTTTGTGGGTTAACTTAGGTAATATATACACTTGTTACTACGCCTTTCGTGTTGCAATGCACACATCTTCAGGAGCTTGCAATGTTGAACAAATGAGTATGAAGTCCAAGTAGATTCGTCCTAGGAGAAAACACCATAAGTGTCCGGGGCCCAAGACTGTTCAACAGCCTCCCACCAGCC
>NC_091336.1:15939678-15944678 GCF_038502225.1 Cherax quadricarinatus
GAAGAAAACAACAGGGTGATGGTGGACACACTGGCTGAGGTGGCAAGAAGAGCTCACTCGAGCAGAGCAAAGTTACTGGTAATGGGCGATTTCAACCACAGGGAGATCGACTGGGAAAACCAGGAGCCACATGGGGGTCCCGAAACATGGAGAGCCAAGATGATGGATGTGGTACTTGAAAACCTCATGCATCAACATGTCAGGGACACAACCAGAGAGAGAGGGGAGGATGAGCCAGCAAGACTGGATCTTGTGTTCACCCTGAGCAGTTCAGACATTGAGGATATCACTTACGAGAGGCCCCTTGGAGCTAGCGATCATGTGGTTCTGAGTTTTGACTATATAGTAGAGTTACAAGTGGAGAAGGTAACAGGAGCTGAAGGGGACAGGCCAAACTATAAAAGGGGGGACTACACAGGTATGAGAAACTTCCTGCAGGAGGTTCAGTGGGACAGAGAAATGGTAGGAAAATCAGTAAACGAGATGATGGAATATGTGGCAACAAAGTGCAAGGAGGCAGAGGAAAGTTTTGTTCCCAAGGGAAACAGAAATAATAGGAAGACCAAAACGAGTCCTTGGTTTACCCGAAGGTGTAGGGAGGCAAAAACTAAGTGCAACAGAGAATGGAAAATGTACAGGAGGCATAGGACCCAGGAAAACAAGGAGATTAGTAGAAGAGCCAGAAACGAGTATGCACAGATAAGGAGGGAGGCCCAGCGACAGTATGAAAACGACATAGCATCGAAAGTCAAATCTGACCCGAAACTGCTGTATAGCCACATTAGGAGGAAGTCAACAGTCAAGGACCAGGTGATAAGGCTGAGAAAAGAAGGTGGAGAACTCACAAGAAACGATCAAGAGGTATGTGAGGAGCTCAACACGAGATTTAAGGAAGTATTTACAGTAGAGACAGGAAGGACTCTGGGGGGACAGACCAGATGGGGACACCAGCAAGGAATACACCAACAAGTGTTGGACGACATACATACAGATGAGGAGGAGGTGAAGAAACTGCTAAGGGACATCGATACCTCAAAGGCAATGGGACCGGACAACATCTCCCCATGGGTCCTTAGAGAGGGAGCAGATATGTTGTGCGTGCCACTTACCACAATCTTCAACACATCCCTGGAAACTGGGCAACTACCTGAGGTATGGAAGATGGCAAATGTAGTTCCCATTTTTAAAAAAAGGAGACAGAAAAGAGACACTAAACTATAGACCTGTGTCATTGACGTGTATAGTATGCAAAATTATGGAGAAAATTATCAGGAGGAGAGTGGTGGAGCACCTGGAACGGAACAGGAGTATAAATGCCAAGCAGCACGGATTCACGGAAGGCAAATCCTGTGTCACAAACCTTCTGGAGTTTTATGATAAAATAACAGAAGTAAGACAAGAGAGAGAGGGGTGGGTTGATTGCATCTTCTTGGACTGCAAGAAGGCCTTTGACACAGTTCCTCACAAGAGATTAGTGCAGAAGCTAGAGCATCAGGCGCATATAACAGGAAGGGCACTGCAATGGATCAGAGAATACCTGAAAGGGAGACAACAACGAGTCATGGTACGTAATGATGTATCACAGTGGGCACCTGTGACGAGCGGGGTCCCACAGGGGTCGGTCCTAGGACCAGTGCTATTTTTGGTATATGTGAACGACATGACGGAAGGGTTAGACTCAGAAGTGTCCCTGTTTGCAGATGATGTGAAGTTAATGAGGAGAATTAAATCTGATGAGGACCAGGCAGGACTTCAAAGAGACCTGGACAGACTGGACACCTGGTCCAGCAAATGGCTTCTCGAATTTAATCCTGCCAAATGCAAAGTCATGAAGATAGGGGAAGGGCACAGAAGACCACAGACAGAGTATAGGCTAGGTGGCCAAAGACTGCAAACCTCACTCAAGGAGAAAGATCTTGGGGTGAGTATAACACCGAGTATGTCTCCGGAAGCACACATCAATCAGATAACTGCTGCAGCATATGGGCGCCTGGCAAACCTGAGAACAGCATTCCGATACCTTAGTAAGGAATCATTTAAGGCACTGTACACAGTGTATGTCAGGCCCATACTGGAGTATGCAGCACCTGTTTGGAACCCGCACTTGATAAAGCACGTCAAGAAACTAGAGAAAGTACAAAGGTTTGCGACAAGGTTAGTTCCAGAGCTAAGGGGAATGTCCTATGAAGAAAGATTAAGGGAAATCGGCCTGACGACACTGGAGGACAGGAGGGTCAGGGGAGACATGATAACGACATATAAAATACTGCGTGGAATAGACAAGGTGGACAAAGACAGGATGTTCCAGGGAGGGGACACAGAAACAAGAGGCCACAATTGGAAGTTGAAGACACAAATGAGTCAGAGAGATAGTAGGAAGTATTTCTTCAGTCATAGAGTTGTAAGGCAGTGGAATAGCCTAGAAAATGACGTAGTGGAGGCAGGAACCATACACAGTTTTAAGACGAGGTTTGATAAAGCTCATGGAGCGGGGAGAGAGAGGGCCTAGTAGCAACCGGTGAAGAGGCGGGGCCAGGAGCTAGGACTCGACCCCTGCAACCACAAATAGGTGAGTACAAATATGTGAGTACACACACACACACACACACACACATACACACACACACACACACACACACACACACACACACACACACACACACACACACACACACACACAAACTGCTTAATCATTTTAGTCACCTCATCATTTCTATTAAAAAAAACATTCTAGACCTCAGAAAACATTTGTATGTCTTCAGTGTCTTCCAAAGATGGAAAAAATCGTTGCCCGAAGACGGGGTCAGAGAGACGAAATATATAATCGTTAATCTAGCTGTTTTGTCGTATTTTCCGGCATATAAGGCGCACGAGACTATAAGGCATATTAAACGACGTTTCCAAGTAATTGTAACGTTAGTAAACACCGGATAAAACCTAACCCAGAGTCTACCCTTGACCCTCACCTTGAGCATATAAGACGCACCTGATTTTCAAAGATTTTTTTTTGCGTGAAAAAAGCGCGTCTTATATGCCAGAAAATAATTGTGGCGGATGTCAGAGGTTTTGCTACGCTCGTAGCCCGGCCTGGGAGGGGGGGGGGGAGGGAGTTCCCTGTTCTTGTGCCGGGGACACCAGGTTGTTACTGCTGCTGGTGGCCTGCTGGCCCACATGTCCATCACAGCCTGGTTGATCTGGCACCTGGGGAAGCTAAGGGTTCTGGTTTCCTTTTGAGGACTTTATTAATATCAACCATGGTTGTCTTTAATACCAACCATGGTTATCTTTAATACCAACCATGGTTATCTTTAATATCAACCATGGTTGTCTTTAATACCAACCATGGTTGTCTTTAATACCAACCATGGTTATCTTTAATACCAACCATGGTTGTCTTTAATATCAACCATGGTTGTCTTTAATACCAACCATGGTTATCTTTAATACCAACCATGGTTATCTTTAATACCAACCATGGTTGTCTTTAATATCAACCATGGTTGTCTTTAATACCAACCATGGTTATCTTTAATACCAACCATGGTTGTCTTTAATACCAACCATGGTTATCTTTAATACCAACCATGGTTGTCTTTAATACCAACCATGGTTATCTTTAATATCAACCATGGTTGTCTTTAATACCAACCATGGTTATCTTTAATACCAACCATGGTTGTCTTTAATATCAACCATGGTTGTCTTTAATACCAACCATGGTTATCTTTAATACCAACCATGGTTGTCTTTAATATCAACCATGGTTGTCTTTAATACCAACCATGGTTATCTTTAATACCAACCATGATTATCTTTAATACCAACCATGGTTGTCTTTAATATCAACCATGGTTGTTTTTAATACCAACCATGGTTATCTTTAATACCAACCATGGCTGTCTTTAATACCAACCATGGTTGTCTTTAATATCAACCATGGCTGTCTTTAATACCAACCATGGTTATCTTTAATACCAACCATGGTTGTCTTTAATATCAACCATGGTTGTCTTTAATACCAACCATGGTTGTCTTTAATACCAACCATGGTTGTCTTTAATATCAACCATGGTTGTCTTTAATACCAACCATGGTTATCTTTAATACCAACCATGGTTGTCTTTAATACCAACCATGGTTATCTTTAATACTAACCATGGTTGTCTATAATACCAACCATGGTTGTCTTTAATACCAACCATGGTTATCTTTAATACCAACCATGGTTGTCTTTAATATCAACCATGGTTATCTTTAATACCAACCATGGTTATCTATAATACCAACCATGGTTGTCTTTAATATCAACCATGGTTATCTTTAATACCAACCATGGTTATCTATAATACCAACCATGGTTGTCTTTAATATCAACCATGGTTATCTTTAATACCAACCATGGTTATCTATAATACCAACCATGGTTGTCTTTAATATCAACCATGGTTATCTTTAATACCAACCATGGTTATCTATAATACCAACCATGGTTGTCTTTAATATCAACCATGGTTATCTTTAATACCAACCATGGTTATCTATAATACCAACCATGGTTGTCTTTAATACCAACCATGGTTGTCTTTAATACCAACCATGGTTATCTATAATACCAACCATGGTTGTCTATAATACCAACCATGGTTATCTTTAATACCAACCATGGTTATCTTTAATACCAATCATGGTTGTCTTTAATACCAACCATGGTTATCTTTAATACCAACCATGGTTGTCTTTAATACCAACCATGGTTGTCTTTAATACCAACCATGGTTGTCTTTAATACCAACCATGGTTATCTATAATACCAACCATGGTTGTCTATAATACCAACCATGGTTGTCTTTAATATCAACCATGGTTATCTTTAATACCAACCATGGTTGTCTTTAATACCAACCATGGTTGTCTTTAATACCAACCATGGTTATCTTTAATACCAACCATGGTTATCTTTAATACCAACCATGGTTGTCTTTAATACCAACCATGGTTAT
>NC_091336.1:15949678-15975512 GCF_038502225.1 Cherax quadricarinatus
AGCATACAACGGAATACAACAGAATACAATACTCCTCAAACTTCCATGGTTGTTAAAACACCAGAGAGTTTGTTTAATATTCCAGACAGAACCGTTTGTTGTGCGAATCCCTGTTGATCTGTCACTGCATTTCTTGGCAATATACTGGAGAGCATCAACAAGGACAACACTGAAGCACTGACTTGCTTCTTTATGAAGAAGATAATTAGTACCGGGAAGCCATAACGAGAGAGTGAGTGAAGGACTGGACACCGGGAAGCTGCTGGGGACGACTGGCAAACAGGGGACGACGAAGGCCAGGTAGGGTGGAGGGTCCGTCGTGGTGGGTGTCCGTGGTCTGGCCTCACACGGACTAGAACCGCCACCAGCACCACACCAGCAAGCTGGTAATAAAGAGCAAAAAGGCACAGTACTGTGACTGGAACAATACACAAACAACCCGCACATAGGAGAGAGGAGCTTACGACGACGTTTCGGTCCGACTTGGACCATTTACAAATCACACTAACACACGAAGGTGTTAGTGTTATTTGTGTATTATACGGATTATTTTATAGGTATTATTATTATAGTGATGATTATTACAGGGATTATTATTATTATTATGTGGAATTACAGCTCTTCACTACGACAAAAGAAGCACATCTTAAATCTTTGTCAATTTTCAAAAAGGAAAATAAATTCCCGTGGACTCGAGCTTAGAGTTTCTGAGTGGCATCAAGGAGTCTTCCTTGAAGAACGCTGTTGAGACGGCGAGAGGCTCGGACTTGCCAGGTGCTTGCAGTGTAAAAAAAAATAATGAGGTATGAGGTATGGTGTGTGTACTGAACTAACGAGAGGCTTGGGGACTGATCACCATAAACCTCTACACGTCGTCTGTCTTTGGTACTGTAAGTCATCTCTATATTCGACTGATGAAGCCTGCAATACAATCGAAATTTTTCCACAACACACATACCTAGGTACTGCACATGTGTTTTATTCGTCTGTTATACCAACACAAACTTTCAAAACGCACTGACAACATAGTTTGAGGAGCGGGAATCCCACTCAAGTGTACAACAGTGTAGTGCCTCCCTAAGTTGCTAAATAACCTTGTAAATAAGTCAGTAAAACACTTGGGAAGACTGGAGGAGGAGGAGGAGGATAGTAGAGGCTGTGAGGCCAGGGAACTAAGGTGTGTGTGATGCACGAATCACCATTATATGCGGGATAATACTTCAAATATTAGGTACACTAATACCTGGGTTATGCAAGGTAATCTACACACATGCTGCTATGTAGGATCATTTATGTAACTGTATTTATGTGCACCTATACCTGAATAAAGTTACTGGCTTTTACAGGAAGGCGAGAAGGAGAGGACTACGGTCACCTCTACCTCCACTCTACCTCACCTATCCCCTACACCTTAACCTCCCAGTCCCCTCCCGTTCCCCTATCCCCTCCCTAAGGTAACATCTCCAGTCCTCTGAGGCTGCGTGGAGATGCGACCACCCGGTGTGATGGCCACTGACACGAACATTAAGTTGTCACGAGAGATGATTCTCAGGAAACTCCCTGAAATCTCCATGGCACCTCCATATCCAACACACTTTATAGCTCTTTTTTATACTTTGTGTGTGTGTGTGTGTGTGTGTGTGTGTGTGTGTGTGTGTGTGTGTGTGTGTGTGTGTGTGTGTGTGTGTGTGTGTGTGTGTGTGTGTGTGTTTACGAGGCGAGGAAGAGCGGCTCTCGCATGGTACGGCCGGGAGACCAGGAACGCCACAGTGGAGGGAAGACAGAGAAACCGAGAAATGCAATAAAAGGGGAAAATACAGAGGAGCCAGAAAACAAGATTGTAAACAAAGATACATGGACACGCACGTACAGGACGCCAAGGACACGGCGGGACGTTGTTAATTTTAAGCCTTCAGCACAAGACAAATTGGTCATTAACTCATCAATAACGAGTGGTAAACGTTGGTCAGCTTTGTTGGTAATGACAGTTATCAGTGATCAGTGACAGTAGTGATCAGTGTTCAGTGACAGTAGTGATCAGTGTTCAGTGACAGTAGTGATCAGTGTTCAGTGACAGTAGTGATCAGTGTTCAGTGACAGTAGTTATCAGTGTTCAGTGACAGTAGTGATCAGTGTTCAGTGACAGTAGTGATCAGTGTTCAGTGACAGTAGTGATCAGTGTTCAGTGACAGTAGTGATCAGTGATCAGTAACAGTAGTTATAAGTGATCAGTGTTCAGTGACAGTAGTGATCAGTGTTCAGTGACAGTAGTTATAAGTGATCAGTGTTCAGTGACAGTAGTTATAAGTGATCAGTGTTCAGTGACAGTAGTTATAAGTGATCAGTGTTCAGTGACAGTAGTTATAAGTGATCAGTGTTCAGTGACAGTAGTGATCAGTGTTCAGTGACAGTAGTTATAAGTGATCAGTGTTCAGTGACAGTAGATATAAGTGATCAGTGTTCAGTGACAGTAGTTATAAGTGATCAGTGTTCAGTGACAGTAGTGATCAGTGTTCAGTGACAGTAGTTATAAGTGATCAGTGTTCAGTGACAGTAGTGATCAGTGTTCAGTGACAGTAGTTATAAGTGATCAGTGTTCAGTGACAGTAGTTATAAATGATCAGTGTTCAGTGACAGTAGTTATAAGTGATCAGTGTTCAGTGACAGTAGTGATCAGTGTTCAGTGACAGTAGTTATAAGTGATCAGTGTTCAGTGACAGTAGTTATAAATGATCAGTGTTCAGTGACAGTAGTTATAAGTGATCAGTGTTCAGTGACAGTAGTGATCAGTGTTCAGTGACAGTAGTTATAAGTGATCAGTGTTCAGTGACAGTAGTTATAAATGATCAGTGTTCAGTGACAGTAGTTATAAGTGATCAGTGTTCAGTGACAGTAGTGATCAGTGTTCAGTGACAGTAGTTATAAGTGATCAGTGTTCAGTGACAGTAGTGATCAGTGTTCAGTGACAGTAGTGATCAGTGTTCAGTGACAGTAGTTATAAGTGATCAGTGTTCAGTGACAGTAGTTATAAGTGATCAGTGTTCAGTGACAGTAGTTATAAGTGATCAGTGTTCAGTGACAGTAGTGATCAGTGCTCAGTGACAGTAGTTATAAGTGATCAGTGTTCAGTGACAGTAGTTATAAGTGATCAGTGTTCAGTGACAGTAGTTATAAGTGATCAGTGTTCAGTGACAGTAGTTATAAGTGATCAGTGTTCAGTGACAGTAGTTATAAGTGATCAGTGTTCAGTGACAGTAGTTATAAGTGATCAGTGTTCAGTGACAGTAGTGATCAGTGTTCAGTGACAGTAGTTATAAGTGATCAGTGTTCAGTGACAGTAGTTATAACTGATCAGTGTTCAGTGACAGTAGTGATCAGTGTTCAGTGACAGTAGTGATCAGTGTTCAGTGACAGTAGTTATAAGTGATCAGTGTTCAGTGACAGTTATAAGTGATCAGTGTTCAGTGACAGTAGTTATAAGTGATCAGTGTTCAGTGACAGTAGTGATCAGTGTTCAGTGACAGTAGTTATAAATGATCAGTGTTCAGTGACAGTAGTTATAAGTGATCAGTGTTCAGTGACAGTAGTTATAAGTGATCAGTGTTCAGTGACAGTAGTTATAAGTGATCAGTGTTCAGTGACAGTAGTGATCAGTGTTCAGTGACAGTAGTTATAAGTGATCAGTGTTCAGTGACAGTAGTTATAAGTGATCAGTGTTCAGTGACAGTAGTTATAAGTGATCAGTGTTCAGTGACAGTAGTTATAAGTGATCAGTGTTCAGTGACAGTAGTTATAAGTGATCAGCGTTCAGTGACAGTAGTTATAAGTGATCAGTGTTCAGTGACAGTAGTGATCAGTGTTCAGTGACAGTAGTTTTAAGTGATCAGTGTTCAGTGACAGTAGTTATAAGTGATCAGTGTTCAGTGACAGTAGTTATAAGTGATCAGTGTTCAGTGACAGTAGTTATAAGTGATCAGTGTTCAGTGACAGTAGTTATAAATGATCAGTGTTCAGTGACAGTAGTTATAAGTGATCAGTGTTCAGTGACAGTAGTTATAAGTGATCAGTGTTCAGTGACAGTAGTTATAAGTGATCAGTGTTCAGTGACAGTAGTTATAAGTGATCAGTGTTCAGTGACAGTAGTTATAAGTGATCAGTGTTCAGTGACAGTAGTGATCAGTGTTCAGTGACAGTAGTGATCAGTGTTCAGTGACAGTAGTTATAAGTGATCAGTGTTCAGTGACAGTAGTTATAAGTGATCAGTGTTCAGTGACAGTAGTTATAAGTGATCAGTGTTCAGTGACAGTAGTGATCAGTGCTCAGTGACAGTAGTTATAAGTGATCAGTGTTCAGTGACAGTAGTTATAAGTGATCAGTGTTCAGTGACAGTAGTTATAAGTGATCAGTGTTCAGTGACAGTAGTTATAAGTGATCAGTGTTCAGTGACAGTAGTTATAAGTGATCAGTGTTCAGTGACAGTAGTTATAAGTGATCAGTGTTCAGTGACAGTAGTGATCAGTGTTCAGTGACAGTAGTTATAAGTGATCAGTGTTCAGTGACAGTAGTTATAACTGATCAGTGTTCAGTGACAGTAGTGATCAGTGTTCAGTGACAGTAGTGATCAGTGTTCAGTGACAGTAGTTATAAGTGATCAGTGTTCAGTGACAGTTATAAGTGATCAGTGTTCAGTGACAGTAGTTATAAGTGATCAGTGTTCAGTGACAGTAGTGATCAGTGTTCAGTGACAGTAGTTATAAATGATCAGTGTTCAGTGACAGTAGTTATAAGTGATCAGTGTTCAGTGACAGTAGTTATAAGTGATCAGTGTTCAGTGACAGTAGTTATAAGTGATCAGTGTTCAGTGACAGTAGTGATCAGTGTTCAGTGACAGTAGTTATAAGTGATCAGTGTTCAGTGACAGTAGTTATAAGTGATCAGTGTTCAGTGACAGTAGTTATAAGTGATCAGTGTTCAGTGACAGTAGTTATAAGTGATCAGTGTTCAGTGACAGTAGTTATAAGTGATCAGCGTTCAGTGACAGTAGTTATAAGTGATCAGTGTTCAGTGACAGTAGTGATCAGTGTTCAGTGACAGTAGTTTTAAGTGATCAGTGTTCAGTGACAGTAGTTATAAGTGATCAGTGTTCAGTGACAGTAGTTATAAGTGATCAGTGTTCAGTGACAGTAGTTATAAGTGATCAGTGTTCAGTGACAGTAGTTATAAATGATCAGTGTTCAGTGACAGTAGTTATAAGTGATCAGTGTTCAGTGACAGTAGTTATAAGTGATCAGTGTTCAGTGACAGTAGTTATAAGTGATCAGTGTTCAGTGACAGTAGTTATAAGTGATCAGTGTTCAGTGACAGTAGTTATAAGTGATCAGTGTTCAGTGACAGTAGTGATCAGTGTTCAGTGACAGTAGTTATAAGTGATCAGTGTTCAGTGACAGTAGTTATAAGTGATCAGTGTTCAGTGACAGTAGTTATAAGTGATCAGTGTTCAATGACAGTAGTTATAAGTGATCAGTGTTCAGTGACAGTTATAAGTGATCAGTGTTCAGTGACAGTAGGTATAAGTGATCAGTGTTCAGTGACAGTAGTGATCAGTGTTCAGTGACAGTAGTGATCAGTGTTCAGTGACAGTAGTGATCAGTGTTCACTAACAGTAGTGATCAGTGTTCAGTGACAGTAGTGATCAGTGTTCAGTGACAGTAGTGATCAGTGTTCACTAACAGTAGTGATCAGTGTTCAGTGACAGTAGTGATCAGTGTTCAGTGACAGTAGTGATCAGTGTTCACTAACAGTAGTGATCAGTGTTCAGTGACAGTAGTGATCAGTGTTCAGTGACAGTAGTGATCAGTGTTCAGTGACAGTACTGATCAGTGCTCAGTGACAGTAGTGATCAGTGTTCACTAACAGTAGTGATCAGTGTTCAGTGACAGTAGTGATCAGTGTTCAGTGACAGTAGTGATCAGTGTTCAGTGACAGTAGTGATCAGTGTTCAGAGACAGTAGTGATCAGTGTTCATTGACAGTAGTGATCAGTGTTCAGTGACAGTAGTGATCAGTGTTCAGTGACAGTAGTGATCAGTGTTCAGTGACAGTAGTGATCAGTGTTCAATGACAGTAGTGATCAGTGTTCACTAACAGTAGTGATCAGTGTTCAGTGACAGTAGTGATCAGTGTTCAGTGACAGTAGTGATCAGTGTTCAGTGACAGTAGTGATCAGTGTTCAGTGACAGTAGTGATCAGTGTTCACTAACAGTAGTGATCAGTGTTCAGTGACAGTAGTGATCAGTTTTCAGTGACAGTAGTGATCAGTGTTCATTGACAGTAGTGATCAGTGTTCAGTGGCAGTAGTAATCAGCGTTCAGTGACAGTAGTGATCAGTGTTCAGTGACAGTAGTGATCAGTGTTCAGTGACAGTAGTGATCAGTGTTCAGTGACAATAGTTATCAGTGTTCAGTGGCAGTAGTGATCAATGGCTGTTGTGTTCAGTGACAGTAGTAGTCAGTGTTCAGTGACAGTAGTGATCAGTGTTCAGTGACAGTAGTTATAAGTGATCAGTGTTCAGTGACAGTAGTGATCAGTGTTCAGTGACAGTAGTGATCAGTGTTCAGTGACAGTAGTTATAAGTGATCAGTGTTCAGTGACAGTAGTTATAAGTGATCAGTGTTCAGTGACAGTAGTTATAAGTGATCAGTGTTCAGTGACAGTAGTGATCAGTGCTCAGTGACAGTAGTTATAAGTGATCAGTGTTCAGTGACAGTAGTTATAAGTGATCAGTGTTCAGTGACAGTAGTTATAAGTGATCAGTGTTCAGTGACAGTAGTTATAAGTGATCAGTGTTCAGTGACAGTAGTTATAAGTGATCAGTGTTCAGTGACAGTAGTTATAAGTGATCAGTGTTCAGTGACAGTAGTGATCAGTGTTCAGTGACAGTAGTTATAAGTGATCAGTGTTCAGTGACAGTAGTTATAACTGATCAGTGTTCAGTGACAGTAGTGATCAGTGTTCAGTGACAGTAGTGATCAGTGTTCAGTGACAGTAGTTATAAGTGATCAGTGTTCAGTGACAGTAGTTATAAGTGATCAGTGTTCAGTGACAGTAGTTATAAGTGATCAGTGTTCAGTGACAGTAGTGATCAGTGTTCAGTGACAGTAGTTATAAGTGATCAGTGTTCAGTGACAGTAGTTATAAGTGATCAGTGTTCAGTGACAGTAGTAATAAGTGATCAGTGTTCAGTGACAGTAGTTATAAGTGATCAGTGTTCAGTGACAGTAGTTATAAGTGATCAGTGTTCAGTGACAGTAGTTATAAGTGATCAGCGTTCAGTGACAGTAGTTATAAGTGATCAGTGTTCAGTGACAGTAGTGATCAGTGTTCAGTGACAGTAGTTATAAGTGATCAGTGTTCAGTGACAGTAGTTATAAGTGATCAGTGTTCAGTGACAGTAGTTATAAGTGATCAGTGTTCAGTGACAGTAGTTATAAGTGATCAGTGTTCAGTGACAGTAGTTATAAGTGATAAGCGTTCAGTGACAGTAGTTATAAGTGATCAGTGTTCAGTGACAGTAGTGATCAGTGTTCAGTGACAGTAGTTTTAAGTGATCAGTGTTCAGTGACAGTAGTTATAAGTGATCAGTGTTCAGTGACAGTAGTTATAAGTGATCAGTGTTCAGTGACAGTAGTTATAAGTGATCAGTGTTCAGTGACAGTAGTTATAAATGATCAGTGTTCAGTGACAGTAGTTATAAGTGATCAGTGTTCAGTGACAGTAGTTATAAGTGATCAGTGTTCAGTGACAGTAGTTATAAGTGATCAGTGTTCAGTGACAGTAGTTATAAGTGATCAGTGTTCAGTGACAGTAGTTATAAGTGATCAGTGTTCAGTGACAGTAGTTATAAGTGATCAGTGTTCAGTGACAGTAGTGATCAGTGTTCAGTGACAGTAGTTATAAGTGATCAGTGTTCAGTGACAGTAGTTATAAGTGATCAGTGTTCAGTGACAGTAGTTATAAGTGATCAGTGTTCAGTGACAGTAGTTATAAGTGATCGGTGTTCAGTGACAGTAGTTATAAGTGATCAGTGTTCAGTGACAGTAGTTATAAGTGATCAGTGTTCAGTGACAGTAGTGATCAGTGTTCAGTGACAGTAGTGATCAGTGTTCAGTGACAGTAGTGATCAGTGTTCACTAACAGTAGTGATCAGTGTTCAGTGACAGTAGTGATCAGTGTTCAGTGACAGTAGTGATCAGTGTTCACTAACAGTAGTGATCAGTGTTCAGTGACAGTAGTGATCAGTGTTCAGTGACAGTAGTGATCAGTGTTCACTAACAGTAGTGATCAGTGTTCAGTGACAGTAGTGATCAGTGTTCAGTGACAGTAGTGATCAGTGTTCAGTGACAGTACTGATCAGTGCTCAGTGACAGTAGTGATCAGTGTTCACTAACAGTAGTGATCAGTGTTCAGTGACAGTAGTGATCAGTGTTCAGTGACAGTAGTGATCAGTGTTCAGAGACAGTAGTGATCAGTGTTCATTGACAGTAGTGATCAGTGTTCAGTGACAGTAGTGATCAGTGTTCAGTGACAGTAGTGATCAGTGTTCAGTGACAGTAGTGATCAGTGTTCAATGACAGTAGTGATCAGTGTTCACTAACAGTAGTGATCAGTGTTCAGTGACAGTAGTGATCAGTGTTCAGTGACAGTAGTGATCAGTGTTCAGTGACAGTAGTGATCAGTGTTCAGTGACAGTAGTGATCAGTGTTCACTAACAGTAGTGATCAGTGTTCAGTGACAGTAGTGATCAGTGTTCAGTGACAGTAGTGATCAGTGTTCATTGACAGTAGTGATCAGTGTTCAGTGGCAGTAGTAATCAGCGTTCAGTGACAGTAGTGATCAGTGTTCAGTGACAGTAGTGATCAGTGTTCAGTGACAGTAGTGATCAGTGTTCAGTGACAATAGTTATCAGTGTTCAGTGGCAGTAGTGATCAATGGCTGTTGTGTTCAGTGACAGTAGTAGTCAGTGTTCAGTGACAGTAGTGATCAGTGTTCAGTGACAGTAGTTATAAGTGATCAGTGTTCAGTGACAGTAGTGATCAGTGTTCAGTGACAGTAGTGATCAGTGTTCAGTGACAGTAGTTATAAGTGATCAGTGTTCAGTGACAGTAGTTATAAGTGATCAGTGTTCAGTGACAGTAGTTATAAGTGATCAGTGTTCAGTGACAGTAGTGATCAGTGCTCAGTGACAGTAGTTATAAGTGATCAGTGTTCAGTGACAGTAGTTATAAGTGATCAGTGTTCAGTGACAGTAGTTATAAGTGATCAGTGTTCAGTGACAGTAGTTATAAGTGATCAGTGTTCAGTGACAGTAGTTATAAGTGATCAGTGTTCAGTGACAGTAGTTATAAGTGATCAGTGTTCAGTGACAGTAGTGATCAGTGTTCAGTGACAGTAGTTATAAGTGATCAGTGTTCAGTGACAGTAGTTATAAGTGATCAGTGTTCAGTGACAGTAGTGATCAGTGTTCAGTGACAGTAGTGATCAGTGTTCAGTGACAGTAGTTATAAGTGATCAGTGTTCAGTGACAGTAGTTATAAGTGATCAGTGTTCAGTGACAGTAGTTATAAGTGATCAGTGTTCAGTGACAGTAGTGATCAGTGTTCAGTGACAGTAGTTATAAGTGATCAGTGTTCAGTGACAGTAGTTATAAGTGATCAGTGTTCAGTGACAGTAGTAATAAGTGATCAGTGTTCAGTGACAGTAGTTATAAGTGATCAGTGTTCAGTGACAGTAGTTATAAGTGATCAGTGTTCAGTGACAGTAGTTATAAGTGATCAGTGTTCAGTGACAGTAGTTATAAGTGATCAGTGTTCAGTGACAGTAGTGATCAGTGTTCAGTGACAGTAGTTATAAGTGATCAGTGTTCAGTGACAGTAGTTATAAGTGATCAGTGTTCAGTGACAGTAGTTATAAGTGATCAGTGTTCAGTGACAGTAGTTATAAGTGATCAGTGTTCAGTGACAGTAGTTATAAGTGATCAGCGTTCAGTGACAGTAGTTATAAGTGATCAGTGTTCAGTGACAGTAGTGATCAGTGTTCAGTGACAGTAGTTTTAAGTGATCAGTGTTCAGTGACAGTAGTTATAAGTGATCAGTGTTCAGTGACAGTAGTTATAAGTGATCAGTGTTCAGTGACAGTAGTTATAAGTGATCAGTGTTCAGTGACAGTAGTTATAAATGATCAGTGTTCAGTGACAGTAGTTATAAGTGATCAGTGTTCAGTGACAGTAGTTATAAGTGATCAGTGTTCAGTGACAGTAGTTATAAGTGATCAGTGTTCAGTGACAGTAGTTATAAGTGATCAGTGTTCAGTGACAGTAGTTATAAGTGATCAGTGTTCAGTGACAGTAGTTATAAGTGATCAGTGTTCAGTGACAGTAGTGATCAGTGTTCAGTGACAGTAGTTATAAGTGATCAGTGTTCAGTGACAGTAGTTATAAGTGATCAGTGTTCAGTGACAGTAGTTATAAGTGATCAGTGTTCAGTGACAGTAGTTATAAGTGATCGGTGTTCAGTGACAGTAGTTATAAGTGATCAGTGTTCAGTGACAGTAGTTATAAGTGATCAGTGTTCAGTGACAGTAGTGATCAGTGTTCAGTGACAGTAGTGATCAGTGTTCAGTGACAGTAGTGATCAGTGTTCACTAACAGTAGTGATCAGTGTTCAGTGACAGTAGTGATCAGTGTTCAGTGACAGTAGTGATCAGTGTTCACTAACAGTAGTGATCAGTGTTCAGTGACAGTAGTGATCAGTGTTCAGTGACAGTAGTGATCAGTGTTCACTAACAGTAGTGATCAGTCTTCAGTGACAGTAGTGATCAGTGTTCAGTGACAGTAGTGATCAGTGTTCAGTGACAGTACTGATCAGTGCTCAGTGACAGTAGTGATCAGTGTTCACTAACAGTAGTGAACAGTGTTCAGTGACAGTAGTGATCAGTGTTCAGTGACAGTAGTGATCAGTGTTCAGTGACAGTAGTGATCAGTGTTCAGAGACAGTAGTGATCAGTGTTCATTGACAGTAGTGATCAGTGTTCAGTGACAGTAGTGATCAGTGTTCAGTGACAGTAGTGATCAGTGTTCAGTGACAGTAGTGATCAGTGTTCAATGACAGTAGTGATCAGTGTTCACTAACAGTAGTGATCAGTGTTCAGTGACAGTAGTGATCAGTGTTCAGTGACAGTAGTGATCAGTGTTCAGTGACAGTAGTGATCAGTGTTCAGTGACAGTAGTGATCAGTGTTCACTAACAGTAGTGATCAGTGTTCAGTGACAGTAGTGATCAGTGTTCAGTGACAGTAGTGATCAGTGTTCATTGACAGTAGTGATCAGTGTTCAGTGGCAGTAGTAATCAGCGTTCAGTGACAGTAGTGATCAGTGTTCAGTGACAGTAGTGATCAGTGTTCAGTGACAGTAGTGATCAGTGTTCAGTGACAATAGTTATCAGTGTTCAGTGGCAGTAGTGATCAATGGCTGTTGTGTTCAGTGACAGTAGTAGTCAGTGCTCAGTGACAGTAGTGATCAGTGTTCAGTGACAGTAGTGATCAGTGTTAAGTGACAGTAGTGATCAGTGTTCAGTGACAGTAGTTACAAGTGTTCAGTGACAGTACTGATCAGTATTCAGTGACAGTAGTTATAAGTGATCAGTGTTCAGTGACAGTAGTTATAACTGATCAGTGTTCAGTGACAGTAGTGATCAGTGTTCAGTGACAGTAGTGATCAGTGTTCAGTGACAGTAGTTATAAGTGATCAGTGTTCAGTGACAGTAGTTATAAGTGATCAGTGTTCAGTGACAGTAGTTATAAGTGATCAGTGTTCAGTGACAGTAGTGATCAGTGTTCAGTGACAGTAGTTATAAGTGATCAGTGTTCAGTGACAGTAGTTATAAGTGATCAGTGTTCAGTGACAGTAGTTATAAGTGATCAGTGTTCAGTGACAGTAGTTATAAGTGATCAGTGTTCAGTGACAGTAGTTATAAGTGATCAGCGTTCAGTGACAGTAGTTATAAGTGATCAGTGTTCAGTGACAGTAGTGATCAGTGTTCAGTGACAGTAGTTTTAAGTGATCAGTGTTCAGTGACAGTAGTTATAAGTAATCAGTGTTCAGTGACAGTAGTTATAAGTGATCAGTGTTCAGTGACAGTAGTTATAAATGATCAGTGTTCAGTGACAGTAGTTATAAGTGATCAGTGTTCAGTGACAGTAGTTATAAGTGATCAGTGTTCAGTGACAGTAGTGATCAGTGTTCAGTGACAGTAGTGATCAGTGTTCACTAACAGTAGTGATCAGTCTTCAGTGACAGTAGTGATCAGTGTTCAGTGACAGTAGTGATCAGTGTTCAGTGACAGTACTGATCAGTGCTCAGTGACAGTAGTGATCAGTGTTCACTAACAGTAGTGAACAGTGTTCAGTGACAGTAGTGATCAGTGTTCAGTGACAGTAGTGATCAGTGTTCAGTGACAGTAGTGATCAGTGTTCAGAGACAGTAGTGATCAGTGTTCATTGACAGTAGTGATCAGTGTTCAGTGACAGTAATCAGTGTTCAGTGACAGTAGTGATCAGTGTTCAGTGACAGTAGTGATCAGTGTTCAATGACAGTAGTGATCAGTGTTCACTAACAGTAGTGATCAGTGTTCAGTGACAGTAGTGATCAGTGTTCAGTGACAGTAGTGATCAGTGTTCAGTGACAGTAGTGATCAGTGTTCAGTGACAGTAGTGATCAGTGTTCACTAACAGTAGTGATCAGTGTTCAGTGACAGTAGTGATCAGTGTTCAGTGACAGTAGTGATCAGTGTTCATTGACAGTAGTGATCAGTGTTCAGTGGCAGTAGTAATCAGCGTTCAGTGACAGTAGTGATCAGTGTTCAGTGACAGTAGTGATCAGTGTTCAGTGACAGTAGTGATCAGTGTTCAGTGACAATAGTTATCAGTGTTCAGTGGCAGTAGTGATCAATGGCTGTTGTGTTCAGTGACAGTAGTAGTCAGTGCTCAGTGACAGTAGTGATCAGTGTTCAGTGACAGTAGTGATCAGTGTTAAGTGACAGTAGTGATCAGTGTTCAGTGACAGTAGTTACAAGTGTTCAGTGACAGTACTGATCAGTGTTCAGTGACAGTAGTTATAAGTGATCAGTGTTCAGTGACAGTAGTTATAACTGATCAGTGTTCAGTGACAGTAGTGATCAGTGTTCAGTGACAGTAGTGATCAGTGTTCAGTGACAGTAGTTATAAGTGATCAGTGTTCAGTGACAGTAGTTATAAGTGATCAGTGTTCAGTGACAGTAGTTATAAGTGATCAGTGTTCAGTGACAGTAGTGATCAGTGTTCAGTGACAGTAGTTATAAGTGATCAGTGTTCAGTGACAGTAGTTATAAGTGATCAGTGTTCAGTGACAGTAGTTATAAGTGATCAGTGTTCAGTGACAGTAGTGATCAGTGTTCAGTGACAGTAGTTATAAGTGATCAGTGTTCAGTGACAGTAGTTATAAGTGATCAGTGTTCAGTGACAGTAGTTATAAGTGATCAGTGTTCAGTGACAGTAGTAATAAGTGATCAGTGTTCAGTGACAGTAGTTATAAGTGATCAGTGTTCAGTGACAGTAGTTATAAGTGATCAGTGTTCAGTGACAGTAGTTATAAGTGATCAGTGTTCAGTGACAGTAGTTATAAGTGATCAGTGTTCAGTGACAGTAGTTATAAGTGATCAGTGTTCAGTGACAGTAGTTATAAGTGATCAGTGTTCAGTGACAGTAGTGATCAGTGTTCAGTGACAGTAGTTATAAGTGATCAGTGTTCAGTGACAGTAGTTATAAGTGATCAGTGTTCAGTGACAGTAGTTATAAGTGATCAGTGTTCAGTGACAGTAGTTATAAATGATCAGTGTTCAGTGACAGTAGTTATAAGTGATCAGTGTTCAGTGACAGTAGTTATAAGTGATCAGTGTTCAGTGACAGTAGTTATAAGTGATCAGTGTTCAGTGACAGTAGTTATAAGTGATCAGTGTTCAGTGACAGTAGTTATAAGTGATCAGTGTTCAGTGACAGTAGTTATAAGTGATCAGTGTTCAGTGACAGTAGTGATCAGTGTTCAGTGACAGTAGTTATAAGTGATCAGTGTTCAGTGACAGTAGTTATAAGTGATCAGTGTTCAGTGACAGTAGTTATAAGTGATCAGTGTTCAGTGACAGTAGTTATAAGTGATCAGTGTTCAGTGACAGTAGTGATCAGTGTTCAGTGACAGTAGTTATAAGTGATCAGTGTTCAGTGACAGTAGTTATAAGTGATCAGTGTTCAGTGACAGTAGTTATAAGTGATCAGTGTTCAGTGACAGTAGTTATAAGTGATCAGTGTTCAGTGACAGTAGTGATCAGTGTTCAGTGACAGTAGTGATCAGTGTTCAGTGAGAGTAGCGATCAGTGTTCACTAACAGTAGTGATCAGTGTTCAGTGACAGTAGTGATCAGTGTTCAGTGACAGTAGTGATCAGTGTTCACTAACAGTAGTGATCAGTGTTCAGTGACAGTAGTGATCAGTGTTCAGTGACAGTAGTGATCAGTGTTCACTAACAGTAGTGATCAGTGTTCAGTGACAGTAGTGATCAGTGTTCAGTGACAGTAGTGATCAGTGTTCAGTGACAGTACTGATCAGTGCTCAGTGACAGTAGTGATCAGTGTTCACTAACAGTAGTGATCAGTGTTCAGTGACAGTAGTGATCAGTGTTCAGTGACAGTAGTGATCAGTGGCTGTTGTGTTCAGTGACAGTAGTGGTCAGTGTTCAGTGACAGTAGTGATCAGTGTTCAGTGACAGTAGTGATCAGTGTTCAGTGACAGTAGTGATCAGTGTTCAGTGACAGTAGTGATCAGTGTTCAGTGACAGTAGTGATCAGTGTTCAGTGACAGTAGTGATCAGTGTTCAGTAACAGTAGTTATCAGTGTTCAGCGACAGTAGTGATCAGTGTTCAATGACAGTAGTTATCAGTGTTCAGTGACAGTAGTTATCTCTGTTCAGTAACAGTAGTGATCAGTGTTCAGTGACAGTAGTGATCAGTGTTCAGTGACAGTAGTGATCAGTGTTCAGTGACAGTAGTTATCAGTGTTCAGTGACAGTAGTGATCAGTGTTCAGTGACAGTAGTGATCAGTGTTCAGTGACAGTAGTGATCAGTGTTCAGTGACAGTAGTGATCAGTGTTCAGTGACAGTAGTGATCAGTGTTCAGTGACAGTAGTGATCAGTGTTCAGTGACAGTAGTGATCAGTGTTCAGTGACAGTAGTTATCAGTGTTCAGTGAAAATAGTGATCAGTGTTCAGTGACAGTAGTTATCAGTGTTCAGTGACAGTAGTTATCAGTGTTCAGTGACAGTAGTTATCAGTGTTCAGTGAAAATAGTGATCAGTGTTCAGTGACAGTAGTTATCAGTGTTCAGTGACAGTAGTGATCAGTGTTCCGTGACAGTAGTGATCAGTGTTCAGTGACAGTAGTGATCAGTGTTCAGTGACAGTAGTGATCAGTGTTCAGTGACAGTAGTTATCAGTGTTCAGTGAAAATAGTGATCAGTGTTCAGTGACAGTAGTTATCATTGTTCAGTGACAGTAGTTATCAGTGTTCAGTGACAGTAGTTATCAGTGTTCAGTGACAGTAGTTATCAGTGTTCAGTGACAGTAGTTATCAGTGTTCAGTGACAGTAGTTATCAGTGTTCAGTGACAGTAGTTATCAGTGTTCAGTGACAGTAGTTATCAGTGTTCAGTGACAGTAGTTGATCAGTGTTCAGTGACAGTAGTGACAGTAGTATCAGTGTTCAGTGACAGTAGTGATCAGTGTTCAGTGACAGTAGTTATCAGTGTTCAGTGACAGTAGTTATCAGTGTTCAGTGACAGTAGTTATCAGTGTTCAGTGACAGTAGTTCTCAGTGTTCAGTGACAGTAGTTATCAGTGTTCAGTGACAGTAGTTCTCAGTGTTCAGTGACAGTAGTGATCAGTGTTCAGTGACAGTAGTTATCAGTGTTCAGTGACAGTAGTTATCAGTGTTCAGTGACAGTAGTTATCAGTGTTCAGTGACAGTAGTGATCAGTGTTCAGTGACAGTAGTTATCAGTGTTCAGTGACAGTAGTGATCAGTGTTCAGTGATAGTAGTGATCAGTGTTCAGTGATAGTAGTTATCAGTGTTCAATGACAGTAGTTATCAGTGTTCAGTGAAAATAGTGATCAGTGTTCAGTGACAGTAGTTATCAGTGTTCAGTGACAGTAGTGATCAGTGTTCAGTGACAGTAGTTATCAGTGTTCAGTGACAGTAGTTATCAGTGTTCAGTGACAGTAGTTATCAGTGTTCAGTGACAGCAGTGATCAGTGTTCAGTGACAGTAGTTATCAGTGTTCAGTGACAGTAGTGATCAGTGTTCAGTGACAGAAGTGATCAGTGTTCAGTGACAGCAGTGATCAGTGTTCAGTGACAGTAGTTATCAGTGTTCAGTGACAGTAGTTATCAGTGTTCAGTGACAGTAGTGATCAGTGTTCCGTGACAGTAGTGATCAGTGTTCAGTAACAGTAGTTATCTGTGTTCAGTGACAGTAGTTATCAGTGTTCAGTGACAGTAGTTATCAGTGTTCAGCGACAGTAGTTATCAGTGTTCAGTGACAGTAGTTATCAGTGTTCAGTGACAGTAGTGATCAGTGTTCCGTGACAGTAGTGATCAGTGTTCAGTAACAGTAGTTATCTGTGTTCAGTGACAGTAGTTATCAGTGTTCAGTGACAGTAGTTATCAGTGTTCAGCGACAGTAGTTATCAGTGTTCAGTGACAGTAGTTATCAGTGTTCAGTGACAGTAGTTATCAGTGTTCAGTGACAGTAGTTATCAGTGTTCAGTGACAGTAGTTATCAGTGTTCAGTGACAGTAGTTATCAGTGTTCAGTGACAGTAGTTATCAGTGTTCAGTGACAGTAGTTATCAGTGTTCAGTGACAGTAGTTATCAGTGTTCAGTGACAGTAGTTATCAGTTCAATGACAGTAGTTATCAGTGTTCAGTTATCAGTGTTCAGTGACAGTAGTTATCAGTGTTCAGTGACAGTAGTTATCAGTGTTCAGTGACAGTAGTTATCAGTGTTCAGTGACAGTAGTTATCAGTGTTCAGTGACAGTAGTTATCAGTGTTCAGTGACAGTAGTGATCAGTGTTCAGTGACAGTAGTGATCAGTGTTCAGTGACAGTAGTTATCAGTGTTCAGTGACAGTAGTTATCAGTGTTCAGTGACAGTAGTTATCAGTGTTCAGTGACAGTAGTGATCAGTGTTCAGTGACAGTAGTTATCAGTGTTCAGTGACAGTAGTTATCAGTGTTCAGTGACAGGAGCTATCAGTGTTCAGTGACAGTAGTTATCAGTGTTCAGTGACAGTAGTTATCAGTGTTCAGTGACAGGAGCTATCAGTGTTAAGTGACAGTAGTTATCAGTGTTCAGTGACAGGAGCTATCAGTGTTCAGTGACAGGAGCTATCAGTGATCAGTGACAGTAGTTATCAGTGTTCAGTGACAGTAGTTATCAGTGTTCAGTGACAGTAGTTATCAGTGTTCAGTGACAGTAGTTATCAGTGTTCAGTGACAGTAGTTATCAGTGTTCAGTGACAATAGTTACCAGTGTTCAGTGACAGTAGTGATCAGTGTTCAGTGACAGTAGTGATCAGTGTTCAGTGACAGTAGTGATCAATGTTCATTGACAGTAGTGATCAGTGTTCAGTGACAGTAGTTATCAGTGTTCAGTGACAGTAGTTATCAGTGTTCAGTGACAGTAGTTTTCAGTGTTCAGTGACAGTAGTTATCAGTGTTCAGTGACAGTAGTGATCAGTGTTCAGTGACAGTAGTGATCAGTGTTCAGTGACAGAAGTGATCAGTGTTCAGTGACAGTAGTTATCAGTGTTCAGTGACAGTAGTGATCAGTTTTCAGTGACAGTAGTTATCAGTGTTCAGTGACAGTAGTGATCAGTGCTCAGTGACAGTAGTTATCAGTGTTCAGTGACAGTAGTGATCAGTGTTTAGTGACAGTAGTTATCAGTGCTCAGTGAAAGTAGTTATCAGTGTTTAGTGACAGTAGTTATCAGTGTTTAGTGACAGTAGTGATCAGTGCTCAGTGACAGTAGTTATCAGTGTTCAGTGACAGTAGTTATCAGTGTTTAGTGACAGTAGTGATCAGTGCTCAGTGACAGTAGTTATCAGTGTTCAGTGACAGTAGTGATCAGTGTTTAGTGACAGTAGTTATCAGTGTTCAGTGACAGTAGTTTTCAGTGTTCAGTGACAGTAGTTATCAGTGTTCAGTGACAGTAGTGATCAGTGTTCAGTGACAGTAGTTATCAGTGCTCAGTGAAAGTAGTTATCAGTGTTTAGTGACAGTAGTTATCAGTGTTTAGTGACAGTAGTTATCAGTGTTCATTGACAGTAGTTATCAGTGATCAGTGGCAGTAGTTATCAGTGTTCAGTGACAGTAGTGATCAGTGTTCATTGACAGTAGCTACCAGTGTTCAGTGACAGTAGTGATCAGTGTTCAGTGACAGTAGTTATCAGTGTTCATTGACAGTAGTTATCAGTGATCAGTGGCAGTAGTTATCAGTGTTCAGGGACAGTAGCTACCAGTGTTCAGTGACAGTAGTGATCAGTGTTCAGTGACAGTAGTTATCAGTGTTCATTGACAGTAGTTATCAGTGATCAGTGGCAGTAGTTATCAGTGTTCAGGGACAGTAGTTATCAGTGTTCAGTGACAGTAATCAGTGTTCAGTGGCTGTTGTGTTCAGTGGCAGTAGTTATCAGTCTTCAGTGACAGTAATCAGTGTTCAGTGACAGTAGTTATCAGTCTTCAGTGACAGTAATCAGTGTTCAGTGACAGTAGTTATCAGTCTTCAGTGACAGTAATCAGTGTTCAGTGTCAGTAGTTATCAGTGTTCAGTGACAGTAGTTCTCAGTGTTTAGTGACAGTAGTTATCAGTGTTCAGTGACAGTAGTTATCAGTGTTCAGTGACAGTGGTGATCAGTGTTCAGTGACAGTAGTTATCAGTGTTCAGTGACAGTAGTTATCAGTGTTCAGTAACAGTAGTTATCAGTGTTCAGTGACAGTAGTTATCAGTGTTCAGTGATAGTAGTGATCAGTGTTCAGTGACAGTAGTGATCAGTGTTCAGTAACAGTAGTTATCAGTGTTCAGTGACAGTAGTTATCAGTGTTCAGTGACAGTAGTTATCAGTGTTCAGTGACAGTGGTGATCAGTGTTCAGTGACAGTAGTTATCAGTGTTCAGTGATAGTGGTGATCAGTGTTCATTGACAGTAGTTATCAGTGTTCAGTGACAGTAGTTATCAGTGTTCAGTGACAGTGGTGATCAGTGTTCATTGACAGTAGTTATCAGTGTTCAGTGACAGTAGTTATCAGTGTTCAGTGACAGTAGTTATCAGTGTTCAGTGATAGTAGTGATCAGTGTTCAGTGACAGTAGTGATCAGTGTTCAGTAACAGTAGTTATCAGTGTTCAGTGACAGTAGTTATCAGTGTTCAGTGATAGTAGTGATCAGTGTTCAGTGACAGTAGTGATCAGTGTTCAGTAACAGTAGTTATCAGTGTTCAGTGACAGTAGTTATCAGTGTTCAGTGATAGTAGTGATCAGTGTTCAGTGACAGTAGTGATCAGTGTTCAGTAACAGTAGTTATCAGTGTTCAGTGACAGTAGTTATCAGTGTTCAGTGACAGTAGTTATCAGTGTTCAGTGACAGTAGTTATCAGTTTTCAATGACAGTAGTTATCAGTGTTCATTGACAGTAGTTATCAGTGTTCAGTGACAGTAGTTATCAGTGTTCAGTGACAGTAGTTATCAGTTTTCAATGACAGTAGTTATCAGTGTTCATTGACAGTAGTTATCAGTGTTCAGTGACAGTAGTTATCAGTGTTCAGTGACAGTAGTTATCAGTTTTCAATGACAGTAGTTATCAGTGTTCATTGACAGTAGTTATCAGTGTTCATTGACAGTAGTTATCAGTGTTCAGTGACAGTAGTTATCAGTGTTCAGTGACAGTAGTTATCAGTGTTCAGTGACAATAGTTACCAGTGTTCAGTGAGAGTAGTTATCAGTGTTCAGTGACAATAGTTACCAGTGTTCAGTGACAGTAGTTATCAGTGTTCAGTGACAATAGTTACCAGTGTTCAGTGACAGTAGTGATCAGTGTTCAGTGACAGTAGTTATCAGTGTTCAGTGACAATAGTTACCAGTGTTCAGTGACAGTAGTGATCAGTGTTCAGTGACAATAGTTACCAGTGTTCAGTGACAGTAGTGATCAGTGTTCAGTGTCAGTAGTTATCAGTG
Organism: Cherax quadricarinatus; assembly: GCF_038502225.1. NCBI lineage: Eukaryota > Metazoa > Arthropoda > Malacostraca > Decapoda > Parastacidae > Cherax > Cherax quadricarinatus. Next base: position 15,970,038 of record NC_091336.1, read on the forward strand.
TTCAGTGACAGTAGTTATCAGTGTTCAGTGACAGTAGTTATCAGTGTTCAGTGACAATAGTTACCAGTGTTCAGTGAGAGTAGTTATCAGTGTTCAGTGACAATAGTTACCAGTGTTCAGTGACAGTAGTGATCAGTGTTCAGTGAGAGTAGTTATCAGTGTTCAGTGACAATAGTTACCAGTGTTCAGTGACAGTAGTTATCAGTGTTCAGTGACAATAGTTACCAGTGTTCAGTGACAGTAGTGATCAGTGTTCAGTGAGAGTAGTTATCAGTGTTCAGTGACAATAGTTACCAGTGTTCAGTGACAGTAGTGATCAGTGTTCAGTGAGAGTAGTTATCAGTGTTCAGTGACAGTAGTTATCAGTGTTCAGTGACAATAGTTACCAGTGTTCAGTGACAGTAGTGATCAGTGTTCAGTGAGAGTAGTTATCAGTGTTCAGTGACAGTAGTTATCAGTGTTCAGTGACAATAGTTACCAGTGTTCAGTGACAGTAGTGATCAGTGTTCAGTGAGAGTAGTTATCAGTGTTCAGTGACAGTAGTTATCAGTGTTCAGTGACAGTAGTTATTAATGTTCAGTGACAATACTTACCAGTGTTCAGTGACAGTAGTGATCAGTGTTCAGTGACAGTAGTTATCAGTGTTCAGTGACAGTAGTTATTAATGTTCAGTGACAATACTTACCAGTGTTCAGTGACAGTAGTGATCAGTGTTCAGTGACAGTAGTTATCAGTGTTCAGTGACAATACTTACCAGTGCTCAGTGACAGTAGTGATCAGTGTTCAGTGACAGTAGTTATCAGTGTTCAGTGACAGTAGTTATCAGTGTTCAGTGACAGTAGTGATCAGTGTTCAGTGAGAGTAGTGATCAGTGTTCAGTGACAGTAGTTATCAGTGTTCAGTGACAATAGTTACCAGTGTTTAGTGAGAGTTATCAGTGTTCAGTGAGAGTTATCAGTGTTCAGTGACAATAGTTACCAGTGTTCAGTGAGAGTTATCAGTGTTCAGTGACAATAGTTATCAGTGTTCAGTGAGAGTTATCAGTGTTCAGTGATAGTAGTTATCAGTGTTCAGTGAGAGTTATCAGTGTTCAGTGAGTGGCTAGCATGGCACCTCTCACTGGCACTAACGTAGAGGTTACTAGCAAAACTGGATACATCAGCAACTTGATGTAAACGAGAGGGTTTTAATGGTAGTGGTGATGGTGGTGTTGGTGGGTGTAATGGTGTGGTGGTGGTAGGTGTAATGGTGTGGTGTTGGTGGGTGTAATGGTGTGGTGGTGGTAGGTGTAATGGTGTGGTGTTGGTGGGTGTAATGGTGTGGTGTTGGTGGGTGTAATGGTGTGGTGTTGGTGGGTGTAATGGTGTGGTGTTGGTGGGTGTAATGGTGTGGTGGTGATGTGTGTAATGGTGTGGTGGTGGTGGGTGTAATGGTGTGGTGGTGGTGGGTGTAATGGTGTGGTGGTGGTAGGTGTAATGGTGTGGTGTTGGTGGGTGTAATGGTGTGGTGGTGGTAGGTGTAATGGTGTGGTGTTGGTGGGTGTAATGGTGTGGTGTTGGTGGGTGTAATGGTGTGGTGTTGGTGGGTGTAATGGTGTGGTGTTGGTGGGTGTAATGGTGTGGTGGTGATGTGTGTAATGGTGTGGTGGTGATGTGTGTAATGGTGTGGTGGTGGTGGGTGTAATGGTGTGGTGGTGGTAGGTGTAATGGTGTGGTGTTGGTGGGTGTAATGGTGTGGTGGTGGTAGGTGTAATGGTGTGGTGGTGGTGGGTGTAATGGTGTGGTGGTGATGTGTGTAATGGTGTGGTGGTGGTGGGTGTAATGGTGTGGTGGTGGTGGGTGTAATGGTGTGGTGGTGATGTGTGTAATGGTGTGGTGGTGATGTGTGTAATGGTGTTGTTGTGGTGGGTGTAATGGTATGCTGGTGATGTGTGTAATGGTGTGGTGTTGGTGGTGTAATGTGTGGTGGTGGTGTGTAATGGTGTGGTGGTGGTGGGTGTAATGGTGTGGTGGTGGTAGGTGTAATGGTGTGGTGTTGGTGGGTGTTATGGTGTGCTGGTGATGTGTGTAATGGTGTGGTGGTTGTGGGCGTAATGGTGTGGTGGTGATGTGTGTAATGGTGTGGTGGTGATGTGTGTAATGGTGTGGTGGTGGTGGGTGTAATGGTGTGGTGGTGGTGGGTGTAATGGTGTGGTGGTGATGTGTGTAATGGTGTGGTGGTGGTGGTGGGTGTAATGGTGTGGTGTGGTGGTAGTGGGTGTAATGGTGTGGTGGTAGTGGGTGTAATGGTGTGGTGGTGGTGGGTGTAATGGTGTGGTGGTGATGTGTGTAATGGTGTGGTGGTGATGTGTGTAATGGTGTGGTGGTGATGTGTGTAATGGTGTTGTTGTGGTGGGTGTAATGGTGTGGTGGTGATGTGTGTAATGGTGTGGTGGTGGTGGGTGTAATGGTGTGGTGGTGGTAGGTGTAATGGTGTGGTGTTGGTGGGTGTAATGGTGTGCTGGTGATGTGTGTAATGGTGTGGTGGTGGTGGGTGTAATGGTGTGGTGGTGGTGGGTGTAATGGTGTGGTGGTGATGTGTGTAATGGCGTAGTTGTGGTGGGTGTAATGGTGTGCTGGTGATGTGTGTAATGGTGTGGTGGTGGTGGGTGTAATGGTGTGGTGGTGGTGGGTGTAATGGTGTGGTGGTGGTGGGTGTAATGGTGTGGTGGTGATGTGTGTAATGGTGTGGTGGTGATGTGTGTAATGGTGTTGTTGTGGTGGGTGTAATGGTGTGGTGGTGATGTGTGTAATGGTGTGGTGGTGTTGGGTGTAATGGTGTGGTGGTGGTGGGTGTAATGGTGTGGTGGTGGTGTGTGTAATGGTGTGGTGGTGATGTGTGTAATGGTATGGTGGTGGTGGGTGTAATGGTGTGGTGGTGATGTGTGTAATGGTGTGGTAGTGGTGGGTGTAATGGTGTGGTGGTGATGGTTGTAATGGTGTGGTGGTGGTGGTGGGTGTAATGGTGTGGTGGTGGTGGGTGTAATGGTGTGGTGGTGGTGGGTGTAATGGTGTGGTGGTGATGGGTGTAATGGTGTGGTGGTGATGGGTGTAATGGTGTGGTGGTGGTGGATGTAATGGTGTGGTGGTGATGTGTGTAATGGTGTGGTGGTGGTGGGTGTAATGGTGTGGTGGTGATGTGTGTAATGGTGTGGTGGTGGTGGGTGTAATGGTGTGGTGGTGATGGGTGTTATGGTGTGGTGGTGGTGGGTGTAATGGTGTGGTGGTGGTGGGTGTAATGGTGTGGTGGGTGTAATGGTGTGGTGGTGATGGGTGTAATGGTGTGGTGGTGGTGGTGGGTGTAATGGTGTGGTTGTGGTGGGTGTAATGGTGTGGTGGTGGTGGGTGTAATGGTGTGGTGGTGGTGGGTGTAATGGTGTGGTGGTGGTGGGTGTAATGGTGTGGTGGTGGTGATGGGTGTAATGGTGTGGTGGTGATGTGTGTAATGGTGTGATGTGTGTAATGGTGTGGTGGTGGTGGGTGTAATGGTGTGGTGGTGATGTGTGTAATGGTGTGGTGGTGATGTGTGTAATGGTGTGGTGGTGGTGAGTGTAATGGTGTGGTGGTGATGTGTGTAATGGTGTGGTGGTGGGTGTAATGGTGTGGTGGTGATGTGTGTAATGGTGTGGTGGTGGTGGGTGTAATGGTGTGGTGGTGATATGTGTAATGGTGTGGTGGTGGTGGGTGTAATGGTGTGGTGGTGATGTGTGTAATGGTGTGGTGGTGGTGGTGGGTGTAATGGTGTGGTGGTGATGTGTGTAATGGTGTGGTGGTGGTGGGTGTAATGGTGTGGTGGTGATGTGTGTAATGGTGTGGTGGTGATGGGTGTTATGGTGTGGTGGTGATGGGTGTAATGGTGTGGTGGTAGTGGGTGTAATGGTGTGGTGGTGATGGGTATAATGGTGTGCTTGTGGTGGGTGTATTGGTGTGGTGGTGGTGGGTGTAATGGTGTGGTGGTGGTGGTGGGTGTAATGGTGTGGTGGTGGTGGGTGTAATGGTGTGGTGGTGATGGGTGTAATGGTGTGGTGGTGATGGGTGTAATGGTGTAGTGGTGGTGGGTGTAATGGTGTGGTGGTGGTGGGTGTAATGGTGTGGTGGTGGCGAGTGTAATGGTGTGGTTGTGGTGGGTGTAATGGTGTGGTGGTGGTGGGTATAATGGTGTGGTGGTGGTGAGTGTAATTGTGTGGTTGTGGTGGGTGTAATGGTGTGGTTGTGATGGGTGTAATGGTGTGGTTGTGGTGGGTGTAATGGTGTGGTTGTGGTGGGTGTAATGGTGTGGTTGTAGTAGTAGTGGTTGTGGTGATGACAGTAGTGGGTGACCTTCCTGTAATGATGTGGTGGTGATGGGTGTAATGGTGTGGTTGTAGTAGTAGTGGTTGCGGTGATGACAGTAGTGGGTGACCTTCCTGTAATGATGTGATGGTGATGGGTGTAATGGTGTGGTTGTAGGAGTAGTGGTTGTGGCGATGATAGTCGGTGACCTTGGTGTAATGGTGTGGTGGGTGTAATGGTGTGGTTGTAGTAGTGATGGTTGTGGTGATGACAGTAGTGGGTGACCTTGGTGTAATGGTGTGGTGGTGGTGGGTGTAATGGTGTGGTTGTAGTAGTGGTGGTTGTGGTGATGATAGTAGTGGGTGACCTTGGTGTAATGGTGTGGTGGTGGTGGGTGTAATGGTGTGGTTGTAGTAGTGGTGGTTGTGGTGATGATAGTAGTGGGTGACCTTGACACCAGCTGCCTGAATTTTAGGTGGGTGGGCGTGTGTACTCGCTTCAACTATATGTATTCGCCTATATGCGGTTGCAGGGGCCGATTCACCGGTGCTGCTGCGTGTGTGTGTGTGTGTGTGTGTGTGTGTGTGTGTGTGTGTGTGTGTGTGTGTGTGTGTGTGTGTGTGTGTGTGTGTGTGTGTGTTTGTGTGTGTGTGTGCAGGTGACCTAGGCTCCCCTTTGAACAGTGCTTTTGAAGAGAGGGTTTAATAAGTCACTCATGACAGAGAGACTGTCAGTCAGTAACTCTACCATTACACACAAGATCTGTTACAAAAAACGCGATTCTAAAAGCTTAGAGATCTCCAGTGAACACTAGAAAGGACTGCCCTTCTAGCATCCAGCCTGTTACTGGGTTTTTGTAACAAGTAGTCAGTATCCTTGTCCAATTATCCATTAGAATTTAGTAAGATTCAATAGTGCTTCAGGATTACAACTGGTAGGCTACTAACTAAAGAAATTAAAATTTAATAAGTTTATTAACAATTAAGTTGTCTAGGCGTATATTATCAAAGTAAATTATAGTAATCAATTGAATATAATATAGGATACAAGTTGGTACACTTCTCTCGTGTACAGTAGTATTGTGCTGAAGGCACAAATCACATCTTAATGGCTTTTAAGTACCGTCTGGTACATTGTTAGCAATTAACAACATAATACAAATATA
>NC_091336.1:15975612-15990612 GCF_038502225.1 Cherax quadricarinatus
CGTCAGATTAATTCAAACTAGGTTAATTCACCTTGCAAATTGTCTTTCACTCACGGTACAATGCGTCAGTTTCTGTACAAATTATGCCACGACGAAAATATATATATTAATTATTCTAAGTTATAGTAACTTAACCTAATTTAAAGTAACCAATATTTACATATATTACCCACTGAGCTCCTCAGGAGTGCTAGAATATCTGATACACGAAAGGAGGCGCTGACCAGGGAAGTGGAAACTATCGAACTTAAGCTAAATGACTCTTACAGGAACCAGGAGAGGCAGGAGGAGCTTAAAGCTATTAGTGAAATTGAAAGAAATTCAAAATATTTCTTTTCATATGCCAAAAACAAGGCAAATACCACATCTAGTATCGGGCCCTTACTCAGACAGGATGGGACTTACACAGACGACAACAAGGAAATGAGTGAAATATTGAAATCCCAATACGACTCTGTGTTTAGTGAACCACTAATCGGTCTGAGGATCGACGACCCAAATGATTTCTTCATGAATGAGCCTCAAAACTCCATAAATGTATGCCAGATTTCCGACATTACCCTAACTCCGATAGATTTCGAAAAAGCCATTGCACTCAGCCCCGGGCCCAGACTCGTGGAACTCTGTTTTCATTAAGAACTGCAAGAAACCCCTCTCGCGTGCCCTAAGTACACTATGGAGGAGGAGCTTGGACATGGGTGAAATTCCACAGTCACTTAAAACAACGGATATAGCCCCGCTCCATAAAGGTGGCAGCAAAGCATTAGCTAAGAACTATAGACCAATAGCTCTGACGTCCCACATCATAAAAATCTTTGAAAGAGTGCTAAGAAGCAGGATTGCAAATCACCTGGATTCCCAAAATCTGCACAATCCAGGGCAACATGGGTTCAGGGCAGGTCGCTCCTGCCTCTCACAACTACTGGATCACTATGACATGGCCTTGGATGCACTGGAAGAAAATCAGAATGCAGATGTAATATACACAGACTTTGCAAAAGCATTTGACAAATGCGATCATGGCGTAATAGCCCATAAAATACGTGCTAAAGGAATAACTGGGAAAGTGGGGAGATGGATCTTCAACTTCCTAACAAATCGAACACAAAGAGTAGTGGTCAACAGAGTTAAATCGGAGGCTGCCATAGTGAAGAGCTCTGTTCCACAAGGCACAGTACTCGCCCCCATCTTATTCCTTATCCTCATATCAGACATAAACAGAGATATACACCACAGCACCGTATCATCCTTTGCGGATGATACTAGGATCTGCATGAGGCTGTCATCTGCTGAGGACGCGGTTAACCTCCAAGAAGATATAAACAAAGTTTTCCAGTGGGCAACGGTAAATAATATGATGTTCAATGAGGACAAATTCCAACTACTCCGTTATGGAAAACTGGAGGAGATAATAACTAGAACAGAGTATACTACTGACTCCGGCCATACAATAGAGCGGAAAAATAATGTAAGGGACCTGGGAGTAGTAATGTCTGAGGATCTCACTTTCAAGGATCACAACAGTGCCACGATCGCACGTGCAAAGAAAATGATAGGATGGATAATGAGAACTTTCAAAACGAGAGATGCCAAGCCCATGATGATCCTTTTCAAATCACTTGTTCTCTCTAGGCTGGAATACTGCTGTACATTAACATCTCCATACAAAGCAGGTGAAATTGCAGATCTAGAGAGTGTACAGAGATCCTTTACTGCACGTATAAGTTCTGTCAAGCACCTTAACTACTGGGAACGCTTGGAAGCACTTGACTTGTACTCGTTGGAACGCAGGAGGGAGAGATATATCATAATCTACACTTGGAAAATCTTGGAAGGAATGGTCCCAAATCTGCACACAGAAATCACTCCCTACGAAAGTAAAAGACTGGGCAGGCGATGCAAAATGCCGCCAATAAAAAGTAGGGGCGCCATTGGTACACTAAGAGAAAACACCATAAGTGTCCGGGGCCCAAAACTGTTCAACAGCCTCCCATCAAGCATTAGGGGAATTGCCAATAAACCCCTGGCTGCCTTCAAGAGAGAGCTGGACAGATACCTAAAGTCAGTGCCGGATCAGCCGGGCTGTGGCTCGTACGTCGGACTGCGTGCGGCCAGCAGTAACAGCCTAGTTGATCAGGCCCTGATCCATCGGGAGGCCTGGTCATGGACCGGGCCGCGGGGGCGTTGATCCCCGGAATAACCTCCAGGTAACCTCCAGGTAACCCATAACAAAATTAAATAAACGAAGTCGTATGGCTAAAAAAGCCAAGTCATGTCATTGAGGGAAGGGAAGAGGTCAGAAAATAAAATCTAGAGGTGTTGCAACTTGCCAGAATTCAAGGTTATTAAGGTTGTGTGGCCGCCCCACGCCCCACCACTCTGACCTCATTATCCAGGCAAACAAGGTGAATTGCTGCCTGAAAGCTCCGCCCGGCCCATTCCAAGACAAACATCCAGACAAACTTGGCGATGACGAGCGCTCCTAACCTAAATTCTCACAAACGAGAAGTTCCTATGAAGGACGCCCAGTTTGGTAGAGATTAAAGACAAATAAACAATAGTGTAGGCCTACGAACAAATACTAGGCAGGTTATAGTAGCCTAATCACACCCAGCCATTCCCCCCATTTGTATCTGTTAAGCTCATATATAACGATCCCCACGACGATGGGTCACCTAAAGTGCTGATACAGTTGAAGTGATTTTTGCCTAGTGGTAGGGGGCTGTTCTCTGGAAGAGATGCCACTCAAAGAACACAACAACTCTTTGGGCATACATACTGTGGATATTTCCCCTTTTGTCTACATCTGTTGACATTTACGGCCAGCGACACGTAAAAAAATATGGGTATGGATTGTGATATGATTTATATACCCTGAGAATGAAATGGTTACAACACTAGCAGGGTGATAATGTAAATTTGAAAACGCTTAAACACATTCTTAAAACGCTGAATAGCCAAACGGTTTTAATGCTTTGAAAACATGGCAAACAAACGAAACACCCACTACAGTACTAGGATATATGTTTTTAAGTGTTGGTAATAGTCACACGGTATTTTTTTTTATTTTGGTTGAATAAATGCAGGAATGATAAAGCACTTTGTCTGCAAAATAGTGCTGGCGATTTAGCAACGTCCTCTGAGTGAATTTAAAATTCGTTACAAAATTTTGTCTATATGCAGGTTATTTGTGTATGTATTTTAATTTTTCCATTTTTAGTCATAATTTTTATTAAACTAGTATGGTATCTAAAAAATCTGTAACTATTGAGTTTACGGGCTCAATCGATTTTCATTAAAATTTATAATATAAGAACATAAGAAGAACATAAGAACGAAGGAACACTGCAGAAGGCCTACTGGCCCATGCGAGGCAGGTCCAAGTCTCCTACCGGCTTAAGCCAATGCACCCAACCTAGTCAGGTCAGGTCACATTGACTTAAGGGAGGAACACGGCAACCGACCTGTTAGCACAAGCTATCAGGTCTAACTCACACCCACCCACATCTACTCATGTATTTATCCAACCTATTTTTAAAGCTACACAACGTTCTGGCCTCTATAACGGTACTTGGGAGTTTGTTCCACTCATCCACAACTCTATTACCAAACCAGTACTTTCCTATATCCTTCCTGAATCTGAATTTTTCCAACTTAAAACCATTGCTGCGAGTCCTGTCTAGGCTAGATATTTTCAGCACACTATTTACATCCCCTTTATTTATTCCTGTCTTCCATTTATACACCTCAATCATATCCCCCCTAATTCTACGTCTTTCTAGAGAGTGCAGTTTCAGGGCCCTTAGTCTATCCTCATAGGGAAGGTTTCTGATACATGGGATCATCTTTGTCATCCTCCTTTGTACATTTTCCAGAGAATTTATATCCATTCTGTAATACGGTGACCAAAACTGTGCAGCATAATCTAAATGAGGCCTAACCAAGGATGTATAGAGTTGAAGAACAACCTGAGGACTCCTATTATTTATGCTTCTTGATATGAAGCCAAGGATTCTATTAGCTTTATTGCGAACACTTATGCACTGTTGTCTTGGTTTCAGATTACTGCTAACCAGAACTCCTAAATCTTTTTCGCAATCCGTAATATTAAGATTGGTTTGCAAAATGGAGATAATTTTATTAATTTTATTTTGTACAAACTGGAAAAAACAATGATTTTTTTCCTCGAGAAGAAATATTAAAAAAAAAAGTTTATTTGATAATCGTCGATTGATCTACATAGGTTTTATGTTTATCTGCACTGCTTCTATAGAGGCTTCACACTTCAGCATAAGACGTGCGTGTGGAGCATCCACCCACCCACACACACACACACACACACACACACACACACACACACACACACACACACACACAGGGGTCGGTCCTAGGACCAGTGCTATTTTTGGTATATGTGAACGACATGACGGAAGGGTTAGACTCAGAAGTGTCCCTGTTTGCAGATGATGTGAAGTTAATGAGGAGAATTAAATCTGATGAGGACCAGGCAGGACTTCAAAGAGACCTGGACAGACTGGACACCTGGTCCAGCAAATGGCTTCTCGAATTTAATCCTGCCAAATGCAAAGTCATGAAGATGGGGGAGGGGCACAGAAGACCACAGACAGAGTATAGGCTAGGTGGCCAAAGACTGCAAACCTCACTCAAGGAGAAAGATCTTGGGGTGAGTATAACACCGAGCATGTCTCCGGAAGCACACATCAATCAGATAACTGCTGCAGCATATGGGCGCCTGGCAAACCTGAGAACAGCATTCCGATACCTTAGTAAGGAATCATTCAAGACACTGTACACCGTGTATGTCAGGCCCATACTGGAGTATGCAGCACCTGTTTGGAACCCGCACTTGATAAAGCACGTCAAGAAACTAGAGAAAGTACAAAGGTTTGCGACAAGGTTAGTTCCAGAGCTAAGGGGAATGTCCTATGAGGAAAGATTAAGGGAAATCGGCCTGACCACACTGGAGGACAGGAGGGTCAGGGGAGACACACACACACACACACACACACACACACACACACACACACACACACACACACACACACACACTTGCCTTCTGAAGAGGCAGGTATGGAAGACACGCCTGGTCTGAAGTCTGATTTCATAGTGTACTGCTTGGTCAACCCGGCTGTTGCTGCTAGGGTCTCGCCGGCGTATATAGCCATCTCAACCTGGCCATTTCTCGAACTTATTGTGAGTAGCAGTCCAGTTTATATTTTTTAAAAACTTATATGTTTTAAATATATGCTGATCAGCTCTACAACGTATACCTTACGCGCTATTCCAGACCAAATTACAAACCCCAGCACACCCACAATCCCCCCTTTTATCTTCTAATACGTACCAATCACTAGGTAGTTACATACCTGTGACCGGTTTATTTTTTCTACACCCACAACTGGCCAAGCGGTAAGGCTTCCCTAGCGACCGCCTAATCATCATAAATTTACGTTGATAACCATATTACATAAACAGAAGGGTAACGTCTGACAGCGGAATGCATCGTCATTGCTTTAATCGTAGGAAAGCATACGCTTGCTTATACAGTATGAGAACGAGCTGCCAACTCATCCATATATGCTCGTGGTGTGTTCTCTTTCAATTTGTTCCACTCTTCTATCACTCCATTTTTCTTCATTTATATCTATGGCCTCTTGTTATCCCTGTATTCTCTAATATCTTTTAATAATCTCATATGTTACCATATCACCTCTTTTCCTTCTATCAGCCTAGGTGAGCATCTACAGTATTTTCAGCATTTCATTATAACTCTCAATTTTTAGCTCATTATAAATCATAGCATTTTAGATCCTTGAGTCGACTATGATTGTTTTAAGACGCAGTTTCCGTATCTTTGAACGACATAGGAAACTTTATGTAACTACCTTTGCAAATCATTTCTTCCTGCTTCAGACTATTCCCGCATCTAACCTGATTTGTGTACCTGATATATACCATGTGACTTGTCACTTTTCTTGTACACTTAGTTTAACTGAGAGTCCTCAACGGTTTGGCCGAAATACGCAGTACTCTCTCTTATTTTCTCCCTGTGTGTATGTACGTATGTAATATTTTTCTTATTGTTAATATAGATAAGCGGACAGTTACACTAACGCACTACTGTATTTCTTATGATCGCCAAAATTTAATAAAATTTTCGTAGCCTAGATCGCATTAAGTTCAGCCATTCCCTTTAACAACATGGTAGTTAAAAAAATCCACTGAGCAGAAATGGGCAATATACCTTCCATACCCAATCCTGAGCGACTCCATCCAGTCATTCAGGGAAATGGATGCTGCTGGCTTATCGCTACTCTGATAGTTTAGGTCTGTAAACTCGGAATGAATATCAAGATAAAAACTCTTCCGTTATTTATTGCATCAGTTTAAATCCAGTAGAGAAGATAATACCTCACAAAAATGTATGAAAGTTAGGAAGAGGTCGTATAATTCAAGTTTACTTGATAAAAATTCGAGGTTTTGCAGCAGTACAGATTACTTGAGATCACCGCCCCCGCGGCCCAGTCCCAGACCAGGCCTCCTGGTCGCTGGTTTGATCGATCAAGCTGTTGGTACCCGCCGCCCGCAGTTCAATGTACAGCATATACGTCAGCCCGGCTGATCGGGAACTAATTTAAATAATTTATCAGAATTCTTTCTCTCCTGAAGACAGGGGTTTGCTGGTAATTCCCCTTATACATAAACAGAGAGTGTTGAAGAATTGTGGTCTCTTTACACTTACTGAGTTCTCTTTTAGTGTACTCATCGCTTCCCTAATTTTCAGGGGAGGTATCCTGCACAGTCTGCCAATCCTCTTGTTTTCATATGTAGTGATATGATCAATATACTTCCGGAACCTGTATTTTTTTCCTCTTAGTTAATATTTGTTTAGGTCTTGCGTAAACACTTGCTGGGAAGAATTCAGTGGATTATGTTTGGGTAACTGCTGTCTCCCAAGCACAGCAATCCATTCTCATTCCAAAACGTCAGTTCTTGACACTGCTCAATCTCAATTTTTGTTTCGTATATATCTCTAAATCGTATTTAAGTTAGGTTGCTAATTTGGATTTGGTTACCCCCAAGGTTACCTGAAGAATTCGGATGTCACCGCCTGTAGCCAGGTCCCAGTTCAGGCCTCCTGGTTTATGACCTGATCACCCAGGCTGTTGGTGCTAGCCGCACTCAGTCTAACGGCAGCACCACAGCCCGGCTAATCAGGAATGTGTCCAAGTAATTTATCACGTTCTTTCTTGAGTGCAGCTAGGGACTGTTAGTAATTCCCTTCTCTTGGTCCCTTTACACTTAACGCGTTATCTCTTAGTGTACTGATTGCACTCTTGCTCTTTACTGGGGGTATTCTGCCGAACCTCTTGCTACCATGGGGATTAATTTCTGTGCGCAGATTTGAGGTAAGCCATTCTAGAAGTTTCCAGGGGTAACTAATATATCTTTTTCACCTATGTTCTAAAGAGTACTGTTCGAGGGACTTCAAGCGTTTCCAGTAATTTAGGTGCTTAACTGAGTTTATAGGTGCAGTTGAAAGTGGCTCTTATATACGCCACACTTGCATTTTCTCCTACCACAGGAGAGGCAATATTCCAGTGTAAAGAAAACAAGTGACTTGAGAGTATCATTGCTGGCTTGACATCTCTTTGTTTTGATGACAAGGAAACTTTTTTTTTTCCATGAGTGGCTTGTTCATGCTTAATACAGCCAGTTAAAATTAGTAGTATACAGTGAGGGCTCTTATAAAACTCCTCAGTATAGCGCTTTTTTTTTCTGAAATGCCATAGAAAAAGTGAATCCAAAATTTAATAGCGAGTGAAAAGGCTTTCACAGTACGTGGTATTCAAATTTGGATTCACCTTTTCAGATGCATTTGCAAAAATATCGCACTATATAGAATAGCTTTGTAAGAGCTTTACTCTATATAAAATTATTTTGTTTAGCTGACTGTATTAAGACATTTATTGATTAAATGCCTAATCTTTGTATATGTATCCCTTTCCGCAAATTGTCAGTGTTATCATACCAGGTCATCCGCTACATAAACCTTTTTTATCCAGAAATAAGAAAATTGGAAAAAAACAGGCAGCGATATGTCTGGCAACGAGGTGGTCGAAGACTAGAGAGAGCTAAACTTTAATTTATCACTCTTGGTGCGAGAACAGGCTCAGCATAGTTTATGAAAAAACTATTTTCTCTATTTTTAAATAACAAATATATACGGTATTCTCATAACTGAGAATTTCCGTGCTGTATGAATCCAGTCAGATTAGCGTTTTTCATGAATAAAAAATTAATTACGTAGTATTCTAATTCATTTAGGGATGAAATAATATTGGGTGACAGACTGAACCAGAGGAAATAGAAAGAACACAAATATACCCAGACAAAAAATTTCACAATGTATCAGTATATTACTTTTATATTCATAAGGAAGCACTAAATCCATAATGGTCCTTCAGCGCCTGGGGAATTCGAAGTAATCAGGTTTGATCCAAGAAAGGGGAAGGTAGATTCAGTTTTTTAAATCAAGATTCCTTCACTGTCACAAAGCATCCCACCTTCCAATGATATCAGAAAAACAGTAAAAGTATCACATTGCCTAACAAGGTTTAACTGTAGTTTCACTCTTCTATTTAGCTTTAGAGCTTTGGCAACAACTATCTAGCATTGATCGTGTACTTGCATAATTTCGCAAGCACGTGCATGTGAACCAATTGCTCACAATTTGTATGGGACGTCACTGCATTTTGTAAATTATGTGTGCAGACGTAATTTAAAAAAAAACAGCGAGTTGCTTGCTCTACTGACAGTTTTCTTGCGAGGTGCATTTGTAAAATATAAAAAAAAATATTTGACAAAACTAAATGATCAATACCATGCATTTGTATATACATAAAATTGTAAACTTAATTATGAAAGGTGATAGTGCATTTAGTCTATCAGAATACTTGAATTCACTGTCAATTGTACTAGATATTTTACAGATACTATAAAAGATGTCATTTTTTTATTTATTGATCACCAAAGACTATATACACTGAGAGGTATATCTCTCGGTGTAAATACTAATTTCACTTTAACTTACATGTTAGGAATTAAAGTATTTTGAGTGTAGTAAATTGCAACCTTAATACAGCCCACGCGCAGTCGATATCCTTCAAACCTAACTATATTGTTTTGTTGCAATTACTCATCGAGGGCTGGAATACTGGCTGTTGATTGATTTCTTTGGCCTCGCAACAGCAGGTTATTGAAGCGCAGTGGAATGTTAGATACTCATTTGAAATTGCCCACCCAAGGCCCAGTCGTGAAAAGTTGAGCGATCAATAGACCTCATAAAAGTTTATCAAACAATCCAGTGTGTAGTGAGTACGTGTCCACAATTTCAAATAACTTGTGCTATTTTTTTTTAATCAAGGAGGTCTTAGGCTACACCACATCCAAGAAATACTCATTAAGAAATCATTCTGCTACGAACAGCACTCCGTGTGTTGTGTGTGTACTCACCTAGTTGAGGTTGCGTGTGTGTATGTGTGTGTGTGTGTGTGTGTACTCACCTAATTGTGGTTGCAGGGATCGAGACTCGGTTCCTGGCCCCGCCTCTCCACTGATCGCTACTGGGTCCTCCCTCTCCCTGCTCCATGAGCTCTATCATACCTCGTCTTAAGACTATGTATGGTGCCTGCCTCTACTACATCACTTGCCAGACTATTCCACTTCCTAACAACTCTGTGGCTGAAGAAATACTTCCTAACATCCCTCTGACTCATCTGAATCTTCAACTTCCAATTGTGACCCTTTGTTTCTGTGTCCCATCTCTGGAACATCCTGTCTCAGTCCACCTTATCTATTCCACGCAGTATTTTGTATATCGTTATCATGTCTCCCCTAACCCTCCTGTCCTCCAGTGTCATCAGACCGATTTCCTTTAACGTTTCTTCGTAGGACATTCCCCTTAGCTCTGGAACCAGCCTTGTTGCACTTTGTACTTTGACCAGGCGTGGGTTCCAAACTGGTGTTGCGTACTCCAATATGGGCCTGACGTACACAGTGTATAGAGTCTTGAACGATTCCTTACTGAGGCATCGGAACGCTATTCTCAGGTTTGCCAGGTGCCCATGTACTGCAGCAGTTATCTGGTTAAGGTGTGCTTCCGGCGACGTGCTCGGTATTATACTCACCCCAAGATCTTTCTCCTTGAGTGAGGTTTGCAGTCTTTGGCCGACTTGCCTATACTCTGTCTGCGGTCTTCTTTGCCCTTCCCCGATCTTCATGACTTTGTTTCTGGCGGGGTTAAATTCTAGGTGTGTGTGTGTGTGTGTGTGTGTGTGTGTGTGTGTGTGTGTGTGTGTGTGTGTGTGTGTGTGTGTGTGTGTGTGTGTGTGTGTGTGTGTGTGTGTGTGTGTGTGTGTGTGTGTGTGTGTGTTTATGTGTGCATGTGTGTGTATGTGCATGTGTGTATGTATGCATGTGTGTACGTGTGTATGTGTGTATGTGTGCATGTATGTGTGCACTCACCTAGTTGTGGTTGCAGGGGTCGATTCATAGCTCCTGGCCCCGCCTCTTCGCTGGCCGCTACTGGGTCACTCTCCCTGCACCATGAGCTTTATCATACCTCTGCTTAAAGCTATGAATGGATCCTGCCTCCGTACATCGCTTCCCAAACTATTCCACTTCCTGACTACTCTGTGACTGAAGAAATACTTCCTAACATCCTTGTGATTCATCCGAGTCTTCAGCTTCCTGTGTTTGTGTGTGTGTGTGTGTGTGTGACCAGGTGTCCAGTCTGTCCAGGTCTCTTTGAAGTCCTGCCTGGTCCTCATCAGATTTAATTCTCCTCATTAACTTCACATCATCTGCAAACAGGGACACTTCTGAGTCTAACCCTTCCGTCATGTCGTTCACATATACCAAAAATAGCACTGGTCCTAGGACCGACCCCTGTGGGACCCCGCTCGTCACAGGTGCCCACTGTGATACATCATTACGTACCATGACTCGTTGTTGCCTCCCTGTCAGGTATTCTCTGATCCATTGCAGTGCCCTTCCTGTTATATGCGCCTGATGCTCTAGCTTCTGCACTAATCTCTTGTGAGGAACTGTGTCAAAGGCCTTCTTGCAGTCCAAGAAGATGCAATCAACCCACCCCTCTCTCTCTTGTCTTACTTCTGTTATTTTATCATAAAACTCCAGAAGGTTTGTGACACAGGATTTGCCTTCCGTGAATCCGTGCTGGTTGGCATTTATACTCCTGTTCCGTTCCAGGTGCTCCACCACTCTCCTCCTGATAATCTTCTCCATAATTTTGCATACTATACACGTCAATGACACAGGTCTATAGTTTAGTGCCTCTTTTCTGTCTCCTTTTTTAAAAATGGGAACTACATTTGCCGTCTTCCATACCTCAGGTAGTTGCCCAGTTTCCAGGGATGTGTTGAAGATTGTGGTAAGTGGCACGCACAACATATCTGCTCCCTCTCTAAGGACCCACGGGGAGATGTTGTCCGGTCCCATTGCCTTTGAGGTATCGATGTCCCTTAGCAGTTTCTTCACCTCCTCCTCATCTGTATGTATGTCGTCCAACACTTGTTGGTGTATTCCTTGCGGGTGTCCCCATCTGGTCTGTTCCCCCAGTGTCCTTCCTGTCTCTACTGTAAATACTTCCTTAAATCTCGTGTTGAGCTCCTCGCATACCTCTTGATCGTTTCTTGTGAGTTCTCCACCTTCTTTCCTCAGCCTTATCACCTGGTCCTTGACTGTTGTCTTCCTCCTAATGTGGCTATACAGCAGTTTCGGGTCAGATTTGACTTTCGATGCTATGTCGTTTTCATACTGTCGCTGGGCCTCCCTCCTTATCTGTGCATACTCGTTTCTGGCTCTTCTACTAATCTCCTTGTTTTCCTGGGTCCTATGCCTCCTGTACCTTTTCCATTCTCTGTTGCACTTAGTTTTTGCCTCCCTACACCTTCGGGTAAACCAAGGACTCGTTTTGGTCTTCCTATTATTTCTGTTTCCCTTGGGAACAAAACTTTCCTCTGCCTCCTTGCACTTTGTTGCCACATATTCCATCATCTCGTTTACTGATTTTCCTACCATTTCTCTGTCCCACTGAACCTCCTGCAGGAAGTTTCTCATACCTGTGTAGTCCCCCCTTTTATAGTTTGGCCTGTCCCCTTCAGTTCCTGTTACCTTCTCCACTTGTAACTCTACTATATAGTCAAAACTCAGAACCACATGATCGCTAGCTCCAAGGGGCCTCTCGTAAGTGATGTCCTCAATGTCTGAACTGCTCAGGGTGAACACAAGATCCAGTCTTGCTGGCTCATCCTCCCCTCTCTCTCTGGTTGTGTCCCTGACATGTTGATGCATGAGGTTTTCAAGTACCACATCCATCATCTTGGCTCTCCATGTTTCGGGACCCCCATGTGGCTCCAGGTTTTCCCAGTCGATCTCCCTGTGGTTGAAATCGCCCATTACCAGTAACTTTGCTCTGCTCGAGTGAGCTCTTCTTGCCACCTCAGCCAGTGTGTCCACCATCACCCTGTTGTTTTCTTCGTACTCCTCTCTTGGCCTCCTGCAGTTCTGTGGTGGGTTATACATCACTCCAATGACTACTTTATGTTCTCCGGACTGAATTGTACCTACAATGTAGTCTCTTTCTCCAATCATGTCCATGCCTTCCATTTCCTCAAATCCCCATCGGTGTTTTATGAGCAGTGCAACCCCTCCTCCCCCTCTACTCCTTCTATCTTTCCTCAGGATCTGATATTCTGTTGGGAAGATTGTGTCTGTTATTGTCTCAGCGAGTTTTGTTTCTGTGACTGCTATGATGTCTGGGGATTCTTCACTGATTCTTTCATTCCACTTCTCATGTTTATTCGTTATTCCATCCGCGTTTGTGTACCAAACCTTTAGTTTCTTTTCTATCATTGTGGTCATGCAAGTATATTGGGGTTGGGGGAGCGAGAGCCTTTGTGGGGGCCTATATGGGGCTGTGGTGTAGGTGGGGCTTGTGTTGATGGGGGTGGGGTCAGAATGCCCATAAGGGACAGCTGTTGGGGTGAGGTTTGTGATATGGGGGTTGGTGGCAGAGGGAACAGTGAGTGGGTTGTAGTATAGGTTGCTCAGTTGCGTTGGGAGTGTCGCGGGTGGAGTCTTTTGGTGGGAGATTCTGTGGGGTGTGTTTGCCCTTCCTCCTGTGTCTGGGTCCTGCTCATTTTCATTGCTTCTCGTTCCTCCTTGCGTCTCTGTACCCTCTCTTTCAGTGTAGTCCTTTCTTCTTGTGTTCTGTCGCGGTCGAGGTATACTCTCTGGTACCCCTCTTTGTCCCTCAGTCTTGCTTTCTCTTGCAGAATCCTGATTCGAACTGATTCTTCCTTAAAAGTTACTCTGACAGGCCTTATCCTTCCACTCGCAAACCACCCAATTCTCTGAAAATTTGTCACCTGGGTCATATTGCCCTCCCCTATTGTTTTCATGATGCCTTCAATCATTTTTTTCTCCTCCTGTTTTATTTCTTCAAAGTTGGCCCCCTTGGCTTCTTGGAGCCCGTACACAAAAACTGACCTCGCCCTTTCCTTCTCCATCTGCTTCCTCTGAGGCATTTTATTTCTTTCCATTGACATGTTCTTGCCTTCAGTGTGTGTGTGTGTGTGTGTGTGTGTGTGTGTGTGTGTGTGTGTGTGTGTGTGTGTGTGTGTGTGTGTGTGTGTGTGTTTATAAAAAGATATATATATATATATATATATATATAAAAAATATATATATATATATATATAATATATATATATATATATATTTTGTTATATATATACGTATATATATATATATATATTATATATATATAAAAAAAGGGAAAGAAAATATATATATATATATATATATATATATATAAAAATATAAAAAAAAAAATATAATAAGGGAACATAAGAACAAAAACTGAAGAAGGCTTATTTGGCCCATGCGAGGCAGGTCCAAGTCTTCTCTTGGCTTAACCCAGGCCCCCAAACCCCAGTCGGGGCCAGGTCACAGGATTTAAAGGGAAAGGAACATGGCAACCGGGACCTGGAAAAGCACAAACCCACCAGGTCTAACTCACACCCACCCACATCCACTAAAGGAATTTATCCAACCTTTTTTTTTAAAAGCTACAAAAAGTTCCCTTTTAAATTTGGATTTTTGGTTCCACCCACCCAAACAACTCTTTACAAAACCCAAGAAATTTTCCCTATACCCTTCCCTGAATCGGGAATTTTTCCAATTTAAAAACCCAAAAGCGGAGTCCTGCTGGGCCCAGATATTTTCCCCACACTATTTACACCCCCTTTATTTATTCCGGGTTTCCCCATTTATACACCTAAATATATCCCCAATTTCCCTACGTCTTTCAGAGATGCAGATTCAGGGCCCTTATTTCTTCCCCCTCATGGGAAAGGGTTTTTGAAATGGGGATCAATTTTGTCACCCCCTTTGTACTTTTCCAGAGAATTTATTTTTCCATTCTGTTTTTGGGTGCCCAAAAACTGGCAACCAAAAAAGGGGCCTAACCCAAAGGGATGTATAGAGTTGAAGAACAACCTGAGGACCCCTTTTATTATTTATGCTTTTTGGGATATGAAGCCAAGGTTTCCCAAATTAGCTTTATTAAAAACATTTTCCACTTATTCCATTGTGTTTTTTAAAAATTATTGTACATGTATTTTATATATATATATATAATATATATATATATTTATATATACGTATATATATATATGAAATATATATATATATATATATATATATATATATATATATATATATATATAAAATATATATATATATATATATATATATATATATATATATAAGAACTTTGGAACGAAAGGAAACTAAAGAAGGTTTACTGGCCCATGGGGGAGGTCCGGTTTTCCTTCGGCTTAAGCCAATGCCCCCAAACCTGTGGGAAAAAGGTAATTTGACTTAAGGGGA
>NC_091336.1:15995612-16160612 GCF_038502225.1 Cherax quadricarinatus
ATGTCTCTCTCGCCTGCGCTCCAGTGAGTACAAGTCAAGTGCTTCCACTTAAATATTTTTAATGTTTGATCAATATTTTAGTTTTATAAGGTTGAAGAACCTTAATAGCGAAGTTTTCCAAATCTTTTATTTCCATTTTGTAAAATGGAGATAGGAGCCCTTTAATTTTTTTTTTTGACAAAAATAATTATTTTAACCTTTTAAACTATGAAGGTAATCTATACATTTATCCACGTGTTATTTTGACTAGTTCTAACTGATGAGCTGCTCTGAGACTGACTTGCTCATCTAGGGGGAAGCCTTGATACTGAAGGGTTCTTGATCAAAGTAATTGGAGCTACCCTTCTCCCCTGGATTAAACATGATTACCTCACAATTTGGAGGCGCTTAATGACCACTTAAGGTTATGCATTTCCTTCGGTAATAATAATAATAATGTTCACCTATTTCAAACCTTTTATCTATGTCAATAAAAATAACATTTTTATCTCGAAGAAATAATAAAAGGAGTTATTTCAAGGAGCTTTAATCTTCAGAGAAACCACTTGAAAGTTTGCCTTTTTTTTAATCACACTACCAGCTCGAGTGGTCTAAATTCAGAGGTTAGTAAAGTATGTTTATTGAGGAAAATTGTTAGCATTGGTAGCTACAGCGGTAATGCCATCTGAGCCCACCTTTGTGCCGTGTGTACTCATGGTGGATACACAAGCTTCGACTATCAACAAGATTAGGGTAGCTCAGCTACACTCAGCGTTAGCACCATAACACACCTACGATAGGACAACCTCGACCACTTAAAAGACAGCAAATCTTCAGGCATGTGAAGTCAATAACCACTGGAATTTTATATTTTGTTACTAGTACACTAAAATTCATTTAATATAAAGAACAAAAAGGCACAACATGGTGACTGGAACAATACACAGATAACCCGCACATAAGAGAAAGGAGATTAAGACGACGCTTCGGTTCGACTTGGACCTTTATAAAATGTGACTTTGTAAATGGTCCAAGTCGGACCGAAACTCCGTCGTAAGCTCCTGTCTCCTATGTGCGGGTTATTTGTGTATTCATTTAACATAAGTGAAAAGAACACAATAATTTATCACTGTATTCGTTGCATATTTAAATCATAATGTACTATTAATCATTTAAATGCGACTATGCAAAAATTATTGACATTATTTAAATCACTGGTTCCTACGAAACTTCTACGTTAGTATTTTTAGCCA
This sequence comes from Cherax quadricarinatus, assembly GCF_038502225.1. Classification (NCBI taxonomy): domain Eukaryota; kingdom Metazoa; phylum Arthropoda; class Malacostraca; order Decapoda; family Parastacidae; genus Cherax; species Cherax quadricarinatus. The sequence goes on from NC_091336.1 coordinate 15,996,845, forward strand.
ATAAACCCACAATATCTTAAAAACCCTTAAAATGTGCTAAAACAAAATCATAATAAGGAATCCATTTGCCGAGGATACATAATTATTATAATAAACTACAAACATGCTTTTATATACTAACCGAAAAAAAAACTTGAGATGAGTACCCTTGCTCACAGCTGGTTAAAAATTGAACATAATAATCACTGTCCACAGTTAAGGTATAAAGAATGAAGCTTCTTACATAATTTCTTAACTTGACTTAATGACGTAAAATAAATTTATTTTTGATACTTATATCTCTATATTGAGGGTATTAATGCATCACCTGACCTTCAATAATAAGACTGCAATCTCAAAAACACTCGATTAAGTCTGGCCGAATAACTTGTTTGCCTTCAGTGCAAAGAAAACGAATAGAAATGAAAATGTTCACTATTTCTGGGAGGATAAACGCATTTATGTGCACCAATTTCTAAATGAACTAAGCCGAAAGCAAAATTATTACATATTTTAGGTTACGGTACTTTAAGATAAAAAAATAATGAATTTGAATATAGTTAACTAGAAGCAAATACCCAAATTACACAGACGAACCTATAACATCTGGCAACGGGAGTTACAACAGCGTCGCTTAATTCGTTATATATCATACGCTGGTTATGTAAGGCGTTAAGACGTCATTTCTTGTTTGTCACCAGCCTCCCTCTATATGTATACTATCCAGCTATACGTCTCACTTCCCCGTAAATATTTCCTCCTTGAGAAACTTTAGAGGCTGGACTGACACTGGCAGTGCCCCCTTAATGGCACCTCTCACACTTGTGTCTCCTCTTTGCTCTTGACAGAAAAAACAAGAACAAGAGTATAAATTATTCTTTGTTTTTTTTTTTTTCAAGTTTTCTTAACCGAAAGTTTTCCCTTACAGGGTTTTGCGCTCTCCCATGCACATAATAGTTGCATTTGTGTCCTTTTAGTTAACATAATTTCTCCACAGGGAAACAGTTGGTATAATGGAAGCGAAGTGATTTACACAATTTGTCATTATGGAATGCAAATATTTTTATTAAGTCTTGTGTTTATAAAATAGTTACCTCTAATAAAGTATCGTACTTAGAGTAGAATCATATTTTTTCATCATAAAACTAAAATGACAAGCTTGAACTGTTCTATAACTTTACTAATTGGCATAAAAGAAATAATATCTTGCAAAATATAGTTGAACGTCGTAGTATATGTAATTTTTACAATGTCCCTAAAACATATTAGTTAGTTAAAGATTAGCCGGTATTCTCCCGGCCCGGGCCTTTTCCAAGTGGTGGCCCGGCCTTGGCTCCCTCTTTAGGGAATGTCTGAGACCTAAGTCTCCCATGGGAGGAGGCACAAGCACCTCCTCATCTTTGGGACCAACTGTCCCCAGGCCTAGCCACAAGCTAGGCCTCTCTGGTCTGCCATCCCCGCCCCAAGGGGGCAAATGGGAATGACAGTCTTATGAGCTAAAGGCTCGGACTCAGGCACCTACCCTACCCTAGAAGGGCTAGGCATGGTGTCGATCCCTAAAACATATTAGGAACTAACAGTTCAAATGAAAGTAATGGGGACATTTGTTAAGCACTGCGGTGTGTAATACAAATTACGTTGGTCAAAGCTCAATGTAATATTTCAAATCGACTTAAGATTCTTTATAATTCCCTCTAGAATTAATCATTGCATTATTAACTGCTTTACATTAGTTCCACGAGTATAATAAAATTTGCGTTAAGTTAATCGTATTTAAGGTTTGACAGTCAACCCACTGAGAGTCAGCCAGCGCGCCAGTCACACAGACTGACAGCCAGAACCAAACAACCTGCCAGCCAGTCAGATAACCTGCCAACCAGTAAGACCAAGACAGCCTGCCTGCCAGGAAGAGCCAGCCAGAAAGCCTGGTAGCCCACCAGTCAGCCTTCCAGGCAGCCAAAGCCATAGAGACTGCCAGTCCCCTAGAGCCAGAGTGCCTGCCAGCTAGCCACATCCAGGCAGCGAGCAAGAGTCAAATAACTTAAAATTTCACAATGCTACTTGTTACCAGTTTTGAAAGTTTTTCTACGCTCGTAGCCCGGCCTGGAGCCAGGCTTTTCTGTTGATTGCCTCTTCAACTAGGCTGTTGCTGTTGGCCGTCCGCTGCCTATATAGCCATTACAGCCTAGCTGACTAGCTACACCTGTTCCCGTAAATTTAAAAAATAATAGTATATGCATAATAAAAATGTTGACATTTTCTATATTTGCGACAAGGCAATGTAGGCTAGATTATTATACATAAAAATAAGTCCCATACGCCCGTAACTTGATAATACTATTGTTCAAGTATTCGTAAATTTTTCACTTTTATCAGTTATGTCTCTACTCGATGATAAATATGGACAAATATTGATCTAGTTACACCATGCTTGCAAATTATATTTGCCGGCTTATAACGTAATGTTGTGCACATATTAATTTATGTTAATTTGTTATCTCTTAATGGCTTCTGGGATCATCGCCCCCGCGGCCTGGTTTCAATCCTGTTTACTTTTAAATAATACCATATGCATAATAATAACTACCAGCTTTTAAATAATGTTTACATTATGTCAAAAGAGCACACAACATTAAGCAGAATCATTATCACAATCCATTTTGAAGTGTAATGCCTGTGATTACTTATATAAAATTGAATTAGTTACTGTAACCGACGGAAGAAAAAACAGGTTGCGAAGCAAGCTCTTATTGAGACGTTTCGCATTTTTAATTTATCAACTCGTACAGGAGAGAGAAAATACACTAACATGCACACAATCCTAGGAGAGGTAGCTGGTGAGATTCCTGCAGATGTGAGGTGAGCGAACTCACTGATGTGTGATGAATTATAACAAATGAACACCTGCGCTAATTTTCATTTTTCAAACACACATAAGCTATGAATAAATAGCATGACTGTAGTAGCACAAGTATTCTTATTTGCAGAAGTACCTGAAAGAGTTTTTAAATCATACATACAGCCTACAATGATTTATTATCAATGTAAATATACTATGTATATATGGCGGGGGGAGGAGGTGCCTTCATACTGGTAACGGGCTATTTGATTCAAGAATCTGGAGCTACTCTCCCCTTCCTTGCATCAAGTGATTACCCATTCCCCAAGTACTGTACTACTCCGATGGGTTTAGCACATTCCTATGAATATAACAATGTATGACGTACAATTTTGATATTGGTGGCAACACAATACTCTACTTGTAGCAATTAATAACAATAATAAATGTATAATAAGAGGCTTATAAAATTATAAATATCGAAGTTGTTTGTGCATAAATGCTGATATATTTTGTGAAGCGCTAATGGGACGAAGTTGTAACATTACATATGAATCTGAAGTAATGTTACTTTTATCGTTATTGTAGAATGTTGACACAATTGTACAGTGAAATGGGAAGCATTCATGTTCGATACAAGAAAGAAAAGATGACCACAGAATGTACATAGATGAACATATATATGCATGCATACTTGCAGGAAAGTGACCACAGTTTTACTCCGTTGAGATTACCATCATCATTAGAAAAAAGAGGGACTACCAATTATTTTGTAGTTTTAAAGAAAAAACTATTTGTTTCAGTCGTCGGATAGATTCAGTTAAAGTCCCTGCTTAATCTAACAAACAAATTAGGGGATTCTACGAAAAAAGAAATCTTTTGAAATGTAAGTGGTTATTAGCAATTCACTACCAATGTCGCACGAATACTTTAGAAGACAATATGTTAATCTAGCATCCAATGATGTTATCTTTAATTTTTAAAGGGGTGGATGTGTAAGTCTGCCCTAGCCCTTGGTCATATAACCAAAAGCTTCAGTGGCTGGTCATCATAAGACTAAGACCAGCGCTAGGAGACATTTGTCCTGTTTCTTAATGAATATCCCCCTCAAGGAAGGTTCCTTGATGTTGGTGAGGGGCTCTTGATTTAGGGAATTGGATCTGTGCTCCAGTTCCCTAAATTAAGCCTGAATGCCTTCCACATCCCCCCCCAAGCGCTGTATAATCCTCTAGGTTTAGCGCTTCCCCCTTGATTATAATAATAATTAATGAATATTACCTAACCTAACAGCCAGGAGTCGCTATTGACTGGTCCACTACTGAGAAGCAAGAGCCACTCTTCATTGGGTTAGCACTCGCCCAAGAGCTACTATTGGCACCAAAGTCCAAAAGCCAATATTGATTTATCCAGCACCAGTCCAAGAGCCAATACTGACTGATCCAACACCGGGAGAAGAGCCAGTATTGATTGCCCCAGCACGGGCCCAAGAGCCACTATTGATTAATCCACAAGAGCAAATACTGATTGGGCTAGCGCTGGGCCAAGAGCCAATACAAACTGGTCCGACACCGAGTCAAGGGTTAATATACACTGGTCCAGCACCTGGTCACGGGCCAATACTGACTGGTCCAGTAATGGGCCAAAAGTTAATATTCATTGGTCCACCATTGGGCCAAGTACTACTGTCCTCATGCCTTATTCATCAATTTCAATCATCACATTTCAAGCAAGTAATTGACATCACCCCTGTGAAATATTTTTTTTAATTACGATTAACACCTATTTTGAGTGCAAAATAGTTAATTAACAATCAAACAGTTGATCAGAATTAATACTTGAATTTTTGCCTTTTTTTTACCAAGTTGTGAACAAAAAATGGAATTAATAATTTGTTAAACTGAGATATTCAGTATCGCATATAATTCTTTATGACTCGGAAATTTAGTCGGGTGTAATTATTTTGTCTGTATTGTATTCCATTAATGTAATAATATAAGCATTTTGTCGGTATTGTATTACATTAATGATGTAAACATCTCGTCGTACTGTATACCATTATTGTAGTGTTGCAAGAATCTTGTCGGCATTGTACACCATTCATGTAGTGTTGCAAGTATTTTGTCGGTATTGTATTCTATTAATGCAATGACATTAGCATTTTGTCAAGTGTCAATTTAAGATGGCATTTACCCTTTGTGAAATCCATCAGGTACAGTCCATTATGCATATCAGTCAGATCAAAAGATGATGATGATATTGTCAGCATGAACGACGAAGAGAGGAACCCTCACCATTAATCTTGTGAGTAGTTCGAAGGTATCATTATTTATGTCCAACCAAAAAATATTGTAGGATTTCCTTATATATCAAGATTTTATCAGTTGCAAGATATATAATGAAATATAGTGATGGACTTGAGAGCCCTGAACCTACACTCTTTTAATAGAAAAATGAGGGGGATATGATTAAAGTATACTATAAGTGAAAGATTCAGAAAAGAAGATATGGTATAAATGGGGTGCTAAGAATTGGGAACAATGGAGTAAAGTTAAATATGCTCAGATTTAAAGAGAACATGTTAAAATTCTGGTGTATCAGTGGACTTGTTGATATGTGAAACAATGCGCAAAGTAAAGCTATTGAAGCTAACACTTTAGGTAGCTTTAAAAACAAGTTAGAAAAATATATATATACGAGTCTGAGAACCTATCCAGCATGAGCCCTTAGACATACTTGAGTGCTCCTACATTCTTATCTAATGAAAACAAAGACAATGCTCGTTTTGATGTTATGTATTACATTAGCGTATATTTATAAATTAAAAAGCTAGACTGTGCAGTGGAATGCCAGACAATATTCTCATCACCCTATAGTTTCCCAGCGCAGGCTCGTAGATTGCATTACCTTTTATATAAAACTCATTGTTTTTGATGGACTATGACAGGAACACTATCCTGCGTGATGGAAATGTTAGGTGAACCTAGTTCTTGCTCTCAGTTTGTAAAATGTCCTGCAGATCATGAAAATAATATAATTTGGCGTATTTAAATTATAATATATATATATATATATATATATATATATATATATATATATATATATATATATATATATATATATATATATATATATATATATATATATATATATATATATATATATATATATATATATATATATATATATATATATATATATATATATATATATATATATATATATATATATGCAAAACAACCACTGTGAAAGAATAAAGAAATTCCAAGCGCTTTCACAGTGGTTGTTTTGCATATTCTGAAATCACCTGTTTACTGTGATCTTATTGCATATATATATATATATATATATATATATATATATATATATATATATATATATATATATATATATATATATATATATATATATATATATATATATATATATATATATATATATATATATATATATATATATATATATATATATATATATATATATATATATATATATATATATATATATATTATATATTATATATATATATATATATCTCATATATGATATAGAGATATATATATCATATTTTTTATATATATATATATATATATATATATATGTATATATTATATATTATATATAATATATATATATATATATATATATATATATATATATATATATCAAAATTAATGAGCAAGTCTCAATGTCATGGCAAGAACAGTTTACAACCCACAAATTCGAAAAAGCCAAAATTTATTTTCTGCTAATTGTATAATAATAATAATAATAATAATAATAATAATAATAATAATAATAATAATAATAATAATAATAATAATAATAATAATAATTATAATAATAATAATCCCAACTGGGGTGCTTGCAAAATTACGTGAACATAATTTTCCAGCGCTGTGTCAGGAGGTAGCGAGAGTATCATACCACTTTATCCTTCATCATGTGAGGCTGCCACACCTCTCCAAGCTGACACAATCTTGACAACCTCTCCAGCTACTGCAACACCCCACGTGCACGCTCACATTTCAACATGCTACTCAAGACATGCAAAACCTCTCGTTGTGCCCACAAAAAAATCTCACGTTCGAAGACTTGGTTCAATTCACCCAAGAACTTGACCGAATTTCAAGTTGCACACATTTAATAACGTCCACAAAGTTTCTAGCCAAACTTAAACGTTTCTAACCACCCACGACACACGCACTACACTACCCTATAATCCTTTTGAACGTTTGAGATGTTCATGTGTGTGGCAAGACTCTTGGAGATCTTATATTAGTCTCCCGGGCTCAACTTGGTACTTAACACACGCTACGATTCTAAGACACACTGCTCAACGGAATTTACGATTTTTTTTTTTAATTTTTAAATCTCCATTGGTAGCTGTGTGGAAGCATTAGATATGCGCTGTAATTAAACTCATTATTAAAGTAATAAGCTTTGTTTTTTATATTATTTTCATGCACATATAACTTTTAAACTTTATTTTCTCGTTAATTCTTTCACCATTGATAACAAAACTTTGATATACCCCGCCCCCGCTGTCCCCCTGCCGCCGCCCTTCCTGGGTGCCGCCGCTGCCGCCCCGCCGGCCCGCCGCTGCCGCCGTCTCCCGCCCGCCGCCGCCGCCGGGTGCCGCCGCCGCTGCCGCCGCTGCCGCCCGCCGCCGCCCGCCGCTGCCCCCCCGCTGCCCCGGGCCGCCGTTCCCCCTGCCGCCGCCGTTCCGCCGCCGCCGGGGCCGCCGCCCCGCCCCCCTTCCCGCTGCCGTTTCCCCGGGTGCCGCTGCCGCTGCCGCCGCCGCTGCCGCTGCTGCTTTCTGTCCCCGCTGCCGCTGTCCCCGCCGCCGCTGCTGTTTCCTTTCCGTTTTTGTTCCCGGGGGTTTCTGTTGTTCCCGCTGTTGGGGCTGTTCCTGCCGTTTTAAAAATTCCCGGGGAATAAACCGGGGCCGTAGATCCCCCTGAAAGGCCCGGGTCAGCTCCTCAAGGGCCCAGAAGCTGCAAACTCAATTCACTTACCGTGAAAACCCTATATACAATAAATACAGGAAATTAATACAATGCCAAGTCACCTTTTATTGCTCTTTTTATATCTTTGGTGACACTGGGGGTTTGGGAAAAAACAATATCGTCTGGGAAAATTTTATACATTGTAAGGGCTAAACTCATAATGCTGGATTTAATAGTTGTTTCTAAACAATTTTTTTTTTATTAAAACTTTGGATAACAAAAAAATTTTATTAAATGAAGTCTGTATTTTGAAATCTTTCTTTAATGTAGTACTGGGGTATCACACAACGTCCAAGGGGTTTTGGGGGTTTAACCGGGTTTTATCCAAGGAAGGGGGGATAGCTCTAATTTCCTTCGCCTTCATCATTCCGAGTTTTATAAATATAGATTTTAAAAACTTTATTATTATTATTATTAATTTCTGGTCGGATGCAGTGCCCCCCCTTAATGACATGTCTGACCTCACTTAGGTCAAGGCATTGGCTTGGGCCCGGGGAGAATTTGGGGCGTTTGCATAGGCCAGTAGGCCTGTTTTGGTTTTTTCCTTTTCTTTATGTTCTTATTTCTTTTTTATTATTATTATTTTTTAAGGGAAAAAGACAAACTCACAGGTGATTAAAAATGGGGAAAAATAAAAATGGACAGAGAAACCCTTTCCAACCCAGAGTAAACGTTTGGGTTATAATTTTTTCTTAACATCTGTCATTCAACTTATGGAAGAAGAGGGTTAAGATCATTTAAAATTTTATCCCATGACTGAACCTTAAAATGGTGGATAAAGTCCAGTCATGGGCAAAACGTCAAATTGGGTTTCACACAAACTTGATGTCTTTTTAAGCAATTCTTTTATAAATAAAAAAAGGCACAATACCGTGATTGGGAAGATACACAAATAACTCCCAAATAGAAAAAAGAGCAGCTTTGATGACGCTTTTGGGCCGGGTTTTGGAAAATTTCGGATTTGACTGGCTCCTCCTCCTTACCACCTTCCCCTTTCTACTACTAATTTTTTACTCCCCAATTTCTGCTGCTACACACACTAGTGCCACCTCCCGTTTTACCCCTCCTTCCTTTTCGAAATTGGGCTTTGAAAAGGTCCGCCCGGGCAATCGTTCCCGTAAGCCCCTCTCTGTATGCGGGTTAAGGAAAAAAATTATTTAGTGGATTTTTTCTTATAAATACGATTGAAAAAATGCATCCATAATTGAATAGTGCGCGGAAAGGCCTTCATAGTATATGCTGTTAAATTTTGGATATGCTTTTTTAACCACACATACAAAAGAAAACATTATCTTTGAGGAGGCCAAGACATTTACTATTTAAAAATAGCCCAAAAAAGGGTTTCCCTTTCCCGGGTCCAAGATACTGCACAGAGACATGACTAAACTCTCCAACTTCTCTAAGAAAGACAGGCAGTATTTTTCTCACAGGACGAGACTTTAGGAAAGCTTCTGGAGGAGTATAAAAGGGGTTAAAATAGGGTGGATTTTCCGGGGGGTGTTGCCTCCCCAAACTGTAATTTCCCACCACAAAAAATTTACTGACACAATCCGATTTTTCCAAGGGGAAGCCCTTTTTGTCCGGAAATTTTTTCTTTAGTTTGGTTTCAAGAAATTTTGTTCTTAAAGATAGCCATCACATAAAGATAATAGTCTCATAAACATGATAGATAACAGTAGATACAGAAATATATGACACAGAGGTAGTTGTCACAGAAATGTCACAAAAAAAGTTCTAAAATTAAAAATTTTTATGACTTTTGGAAAAAAAAAAAAGGGGTAAAGGTTTTTCCCGTTTTAAAGATCAGGACAGTGTCGGGGGTATTTTTCTTGGTATTGTCCACCCCACAGGATGAGTGAACCTTGTCCGTACTGTCTTTTTGGTATGTCCACTCAAGGGGGTGAGGAAATTTTCCCCTACTGTTTTGGGGATGTCCACCACAGGAGAGGACACCCAGTACTGACTTGTGGGATGTCCAATTACAGGATGAGGGGGGAACTATCCAGGTTGTCTTGGGCATGTCCACTCACAGGATGAGTGACACTGTCCAGTGTTGTCTTTGTGGAGGGCCATTCACAGGGGTGAGGACACCATCCAGTGTTGTTTTGGGGATGTCCACTACAGGATGAGGGGACACTGCCCCGTATTTTCTTTGGGGGATGTTCACTCACAGGGGTGAGTGACAATTTTATAGGGTTTTCTTTGGGATGTCCAATTACAGGATGAGTGACCCCTATCCAGTGTTGTTCCCGGGGGAAGGGCCACCACAGGGAAGTGGGCACTATCCAGTGTTGTCTTTGGGGATGTCCACTAAGGGTGAGTTAACCATCCAGGTTGTTTTTGTGGTATGTCCACTAAGGGTGAGTGGGGCACTCATCCAGTGTTGTCTTTTTGGGGTCCACTCACAGGGGGATGAGAGACACCCCGTGTTGTTTTTGTGGATGTCCAATTAACCCGGATGAGAGACACTGTCCAGTACTGTATTTATGATGACATGTTTATTCCACAGGATGAATGACGCTTCATAATAGTCTTCATAGTGGTGTTTCTACTCACAAGATGATCGACACTTCCAAAATAAATTCTTCCCTCGGGAAAAACGGAATTAAAGTCGACCTCGTGACAAAGTCTACGGACCTTTCTATTAAGATTTTAATTGCGTATACTGTAATTATTTTTTGTTGTTGCAGTTATTTTCCTTTGTGGTTATAGTTCAAAATTTGGTTGCCAGTGTGTTGCCTCTGCTGCAACAACACCACCAATAATTGCATTGCAATGGCAACGACAACATCTTGACTGTTCAAAACACTGAACTGAAGGATCCAGACGAGTCCAGCGACTCATATATAGATGACAGTAATAATGAAGTGATATTAAATTTTTCGCGTTTTAAAAAGCGCTTTAAAAGGGGCTTTTGGGGTTTTGCGCTTGGTTTTATTTTTTTAATAATTCTATTTTAGGTTTCCAAAAAACATATAAAAAAAAATTAAAATATTATTGATATTCATACACAATTTTTACTTTAATCCTTCATAGTATACAAGGGAACTGCTGTCTTGAAAAGAATTACATATAGTCAATAGTTCTTAAACCTTAGCAAACTCTGTGCAAAGATATCTATAAATCAGCTTTGTCCTAGCTCATATGTACAGTAATGTTAGAGTTTGGTGAGATAATTCTTCGTATTGCTCCTAATGTGTGGCTACATTTAGATTATTTAAAAAGTTGTGTTTCCTGTAGTTATTGTATATAAACTAACACCTCGAGGGAAGTGCCTTGATGCTGGTGACACACTCTTAATTTAAGGAATTAAGAGTTGTTTTCCAATTCCTTAAATCGAACCTGAATGTCTTCCAGTCCCCCAGGCACTGTATGACCCATGAACATGCTACTGCTATTACTGCTACTATTACTATTACTACTACTATTACTACTACTATTTCTACCACAACACAAAACACCCCAAATACTACTACTACTACTAGGGTTTCCACTAACTACTACTACCACTGGGGTAATTTCTACTACTACTACTATTTTTACTACCACTTTCTACTACTACTAATATTACTACTTTTAAAATACTACTAATACTACCACTACCACTACCATTTCTACCACCACACCATTTAAAACCATTTCCACTACCACCACCACTCAACTACTAAATTTCCACCACCACCACCAAAACTAAAACTACCACACCCCCATACCACCACCACCACCACCACCACCACCACTACCCTTTTTTAATACCACCACTACCACCAATTAAAACCACCACCAACTAATAATTACCACTTACTACTAGCTCACTACTACTTTCTACTACTACTACTACTTACTACTTTTTTACTACCTTTAGTAATTTTAAAAAAGTATACCCGTGTTTTAGGTTTTGGGTTTGGCTTTGTTGGAAAAAAGGACAAGGGGGTCCTTTTTAAAGGGGGCTTGTAGAGATTTTTCCCCCCCCTTGAACCTTTTTGGGCATTTGACCGAAGCCTTCCTTTTGCCAGCCCTTTCCTGTCCACCCCCTTTTAAAAAAATTTTGGTCAAAATTATAGCCATTTCTTAAGGTAATTTTGTGTTTGTCCATTTTTTTTCATTAATTTTTTTCAAGATAAAATGATAAAAATCCCTTTAATTTAGAAAGATAATTTTTTAAATGAGGGGAAATGAGAACATGTACTGAGATTTTTTTTTGTGTGTGTGTGTGTGTGTGTGTGTGTGTGTGTGTGTGTGTGTGTGTGTGTGTGTGTGTGTGTGTGTGTGTGTGTGTGTGTGTGTGTGTGTGTGTGGGGAGCCTTAATACCCCTTTTTTTTGTAGTAGAGACATTTTTAAATCCCATTGACGCGAACTTTCCCTCAAGCCTAAAAATGGAGAAGGGGCGGATTTTGGTTTGATTTTTGGGTTGGGGGGCTACAGTCCTCTGGATCAAGAGCATTCAAAAGTTGAGTAATATAAGTGTTTACCGAGGCTGCTGGAGGAGGTTCAGTGGTGGTTCTTAACGTTAGTTTATTATATGTTGTTGTTCAGCCTCCCCGCCCAGGCTCCCCCCCAGGCCCCGGGAAACTTAAAAATTTATCCTTTTCCCCCCTTTCCGATATTCAATGAAACCTCCTTAAATTATCAACCTCCAGCCCCGGTTTTAAAACCTACGCTCTCTATTGAAGTTAGCTCACTGGGAAAATGAGAGATGTGTGATGTCTAATATGCTTGGTCTTGTTCAGGCCACCATTCATTGTTTTGTTAATGGGGTGCACTTAAATATTGTTTTGTTGCAGTGCTGAAGGACTCGCAAGCAACAAGCACTCTTTTTAATATAATAATAATAATAATAATAATAATAATAATAATAATAATAATAATAATAATAATCGATGTTTTCTTGCATTTTGGTGAGATTTTGATTATTTTCATTTTAATATTTAAAACTAAAATATCATAAATTTTAAATTTCTTCGGTGTATTATTCCGAGTATTTTTTTTTTAAATATTCAACTCTAAATGGTTATAATTGACCATAATTTTTAAAGGGGACCCGGGAAGTTTTTAAATGGGCCCCCCGTCAGATGACCAAAAGTTCCCAAAGGCGGGTTTATCTTTACCAAAGACCCGTCAGGGGAAAAACCTGGTTTCCACAAACCGGGCTTAACCTTTTTAAAAATTCACTTTTTTTCCCCGGAATAATTGTAAATATTATGATACTTTTTAAAAAGGCATGAAAACTACTATTTCATTAGTTTTAATTAAGTATTTTACACGGCGGTGGTGGTAAAAGTGGAAATTTCTAATTACGGGATTTCAATAAAAAGATTATAGCCTAGGGCCCATCGCTTTCAGGCCAGACCATCCCCCCCCGCCAGTGTGCCATCGCTTTGGCTGCTGGGGACTATCGTCAGCCTAGGTGCCATCGGGTTTTAGGCCAGACTATCAGCCAGCCTAGTGTGCCATTTTGCTTTCGGCCGCCGGGCCATCAGCCACCCCGGTGCCATCGCCGGGCCGACTATCAACCACCTAGGGGCCATCGCTTTCGGGGCCCCCAGGGCTATCAACCAGCCTAGTGTGCCATCGCTTTCAGTTGCCAGACTATCAGCCAGCCTAGGGGCCAAAGCTTTTGTTTCCAGAATTTTCAGCCAGCCTAGTGGCCCTCGCTTCGTTGGGCTATCAGCCAGCCTAGGTGATCGCTTTCAGGTTTCCAGACCATCAGCCGCCCATTGTGCCATCGCCCGGCCAAAAAGGGCTATCAACCAAACCAACCAAAAAACCCCCACTGCCAGACCATCAGCCAGCCTTTTGGGGCCATCGCTTTCAAACCGCCAGATATCAGCCAGTTTGGGGGGCCATCGCTCCCGGGCCGACCCTCAACCAGCCCAAAGGGGCCACCCCCTCAGCCGCCAGATTTTCCCAAACCCGCCCAGTGTTATCGTTGGCCAAAGGGGCCATCAGCCAGCCTTTGTGCCATCGGGTTTTAGCCGCCAAACCTCCCCCAGCCTAGGGGCCAATTTTGCTTTCAGCTGCCAGACTATCAGCCAGCCTAGTGTGCCATCGCTTTCAGCTGCCAGACTATCAGCCAGCCTAGTGTGCCATCGCTTTCAGCTGCCAGACTATCAACCAGGCCCCCCGGGCCATCGCCCCCCGCCAAGACTATCAGCCAGCCTAGCATGCCATCGCTCTTAGCTGCAAGACTATCAGCCAGCCTAGCGTGCCATCGCTCTCAGCTGCAAGATTATCAGCCAGCCCAGTGCCATCGCTTCAGCTTTTCAAGGGGCACCCCCCAGCCCAGGGGCCATCGTTTTGGGGCAAGACTATCAGCCTGGGATGCCATCGCTCAGCTGAAGACTATCAACCAGTTTTCGTGCCATCGTTTTGCTGCAAGACTATCAACCAGCCTAGCGTGCCATCGCTCTCAGCTGCAAGACTATCAGCCAGCCTAGCGTGCCATCGCTCTCAGCTGCAAGACTATCAGCCAGCCTAGCGTGCCATCGCTCTCAGCTGCAAGACTATCAACCAGCCTAGCGTGCCATCGCTCTCAGCTGCAAGACTATCAGCCAGCCTAGCGTCCAAGCCCTTTTAGCTGCAAAAAAATCAACCAGCAGCGGGCCCTCGTTTTAGCCGCAAGACTATCAGCCAGCCCTAGCGGGCCCCTTCCTGGGGGTTTTCAAGATCATCAACCAGCCAGGGTGCCAAGGTTTCAGCCGGGGACTATCAACCGGTTTATGCTTTTAGCCCCAGCTGCAAGACTATCAACCAGCCTAGCGTGCCATCGCTCTCAGCGCAAGACTATCAACCAGACTAGCGTGCCATAAACCCCAGCCGCAAGACTATTCCCGCCTTTTGCATGCCATAGCCCCAGCTGCCAAAACTATCAGCCGCCCCCCCGTGCCCATCGCTCCCAGTTTCAAGACTATCAACCGGGCCAGCGCCATAGCCTCGCCGCAAGACTATCAGCCAGGCCCCAGCATGCCATCGCCTTGCTGCAAGACCATCAGGGCCCGCCCAGGTGCCATCGCCTCAGCTGCAAGATTAAAAGGGCCCGCCCCCGCGTGCCATTGGGCCCCAGCTTTCAAGACTATCGTTTGGTTTAAAGGGCCATCCCAGCTGCAAAAATTTTCAACCAGCCTGCGGGCCCTCGTCTCAGCCAAACATCAGCCAGGGCCCCCCGGGGCCCTTAGCTCTCAGCTGCAAGACTTTCAACCAGCCTAAAGGGGCCTGCCTCAGCCAAAAACTTTCAACCAGGTTTAACAACAATGGGAAAACAGACAATTAAAGAAAAAAAAATTTGAGAAAAAGGTCAGTATTCCCAGATGAAAGTACTCCCGGATGGGTCAATATTGTCAGGAAATTAAAGGGAAAAAAAACAATAAGGTATTTGAAATATCTAGAAAAAGGTCAATAGTGTAGTTTGAAATACGGAGTAACGAATCAACAATTCATTAAAGAATTTTAAAATACGTAATGTAATACGTAATGTAATACGTAATGTAATACGTAATGTAATACGTAATAATAGAACTTTGAGGAATGGGTCATCGGTTAAAGAAATTTTTGGGGGAACCCTTTAATTTTTTTTCCCATTGACCCCCGAGTGGGGGGCTTTTCTTTTTTTGGGGAAAAATAATAAAAGGTCAATAATTTTATTAGCTAATTTCACTACAAAACCCCGGTGGGAAAAATTTTTTAACGTTTGTAATGGTGGCGGATAATTCATCAGGCCGGGAATATTAACCAAAACCGTCAACCCAAAACCCAAATTTTTTTTAGCGTTTAATCTTTCAAAAGGGGAGAGAGAGAGAGGAAGAAAGAGAGAGAGAGAGAGAGGGGAGAGAGAGGGGAGAGAGAGAGAGAGAGAGAGGGGAGGGGAGAGAGAGAGAGAGAGAGAGAGAGAGAGAGAGAGAGAGGAGAGAGAGAGACAAAAAGAGAGAGAGAGAGAGAGAGAGAGAGAGAGAGAGAGAGAGAGAGAGAGAGAGAGAGAGAGAGAGAGAGAGGGGGAGAGGGGAGAGAGAGAGAGGAAGAAAGAGAGAGAGAGAGAGAGGGAAGAAAGGGTGAGAGAGAGAGAGGAAGAGAGAGAGGAAGAAAGAGAGAGAGAGAGAGAGAGAGAGAGAGAGAGAGAGAGAGAAAGAGAGAGAGAGAGAGGGGGAAAAGGGAAAAAGAGAGAGAGAGAGAGAGAGAGAGAGAGAGAGAGAGAGAGAGAGAGAGAGGGGGAGAGGAGAGGGGAGAGAGAGAGAGAGAGAGAGAGAGAGAGAGAGGAAGAAAGAGGGGAGAGAGAGAGAGAGAGGGAGGGGAAAAAAGAGAGGGAAAAAAGAGAGGAACAAAGAGGAGAGAGAAGGGAAAACTTGGAAGATCTGAGGAACTTTTTGCCCTTTATTTAGAATAAGAAAAAAATTATTTTTTTTCCCCTGGTTTTATAGAGAGAATTAAGGTTTGTATTAGAAAAAAGTTTAAAGTTTTTTTTATAGAATTTTTACGTCATATGGAAAACTTATTAAAAACACCCCGGGAGGTTAGAAGTTTAAAGAAGGCTCGATCCTCCGCCAAAAAAATTGGGGAAATCTCGACCAACCCTTTTTTTTTTCATGAACCAAAAATCAAAAGGTTTCCCTTTATATGGGAGGGGTTTCCCCCAAATTTTTTAGTTGGGTTTCCCAATTTAACATGCCCATAAAGCATTTTCCTTTTTTCACAAAAAGTTGTTATTATTGATATATAAGGAAATTTTTGAAAGATACAGCCCCCATACTCTGTAATCCTAGCAAAAACCCTTGAAAACGTAAGAACCACACAAAATTATATAAAATTAATAATAAAACTACAAATTCACAGTAAATTGGGAACATTTAAATATATACTGCACAGGGGAGTACACATAAAATCCCCAAATTATGTTTTACCCCGGTTTATGCTCACAAAAAACCGACAGTGTGAAATAGCGGCAGCCCCCAGGAAGTGAGTGACCGGGACTGGGCAGGTCGATTGGGGTACTGAGTGACTTTTTGTCCTGGGAAACATACTTGTCAAAAAAACTTTGGCCACACACTTAGCTTTTATTTTTTTTTTTTCTAATAAAATATTAGTTTTTGATGTTTATTGTTATTTGGTTTTAATTTTATTACTTTTCTTTTTAATAGCTTTAATTTTTAAAATTTTTTATCCAAACAAAGTTTAAAAAAATCCCCATACTGGCAATTTATTTTTTTCTTTGATTTTGAATTCATAACTTTTTGTCACCCTCCATTCCCCAAAAAAGGTTAATTTTCAGGAATTTTCTCCCTTTTTGAACCACTGAAAATTGGGGGATTAAACCCCCAGGGAAAGTGGCCCCGGGGGGAAATAATTTTCCCCAATTTACATAGTATGTAGAGTATACTAAATACTTGTACATTTTTACGAAATAAAATCCTAAAGTTCAAATTTATTGTGGTACATATAAAAGGGTTTTTCATTTATTACTACTAATAACCGTTTAAAGCCAAATTTATCCCCAATGTAATTAATTTTTTATCCCAAATAATGGCGACCCAGAAACCAAGGAATATATACACTGAGAGGTGTATGCCTTTCACTATATATATATTTTATATATATATATATATATATATATATATATATATATATATATATATATATATATATATATATATATTGTATATATATATTTATATATATATTAAAAGTTTCTTTAAATCTCCATGTTAGGTATATACACATGTCTGTCACTATATATACATTAAGAGTTTTTTTTAAACCCCCCTTTTTTGGATTATGTTTTTTCCTTGGGGGTTTTCGTTTTTTGATTTGGGAACGGGGTTTGGTGGCCCCTTTAAAGAACCCTTTTGTGAATGATAACCATTAAACCCCTTTTTACCCTTTCCCCGTTCTTTAACCTTGTTTGAGTACCAATGGGTTGTTGAAAGGGCCCCCGATCCATGGAATTAGTGCTACCCAACCCTTTATCAAGTTTATTTTCCCATACCCCCATGTGTTTATGACCCCCCTGGGTGGTTTAACACTTTCCTATAAAAATAATAATTGATAAGGGAAGGCTAGTAATGGGAATATTGCAGGAGGGAATATTCGGGGAAATATAGTGAGAGACAATGATAGTGAGGGGGAAATATCGTGGTGTTAGAAATATTGTAGTGAGAATAAAGATGATACTTAGGGAAAAAGATTTTTAGATGAAAGAATACTACCCCCTATCATCACCAAATTAATGACCACCCCTTTTCAGGGCCCCCAGTAATAAAAACACCACCACCACCATTATACCTATTCAAAATTACCAGGGAAAATATTTTAGTATAATTTTAAGGGTTTTTAGTACTTTATTTGAAATTTTAGGGGTTGGGCCCTAGCTCCCGGCCCCGGGGTTTGAGTATGCTGAAAAAACCCCCGACAGGGGCAGAGATCCCAGGTTAAATAGGTTTGTCAGGAAAAAGGACAAGTGGCCCGACGTGGTCTTTTGTCATAAAAGACCCCAGCTGGGGCTTTTGGGCATCTTTACTGAGGCCTTCCCCATACCAAAAATGAGATGGATAAAACCACTAATCAAACGTTTTGATATAGTTTTGGTGAGAGAGATTTCCCCTCTCCTGCTTTTAATTTTGGGATTTGGGGAAAGGGGGAGACCGCCCCTGGCCCCGGGCCCATAAGACCACCTGACCGGTTACTGATTTTTGGCCTTTGGGGAAAACCCTCAATCTACTCTTTTAAGTTGCAGAAGGTTTCCGTTCCCCTCTCATCCAGTTCTACTTTTCAACTAAATTGAGACTTAAGAAATATTTTCTTACATCTCTATGGTTCATCTGTGTCAGCTTCCAGCTGTGTCACCTTGATGCTCTTCCTCTTAATTTAAATAGTCCATCCCTGTCTGCTCTGTCAGTTGCTCTTAGGATTTTTTATGATTACGATTTGTGAATTTAAATTAACTGGGTTTTTGTTGCTTTACCTGTCGACGAAAAGTTTAAAAAATTTATATCAACTGGTTGGGGATGTCTTATCAACAAGATTTTATAATAATTTGTTTCTCTTGTCCCTGTTCGTCAATGAAAATTGTTTAAGTTTTTTTGTGTGTGTGTGTGTGTGTGTGTGTGTGTGTGTGTGTGTGTGTGTGTGTGTGTGTGTGTGTGTGTGTGTTTGTATGTGTGTGTGTGTGTGTGAAAAATGGGGAGAGAGAGTAGAGAACAGTTAAAAATTTAGTGTGATCAACTGAAGAACGTCAAATTTTCCAATTTTTATTTTTATTTTTTAAAGAAAATTCAAAAATGCAAAGGGATTAAAACCCTATTTATAAAAGAGTTTTAATATATATATATATATATATATATATATATATATATATATATATATATATATATATAAATTTTTATATTTATAGATGGGGTTTTAAAAAGTAAAATGGGGGGTCTTTGGGAAGAGGGTTTGGGGTTAAAAAAAATAAAAAAATCACACACAAAGTGGGGGGTTGTCAAGCTGCCTTTTTGGGTGACACTGTGCTTTTGGGGGATTCCAAGAGAAGCTGCAAAATTTGGGTGAATTTGGTAGGGGGTAAAAGAAGAAAAATTTAAAAGGGGAATACAGGAAAAAGTAAGGTTATGGGGGATAAAAAAAGATTAGGTATTTTTGGGTTTAATATCAGGGTTGGAGGGAGAGGGTTGGGGGAGGGAAGTATTCAGATATTTGGGGGGTGGACGTGGGCGGGGGGATGGGTTTTATGAAAGATGAGGGAACAATAGGGAAATTTATGAGGGGGAAAAAAAGTGAGTGGTGCACTTTGGAGTCTGTGGAGGGGCAAAGAAATTTTTCCTTTGAGGCAAAGAGGGGGAAAGTAAGGGGAGATAGTTTCCAACGCCCCTTTTGGGGGGAAGGGTGATGAAAGTTGCAGGGGAGAAGGCTGAGGCAGTGGAGTGTCAAAATCTGAGGGGAATGTGTGGTGTGGGAAAATAAGCAGAGAATTTAGTTTGGAAGTTAGGAAAAAAAAGGGTTACCAAAACCCGTTGTCCAGAGGGGGAGGGAAAGGGTTTTTTGGGGGGTCTGGGCATGGAGAGAATGGAGGAAAAAGAATTTAATTTTTGAAAAATATAACCTCATAAATTACTGAATTAATAAAGACCCAGAGTGAGCCAATATTTAATGTGAGTACATTAATGCAACTCTCAGAGGTTATATGCAACGAGAGATATACATATATCTTAGTGTATATACACTGATTTTTTTTTAAACCATATTGTTGGGATTAAAATATTCTTGTCTGGTACTGAGCAGGTTACATACAGCGTTAATTACTACTGACTCAAGAAATCGTAATGACACGATTGCAAATAAACTACGGTACGGCTACAAACTCTAGCTCAAGTTATAACGATTTCTTGAGCCATGATCACTGCTTTGAGGGGACTTGAGCTAGAGCTCGTCACGGCCACGCTGGCGGGAGATTCAGTTGTAAAAACTTGCATTTGTGGTCACAGTGGTGCCTGTGCTAACCTTCCTATGGTGTATAAATATACCTAGTTGGATGAATCTTATTGTAGCCAGCTGGTCCAGTGGCTACCTCGTCGGTTTTGCGACTCACTCATCCTGAGTTCAATCCCCGTCCGTACCGTGGTTAGCCTTAATTCCCCTCGTGTAGTAGATAGGCTTTAAACCTAATAAATTCTCCAACCAACGCAAATGTTATAGGAGCACGATAAGCGTTGTATGATCCTCACGGGTCATACAGCGTTTAACATACGCTCTTGATTCGAGAAATTGGAGCTACCCTCCCTGTCTCACATTAAATCTGATGACCTAACATTCCCTAGACACTGTATGATCCGAAAAATATGATAACGATCTGGAATATATGGGAAGTGAAGAAACAGTAATGTATGGGAAGTGAAGAAATTATAATGTATGGGAAATAAAGAAATAGGAATGTTATGGTGGAGAACGTGGAAGAGTCAGCGCCAAGACGCTGGTTACCCGCCCTGTCTAGAAATCCTTTCATCTCTTCCTTTCAAGCTTCTACGATTTTCAACTTTTTTGCCTTGCCCTCTTTGCTCCGTACATTCTCCTTACCTCTCGTTTCTCATTCTCAATACTTCTATTTCCTCTACCTGCTTACCTCCCTTTTACCTTGTACCTCTTCTTTTTTCCGTCCCTCTCCTTTGCTCCCTCTCCACTACCTACTCCCTCCCTCCACTCCTTGGCGTAGCTCAGATTCTCTCTCCCCTTTCAATTTCCCGCCCTTCATCTCCCCTTCTTGATAATGATTTTCCCCTCGCTAGAAAGCCGATAAGGAGACAGGAGAGGGCAATTAAGAGGACCTCAGCAGCAGCGAGACGGAGGAAGTTGAAACGTGATGGGGGAAGGGGACGTGTTGTGGGTAGGGGGCCTGTGGTAGATGGTGGGAAGGGAGGGGATATAGAGGAGGAAGGAGGGGAAGGGATATAGGAAAGGAAAGGGGAAGAAGGATATGGGGAAAGAATGTTTTATTAAACTTGCTGCTGTGTTGGTCGGGGGGGGAGATATGGATCTCTGCAGTAGTGGAAGGTGGTTACCAGATGGTTGGTGGAGGTGAGAGTAGCAATGATCAGTTTGTTATCACAATCCTGGGATCAGCAGGCAGTGAGGGAGAGTTTGCAGCTTGTGGTTAATTCCTTGAACAAGGAATCAGCGCCTGCGACTCTTTAACCTTCTCCCAGCAAGTAATTTTCCCGGAACAGAGGTAGACGTCTTCATGTGGGAGCTAAACGAGGTGCCTTAGGAGGTGCTTGTGCCGTCGGGTAGACCTTCTAGCGATGAACAAATAAAAGTGAAGTCAGGCTTCTTCAAACGACTGACGATTTTTCAAATTGATTTTCAATGCAAGAAAATTTTAAATTAATAGTTCATGTGGCAAGCACCTAGGCTTACTCTGGCCTAGAACCTCTGACTTATCCCTGAGGCACTACTCTGAGAGTATCCAGAGCTCTAGCCTAGAACCTCTGACTTATCCCTGAGGCGCTACTCTGAGAGTATCCAGGGCTCTAACCTAGAACCTCTGACTTATCCCTGAGGCGCTACTCTGAGAGTATCCAGGGCTCTAGCCTAGAACCTCTGACTTATCCCTGAAGCACTACTCTGAGAGTATCCAGGGCTCTAGCCTAGAACCTCTGACTTATCCCTGAGGCACTACTGTGAGAGTATCCAGGGCTCTAGCCTAGAACCTCTGATTTATCCCTGAGGGGCTACTCTGAGAGTATCCAGGGCTCTAGCCTAGAACCTCTGACTTATCCCTGAGGCACTACTCTGAGAGTATCCAGGGCTCTAGCCTAGAACTTCTGACTCATCCCTGAGGCGCTACTCTGAGAGTATCCAGGGCTCTAGCCTAGAACCTCTGACTTATCCCTGAGGCACTACTCTGAGAGTATCCAGGGCTCTAGCCTAGAACCTCTGACTTATCCCTGAGGGGCTACTCTGAGAGTATCCAGGGCTCTAGCCTAAAACCTCTGACTTATCCCTGAGGCACTACTCTGAGAGTATCCAGGGCTCTAGCCTAGAACTTCTGACTCATCCCTGAGGCGCTACTCTGAGAGTATCCAGGGCTCTAGCCTAGAACCTCTGACTTATCCCTGAGGCGCTACTCTGAGAGTATCCAGGGCTCTAACCTAGAACCTCTGACTTATCCCTGAGGCGCTACTCTGAGAGTATCCATGGCTCTAGCCTAGAACTTCTGACTCATCCCTGAGGCGCTACTCTGAGAGTATCCAGGGATCTAGCCTAGAACCTCTGACTTATCCCTGAGGCGCTACTCTGAGAGTATCCAGGGCTCTAGCCTAGAACCTCTGACTTATCCCTGAGGCACTACTCTGAGAGTATCCAGGGCTCTAGCCTAGAACCTCTGACTTATCCCTGAGGCACTACTCTGAGAGTATCCAGGGCTCTAGCTTACCCAAGCTAAGAGCATCAAATACAATGGAAACAAGTTATTAACGACTTCAAAAACGACCTTCCATAAAATAATCTCAGGGTATACATGAAGTGAAGCTGCCCAGAGCGAGAACGGTTGATTGAGCTGGGCTCTGATCAATGATATTATGTGGAATTTATGCAGGCAAAAAAGTAGTTTATATTCGAAAATGTATATTATCGCAAATATTTTTTTTATAAATTCATAGGATAATATTACTTGGGAAAATGGTTATAATCATAACCATAATTTTTAAACGGGTGGACCGGTAAGCCAGTGGAAAACCTCGGTCAAATGACCGAGGTCATCATGTGACTAAGACCCGCGTCAGGAAACACTTGTCCTGTTGCCTGACTAACCTTAACTAATCTAACTTAATTACGTTGGAACATTTGCGCAATGATTTATCTGATGTGAAAACTGACAAGCAGAAAAAGCAATCATTAATTAAAATTTTTATAGAAAATTATTGCATGTTGAAGATTGATTGTGACAAAAGTGAGAAAAGATTTCTATTAGAAAACACTAGGGGTTGATTTTATATATATATATATATATATATATATATATATATATATATATATATATATATATATATATATATAAACACTGATCTCTGGCTGAAGGAGACTCGAACCTACGAACCTTGGAACAAGGTATGAAGTGCTATACCAATCTCACCACACTGGACAATACCTTGGCGTGCAGCTTGCGCTACACGTTGATCCAAGGCAGCTAGCTTTCAGGGAGAAGGCTTACAGCTTTTCATCTCATCCCCTGCATGCATCAGCCTTACTAGAGATTTTAACAATGCAAGGAATTCGCAAGAGCAGGCGAAATATATAGATTGGTATAGCACTCCGTACCTTGTTCCAAGGTACGTAGGTTCGAGTCTCC
This sequence comes from Cherax quadricarinatus, assembly GCF_038502225.1. NCBI lineage: Eukaryota > Metazoa > Arthropoda > Malacostraca > Decapoda > Parastacidae > Cherax > Cherax quadricarinatus. The sequence continues at coordinate 16,020,496 of NC_091336.1, forward strand.
TTCAGCCAGAGATCAGTGTTTGTGTATATTTCGCCTGCTCTTGCGAATTCCTTGCATTGTTAAAATCTCTAGTAGAATTGCGGATGAGCAAGGAGGCTTCAGAGTGGGTAGGGGATGTGTAGATCAAGTGTTTACATTGAAGCATATATGTGAACAGTATTTAAATAAAGGTAGGGAAGTTTTTATTGCATTTATGGATTTAGAAAAGGCATGTGATAGAGTGGATAGGGGAGCAATGTGGCAGATGTTGCAAGTATATGGAATAGGTGGTAAGTTACTAAATGCTGTAAAGATTTTTAATGAGGATATTGAGGCTCAGGTTAGGGTGTGTAGAAGAGAGGGAGACTACTTCCCGGTAAAAGTAGGTCTTAGACAGGGATGTGTAATGTCACCATGATTGTTTATTATATTTATAGATGGGGTTGTAAAAGAAGTAAATGCTAGGGTGTTCGGGAGAGGGGTGGGATTAAATTATGGGGAATTAAATACAAAATGGGAAATGACACAGTTACTTTTTGCTGATGATTCTGTGCTTATGGGAGATTCTAAAGAAAAATTGCAAAGGTTAGTGGACGAGTTTGGGAGAGTGTGTAAAGGTAGAAAGTTTTAAGTGAACATAGAAAAGAGTAAGGTGATGAGAGTATCAAATGATTTAGATAAAGAAAAATTGGATATCAAATTGGGGAGGAGTATGGAAGAAGTGAATGTTTTCAGATATTTGGGAGTTGACGTGTCAGCAGATGGATTTATGAAGGATGAGGTTAATCATATAATTGATGAAGGAAAAAAGGTGAGTGGAGCATTGAGGTATATGTGGAGGCAAAAAATGTTATCTAAGGAGGCAAAGAAGGGAATGTATGAAAGTATAGTAATACCAACACTCTCATATGGGTGTGAAGTTTGGGTTGTAAATGCTGCAGTAAGGAGGCGGTTGGAGGCAGTGGAGATGTCCTGTCTAAGGGCAATGTGTGGTGTAAATAAAGAATCTTAAAAAACTTACCTAACCTTATTATAACAAGAACAATTTATTTTAGCCTAATTCAACCATATATATTTTAGATTTGTTTACAATAATTTAATACTAAACAAAGACAGTGAAATATATTTTTTTGTTAGGTTCAGAATGATTTTGGCGAAATTATTGCATACACAAATTTTCACTTGTCCTATATGGCAAGATGAGCGTTGCTATTTAAGCCAAGATCGCAAGTTCTGCCTATTCGGCACGACATATATATATATATATATATATATATATATATATATATATATATATATATATATATATATATATATATATATATATATATATATATATATATATATATATATATATATATATATATATATATATATATATATATAGACCTATAGACCTAGCACTTTCCTATATATATATATATATATATATATATATATATATATATATATATATATATATATATATATATATAGCCCAATGTCATCACCGACCTTTTTTACAAATTATTTAATTCTTTCGCGTGCAGGAATAATTTAGTGTTAGATGGAATTCATAAGAATTGTCCATTAATTTGTTTTTCCAATGTGAGTTAAGTTCATTCAGAGACGAACGAGAATCAGTTACGATCAAAAAGTCGAGTTCATTGACATAAATTAGCTACAGTGCCATTGTGATGGCAAACAATTCAATTTGTTGTGCAAGAAAGGTATAAAATACCGACAATATGAAAGTTAAGACACATGTGCAACATCTGGATATCTTTATTGTAGACGTTTCGCCTTCCAGTGGCTTTATCAATACATTATGTCCTAGAATCTGTATTGATAAAGCCACTGGATGGTGAAACGTCTACAATAAAGATATCCAGATGTTGCACATGTGTCTTAACTTTCAATTCAATTTGTATTAAGGAGCAGGATCTAGACGGGTAAGTAAGTCTTACTTGAAGAGGCAACAAGAGCAGTGAAAAACTGCCACCTGGTCAACCAGGAAACAAACAACAGCTGCGCGTTTGCTGCTGCCTCTTCCCAAGTTCACCCATCATTTAGAACTATTTTTCATGAGAAATTTTATAAATAACTTTTTGGAGAAAAGCGCAGGTGTGTGTTTTTTGTGCGCCTATGTTAGTGTATACTTTTTTGTTTCTTTGTTTTTTCCTGTGTGGGGGTGATTTGTGCGTCTGTTACTGTGTATGTTTTGTGCTGGTGTGTGTTTGTTTTTAGTGATTGTTATGTGTAGTAGTAGTAGTTGTAATTACTAGTTGTTAAAAGCACTTGTCAATAAACATTTGGCCTTTGTGTGTGTGTGTGTGTGTTTCAATCTCAAGTGTGTGTGCGTGTTTCAATCTCAAGTGTGTGTGTGTGTGTGTGTGTGTGTGTGTGTGTGTGTGTGTGTGTGTGCACACATTCCTGGAGTGGAACCACAGTCGATGGCCTCCACTCCAAACCAACAGATACAGATACTAATGCCGGAAAAAAAATCCCCCCCCAGTACCAACAATACCACCAGTCCGATAACATTCTTCTTTGCAAATATACAGGGTCTAAAGCCAGCAACAAACAACAAAATACCTTTCATCCGTGGACTGCTTGCAGAGGCAAAGGCAATGTTCGCGGCTTTCACTGAGACCCACATAAAGGATCACTTGGACAACGAAATATGGATCCCAGGTTACAACCTATACAGATGTGACAGAGTGAACAGGCAAAAGGGGGGGGTTGGCCTGTACATTGCAGAGTCACTTGTTTGCACAGAACTGCTTAATGCCTCAAATGACGTAGTGGAAGTTTTAGCAGTAAAGGTCGAGAACCAAAACCTAGTCATTGTGGTAGTCTACAAGCCTCCGGATGCAACTTCCCAGCAATTCCAGGAACAGCTGTTAAAAATTGACCACTGTCTGGAAAATCTTCCAGCTCCTGCACCCAACATCTTGCTCCTGGGGGATTTCAACTTAAGGCACCTAAAATGGAGGAATATAGCAAATAATATTGTTGCAGAAATAACACCAGGAGGCAGCTCTGATGAAAACTCACACTCACACGAGCTTTTAAATCTCTGCACAAAATTCAATTTAAACCAGCAAATAATAGAGCCTACTAGACTGGAGAATACACTAGACCTCATATTCACTAACAATGATGATCTGATAAGAAATGTCACCATATCAAAAACAATATACTCAGATCACAACATAATTGAGGTTCAGACATGTATGCGTGGAGCCCCAGACCGACAAAATGAGACTAGTCACGAGGGAGCATTCACCAAATTCAACTTCAATAACAAAAACATAAAGTGGGACCAAGTAAACCAAGTCCTAACCGATATAAGCTGGGAAGATATACTAAGCAACACAGACCCAAACTTATGCCTAGAACAGATTAACTCGGTGGCACTCGATGTATGCACAAGGCTTATTCCTCTAAGAAAAAGGAGGAGTAGATGTAAAATAGAAAGAGACAGGCGCTCCCTTTACAGGCGACGGAAAAGAATAACAGAGCGGCTAAAAGAGGTCAATATATCTGAAATGCGCAGGGAGACACTGGTCAGAGAAATAGCAAGCATCGAACTTAAGCTAAAAGAATCCTTTAGGAGTCAGGAATCGCGGGAAGAACTAAAAGCCATAAATGAAATCGAAAGAAACCCAAAGTATTTCTTCTCCTATGCCAAATCAAAATCGAGAACAACGTCCAGTATTGGGCCCCTACTTAAACAAGATGGGTCCTACACAGATGACAGCAAGGAAATGAGTGAGCTACTCAAGTCCCAATATGACTCAGTTTTTAGCAAGCCGCTAACCAGACTGAGAGTCGAAGATCAAAATGAATTTTTTATGAGAGAGCCACAAAATTTGATTAACACAAGCCTATCCGATGTTATCCTGACGCCAAATGACTTCGAACAGGCGATAAATGACATGCCCATGCACTCTGCCCCAGGGCCAGACTCATGGAACTCTGTGTTCATCAAGAACTGCAAGAAGCCCCTATCACGAGCCTTTTCCATCCTATGGAGAGGGAGCATGGACACGGGGGTCGTCCCACAGTTACTAAAAACAACAGACATAGCCCCACTCCACAAAGGGGGCAGTAAAGCAACAGCAAAGAACTACAGACCAATAGCACTAACATCCCATATCATAAAAATCTTTGAAAGGGTCCTAAGAAGCAAGATCACCACGCATCTAGAAACCCATCAGTTACACAACCCAGGGCAACATGGGTTTAGAACAGGTCGCTCCTGTCTGTCTCAACTATTGGACCACTACGACAAGGTCCTAAATGCACTAGAAGACAAAAAGAATGCAGATGTAATATATACAGACTTTGCAAAAGCCTTCGACAAGTGTGACCATGGCGTAATAGCGCACAAAATGCGTGCTAAAGGAATAACAGGAAAAGTCGGTCGATGGATCTATAATTTCCTCACTAACAGAACACAGAGAGTAGTCGTCAACAGAGTAAAGTCCGAGGCAGCTACGGTGAAAAGCTCTGTTCCACAAGGCACAGTACTCGCTCCCATCTTGTTCCTCATCCTTATATCCGACATAGACAAGGATGTCAGCCACAGCACCGTGTCTTCCTTTGCAGATGACACCCGAATCTGCATGACAGTGTCTTCCATTGCAGACACTGCAAAGCTCCAGGCAGACATCAACCAAATCTTTCAGTGGGCTGCAGAAAACAATATGAAGTTCAACGATGAGAAATTTCAATTACTCAGATATGGTAAACATGAGGAAATTAAATCGTCATCAGAGTACAAAACAAATTCTGGCCACAAAATAGAGCGAAACACCAACGTCAAAGACCTGGGAGTGATCATGTCGGAGGATCTCACCTTCAAGGACCATAACATTGTATCAATCGCATCTGCTAGAAAAATGACAGGATGGATAATGAGAACCTTCAAAACTAGGGAGGCCAAGCCCATGATGACACTCTTCAGGTCACTTGTTCTATCTAGGCTGGAATATTGCTGCACACTAACAGCACCTTTCAAGGCAGGTGAAATTGCCGACCTAGAAAATGTACAGAGAACTTTCACGGCACGCATAACGGAGATAAAACACCTCAATTATTGGGAGCGCTTGAGGTTCCTAAACCTGTATTCCCTGGAACGCAGGAGGGAGAGATACATGATTATATACACCTGGAAAATCCTAGAGGGACTAGTACCGAACTTGCACACGAAAATCACTCATTACGAAAGCAAAAGACTTGGCAGACGATGCACCATCCCCCCAATGAAAAGCAGGGGTGTCACTAGCACGTTAAGAGACCATACAATAAGTGTCAGGGGCCCGAGACTGTTCAACTGCCTCCCAGCACACATAAGGGGGATTACCAACAGACCCCTGGCAGTCTTCAAGCTGGCACTGGACAAGCACCTAAAGTCAGTTCCGGATCAGCCGGGCTGTAGCTCGTATGTTGGTTTGCGTGCAGCCAGCAGCAACAGCCTGGTTGATCAGGCTGTGATCCACCAGGAGGCCTGGTCTCAGACCGGGCCGCGGGGGCGTTGACCCCCGGAACTCTCTCCAGGTAAACTCCAGGTAAACACTCAAGGGGAGGGAGGTAAGGAGCAGCAGCTGGTGTTGTTCCCTATGCGCACCTTCTTCAACAGCAGTACATAATACCTGGGTTTCCCACACACAATCTTCCTGTTAGTGACGCTCTCTCTCTCTCTCTCTCTCTCTCTCTCTCTCTCTCTCTCTCTCCCGCTCTAACTTGTACTTTTTTTCAAGTACAAGTGTCCCGTAGCTCGACTGCCAGCGCACTCAGCTCACACAGTGAGGTCCGGGGGTCGACACCCGGTACGGGTGGAAACATGAGGACATGTCTCCCTAAGACACCTGCTGTCCCTGTTCACCTATCAGTAAAATGGGTGTTAGTCGACTGGTGTGGGTCGCATCCTGTGACAATGGAATATATAGTGGTATGTCTCTGATGTCCGCTACGACTGTATACCATTACCTTGTATATGTACTTGTAGTAAATAAAGATATTATTGTTATTATTGTATTATAAGTATGTCAGACTGCATTACCCATGCTTTCTAATGATGCTCTCTCTCTCTCTCTCTCTCTCTTTCTCTCTCTCTTTCTCTCTCTCTATACATATTTAATTTCCTGTATGGCCATCGATGTAGCTGGTGTTTTATTTATCATGTTTGGTAAATTATTAATTTAATTATTCGCCTGTTAAAAATTACATTATGCATTACTTTCCCCCATGGGAATACTTTTAGTGTTATTTTTTCATAATTTATTTTTTTCTGATTCATTTGTAATTTTGTTATTTTACTTACCAAGAAAAATGGATAAACGCTGATTCTCCAAAATCCGGTTATACAGTACTTTTTTTTTTGTTACTATTGTTCTCAGATCAGTGACCTAATTAATATTTAGATGTAGGCGATACCACAGTAATTATCTTTGTATTCTTCTATTATTAAAAAGTATAGCAAATGGCTTCATATAAACTGCAAGAAGGAAAATTATTACGAAGATCACGGGTTTACTATTGTGTTTGACGGAAGAATTGATTAGTGGTTGATGGGGATTAAAGCCTTTAGACTCCACGAGGGTCATTAAGGTAGCATGTCACCTCTGCTTCACCAGTAGTGATAACTTTAATCCCGTAACTTGTCACCAGCATCAAGGGAGGTTCCTCGGTGTTGGTGAGGGGCTCTTGATTTAGGGAATCGGATCTGTGCTCCGGTTCCGTTAATTAAACCTGAATGCCTTCCATCTTCCCCCAAGCACTGTATAATCCTTACGGGTTTAGCGCTTCCCATAATAATAATTTAATCCCTTAAACATGGACTTAAGTAAATTCTCATTGTATTTACACTGACATAAACCGGCCAGTGTATATACACTGATATTAACCTGTCAGTGTATATACAATGAGTAACAAACCTGTCAGTGTATAGACATTGAGGGGACATAAACCTGTCAGTGTATATGCACTGAGGGACATAAACCTGTCAGTGTATATACACTGAGGGACATAAACCTGTCAGTGTATAAACTCTTGAGTGACAAACCTGAAGGGACATAAACCTGTCAGTGTATATACAATTAGGGACATAAACCTGTCAGTGTATATACAATGAGGGACATAAACCTGTCAGCGCATATACACTGTTGCAAAAGAATTGGGTTTGTAAAATAATGATTGTTACAAAGATTTATTGCATGGATAAGCTGTGAAGACTTACTCAGCCCTGTAACAACTTCACACAGTATAACCAAGGTTGGCTCCTCCTCAGGAAAATTAATGAATAGAAAAAGAAATAATAATTCACAAAGATAAACACTTTATTATTTAGTAATGCAAAGATAAAACATTGAAATATGAAGGTGTATCCTACTTGAAAGAAAAATGAAAAATGAAATGAAAAATTGCCATTTGAATTCAACGCTAATATGTACAAGTAAACTGGGGTGTCTGGTTGTTGTTGACACCATCTTGTAGAAATTGTAGCCGTTGATGATGTGGTGGGGTCACAGGTGTTAGTGACAACCCAACGACTAGTTCTTCACAGAGTCTATAGCCTTGAATAGTCAGTACAGATGATAGGAACGCAGGTTCTTTACCACTGCAAAGATGAGGGGTAGTGTCCTGTACAATTAATTAGGTAGGTAGATTATAAGGTGACGTCCCAAGACCGTTTCAGTCCGTCTCCTTCAACACTTCTCGTTGGTTGGCAGGTGACCCGATCTGTCATTCCAAGCTGAAAAGAGAGACAGGTTACCCACTGCTTAAGAAATCACTCTCCATGATAAGTGCAAGATACTTAAAAAAAGGGGTGATTATCCAAGTCTCATGGGGAGCTTAAAACTGAAAGGACCAAGTTTATTGTTGGTCAAAAGTGAAGCTTTCAACCAATATCCACTAGAATAGGAGCAGAGGCTTTTACTTACAGTTGTGCTGTCAGTGTATATACACTGAGGGACACAAACCTGTCAGTGTATAAACTCTTGAGTGACAAATCTGAAGGGACATGAACCTGTCAGTGTATGTACACTGACATAAACCTGTCAGTGTATATACACTGAGGGACATAAACCTGTCAGTGCATATACACTGTTGCAAAAGAATTGGGTTTGCAAAATAATGATTGTTACAAAGATTTATTGCATGGATAAGCCCAGAATTCTGCCCGAAATGCTCAGACATGTTACTGGTTTTCTTTTATAACATGTAAATCACACGTTGTATATTATGCAAATTAAAAAAACTTAATTTGAATTTGAATACACAGTTAGACAAAGCACTTCAAGTATATTTATTATAAAAAATTTTATATAGTAATACGTAAACTACTTAGTATAACCAAGTGAAAGTTACATTGTGACTTTAATGGATTATCACAGGCTTAATTTTACATACTTTTCTGTAAAAAAAACTCTGGGAAGTTTAAAATTACGAATGAGGCATTAATAAACACTAAGTTATCATTCTACATTATTTTAAAAAGTTTGGGGTATTCTTTTCGTTTTTTTTTACTTCTACGTTTACAAAAAACGGCTTCTAATTCATGGTAAGCTGCTGTATATTATGCTATTTAATTTGCGCATTAATACGTATATTTTTACTTTCTGAAATTATTTAATTTTAGATTAGTACTTATTTTATTACCTGCTCTATGGATCTATGGATCAACTGCAGTACTTCATATGACTGTTTTGGAAAGTGAGAATAAACTGCCCTTTCAGATTTGGGAACATTGATATGAACAGTACGTATTTCCTCTCGAGGTGAATTATGAAAATGAAAATAAAAATGTGTGGTTTACATATTACAAAATATTAATTACAAAGAAGGCCTCCAGCTCACCTAGGCATTTCGGGCAGCATACTGGGAGTCGTGCGATTCTTTGTTTATCAACTTGAATTTATTGCCTACAGATGGTTTGTCTTGCCCGATCTAGGACAAGGAAACACTTTGTCAGTGTATATACACTGGATGCAGTCAGTTGAACATTTAGCTGCATCCAGTCAGTGATGCAACCTAGTGTTCCAGCCATGATGAAGCCTAGTGTTCCAGCTACTGATGTTGCTTAGTGTTCCAACCAGTGATGCTGCTTAGGCAGTTTAGTGTTCCAGTCAGTGATACTGCTTAGTGTTCCAACCAGTGATGCTGCTGAGTGTTCCCGCCATGATGAAGCCTAGTGTTCCAGCCAGTGATGCAGCCTAGTGTTCCAGCCATGATAAAGCCTAGTGTTCCAGCGAGTGATGCAGCCTAGTGTTTCAGCGAGTGATGCAGCCTAGTGTTCCAGCCAGTGATGCAGCCTAGTGCTCCAGCGAGTGATGCAGCCTAGTGTTCCAGCGAGTGATGCAGCCTAGTGTTCCAGCCAGTGATGCAGCCTAGTGCTCCAGCGAGTGATGCAGCCTAGTGTTCCAGCCATGATGAAGCCTAGTGTTCCAGCCAGTGATACAACCTGGGCTCTGGCCACAAGAGTCATCTCTCACTACCCGGACTGCCAACATGTAACTGAAGACTGAATAAACTTTGTTATCCAAACTCAAAAATTCGATTGTGAACAGTATCAGTGTTCAGTACTGACATGATCATTAAAAGCGATAGCTATAATACAGTATAGAGTGCAATATTGATGTTAAATATTGATACTGTTTTGGTTACTGCAAGTGATGATACTCATCAAGGAGGCTTAATGCTTGGGAGGGGCTCTTGTTTCAAGGAAATGATCAGTTTTACTCTTGAATAAAACCTTGTTTTCTCCCATTTCCCGGGCCCTTGATGACCCCCTGTGAGTTAAGAGCTACCCAGTAATAATTCTGTTGTAAGTGATTGTTTTGAGGACGTAAGTAACCTCATCGTTCTGATGGCCAAAAGCTAGAGCTTTTGGTCATCTGACCGAGACCTTCAGTTGGCTTACCGGTACACCCCTTTAAAAAATTATGGTTACGATTTATATACTTGAAGGACGAGTCCCATTACAAACGCGCACAAGTGATATAATACTCATTTTCCCAGGCGCTGTGACCCCTGGGTTTAGCGCTTCCCCCATGAATAGTAATTCACGGCATTTTGAGGAGATTTAATCTAGGATTAAAATCAATACTAATAAAAAAATACATGGATGTGGGTTATTTTGCCTTATGAGTTTAACACAAAGTATTGACAGGAGAAAGATTGAAAAATATATATGATGTATGTAAGTTCTAGCCAGAGCTTCCCTCCAGGTGTCAGCACTGTATGACCCTTGTGGTTTTAGCGCTTAGTTCTGATTATAATAATCCTATCTAGGTGCCTTGATGATGGTGTAGAACTCTCGACCTAAGATATTAGAGTTACCCTCTGTTTCTTGGATCAAACATGATTACATGCAGTTCCCAAAGTGCTGCATGATCTCTATACTTTTAGTATTTTCGCTAAATATAATAATAACAATAAAACTGACAGAAGAGAGGTGTGATAAAACTTCACTTCAAGGTGGGTGAAGTGATGCCAGTGATGGGCTCTTGATCTCAGGAATCGGAACAGTTTCCTTTATTTAGAGTGAACATTATTGCTTCCCAATCCCAAGGTGCTTTATGACCCCTTCACGGTTAGTTCCTTCCCCTGAATAAAAATAGTGCAATACACAGAGCAGGTGAGAATACAAAATATAGTGATCAGTGATGAGATAATTATGTGGAGATTGTGGATTGGTGAGGTCAAGTGCTGCTAGTACCAGGTAGTAGCTGCTAGTATGAGGCAATATCAGGAAGATATTCATTACAGATACCTTTATGGAAGATGTTCCACTATTTGAACCGTTATATATATATATATATATATATATATATATATATATATATATATATATATATATATATATATATATATATATATATATATATATATATATATATATTATCACACTGGCCGATTCCCACCAAGGCAGGGTGGCCCGAAAAAGAAAAACTTTCACCATCATTCACTCCATCACTGTCTTGCCAGAAGGGTGCTTTACAATACAGTTTTTAAACTGCAACATTAACACCCCTCCTTCAGAGTGCAGGCACTGTACTTCCCATCTCCAGGACTCAAGTCCGGCCTGCCGGTTTCCCTGAACCCCTTCATAAATGTTACTTTGCTCACACTCCAACAGCACGTCAAGTATTAAAAACCATTTGTCTCGATTCACTCCTATCAAACACGCTCATGCATACCTGCTGGAAGTCCAAGCCCCTCGCACACAAAACCTCCTTTACCCCCTCTCTCCAACCTTTCCTAGGCCGACCCCTACCCCGCCTTCCTTCCACTACAGACTGATACACTCTTGAAGTCATTCTGTTTCGCTCCATTCTCTCTACATGTCCGAACCACCTCAACAACCCTTCATCAGCCCTCTGGACAACAGTTTTGGTAATCCCGCACCTCCTCCTAACTTCCAAACTACGAATTCTCTGCATTATATTCACACCACACATTGCCCTCAGACATGACATCTCCACTGCCTCCAGCCTTCTCCTCGCTGCAACATTCATCACCCATGCTTCACACCCATATAAGAGCGTTGGTAAAACTATACTCTCATACATTCCCCTCTTTGCCTCCAAGGACAAAGTTCTTTGTCTCCACAGACTCCTAAGTGCACCACTCACTCTTTTTCCCTCATCAATTCTATGATTCACCTCATCTTTCATAGACCCATCCGCTGACACGTCCACTCCCAAATATCTGAATACATTCACCTCCTCCATACTCTCTCCCTCCAATCTGATATTCAATCTTTCATCACCTAATCTTTTTGTTATCCTCATAACTCTTTCCTGTATTCACCTTTAATTTTCTTCTTTTGCACACCCTACCAAATTCATCCACCAATCTCTGCAACTTCTCTTCAGAATCTCCCAAGAGCACAGTGTCATCAGCAAAGAGCAGCTGTGACAACTCCCACTTTGTGTGTGATTCTTTATCTTTTAACTTCACGCCTCTTGTCAAGACCCTCGCATTTACTTCTCTTACAACCCCATCTATAAATATATTAAACAACCACGGTGACATCACACATCCTTGTCTAAGGCCTACTTTTACTGGGAAAAAATTTCCCTCTTTCCTACATACTCTAACTTGAGCCTCACTATCCTCGTAAAAACTCTTCACTGTTTTCAGTAACCTACCTCCTACACCATACACTTGCAACATCTGCCACATTGCCCCCCTATCCACCCTGTCATACGCCTTTTCCAAATCCATAAATGCCACAAAGACCTCTTTAGCCTTATCTAAATACTGTTCACTTATATGTTTCACTGTAAACACCTGGTCCACACACCCCCTACCTTTCCTAAAGCCTCCTTGTTCATCTGCTATCCTATTCTCCGTCTTACTCTTAATTCTTTCAATAATAACTCTACCATACACTTTACCAGGTATACTCAGCAGACTTATCCCCCTATAATTTTTGCACTCTCTTTTATCCCCTTTGCCTTTATACAAAGGAACTATGCATGCTCTCTGCCAATCCCTAGGTACCTTACCTTCTTCCATACATTTATTAAATAATTGCACCAACCACTCCAAAACTATATCCCCACCTGCTTTTAACATTTCTATCTTTATCCCATCAATCCCGGCTGCCTTACCCCCTTTCATTTTACCTACTGCCTCACGAACTTCCCCCACACTCACAACTGGCTCTTCCTCACTCATACAAGATGTTATTCCTCCTTGCCCTATACACGAAATCACAACTCCCCTATCTTCATCAACATTTAACAATTCCTCGAAAAATTCCCTCCATCTTCCCAATACCTCTAACTCTCCATTTAATAACTCTCCTCTCCTATTTTTAACTGACAAATCCATTTGTTCTCTAGGCTTTCTTAACTTGTTAATCTCACTCCAAAACCTTTTCTTATTTTCAACAAAATTTGTTGATAACATCTCACCCACTCTCTCATTTGCTCTTTTTTTACATTGCTTCACCACTCTCTTAACCTCTCTCTTTTTCTCCATATACTCTTCCCTCCTTGCATCCCTTCTACTTTGTAAAAACTTCTCATATGCTAACTTTTTCTCCCTTACTACTCTCTTTACATTATCATTCCACCAATCGCTCCTCTTCCCTCCCGCACCCACCTATATATATATATATATATATATATATATATATATATATATATATATATATATATATATATATATATATATATATATATATATATATATATATATATATATATATACACGTATATTCTTGATCGTGGGCGGGCTCCACGCTGGCTGACTTAATTAGGTGAATATTGCTTGATCTGTTCCTCTTTTATGGATATGGATGTTCGAACTAGGAATGAAGTACGTATTAATCCAACTTAATTTAGCTGCTGTCCCTGGCTTCTGGATTTAAATGTTTTCACACAGATTTAATTTAGTAAATTAACCCATTCAAATGTTTGTGGTAGAGTTTTGCTTGCAGAGAATTCTGTCAAGTTAACCATAGTCTTATATTTATTTAAATGAGATGCTTGTGCAACATTTGGGTATCTTTATTCTGGAGACGTTTCGCCCGCCAGTGGCTTCTTCAGTCTACTGCAAAGAGACATTGGAAGACGAGATGAGGAGTCTGAGGTTATCAGTCCCTTAGTCCCTTAGCCTCCATCAGTCTTGATGGACTGAACACATCGATTCAGTATTGGACTGAAGAAGCCGCTAGCTGGAGAAAAACTTCCAGACTAAATATTCCCAAATGTTACTTAACTCTCTTATTTATCAACATGTCAGTTTTCTAAACCATTTCTTCAAATATATTGATTTACTTTATCATACATTCCTATAGAATATGGTTCAGTAATAAAGCTTTAATTCCTTAACTTCATATTCTTTAATTGAAAATACCCCATTAGAGATACCTGGAGTTTACCTGGAGAGAGTTCCGGGGGTCAACGCCCCCGCGGCCCGGTCTGTGACCAGGCCTCCTGGTGGATCAGAGTCTGATCAACCAGGCTGTTGCTGCTGGCTGCACGCAAACCAACGTAGGAGCCACAGCCCGGCTGATCAGGAACCGACTTTAGGTGCTTGTCCAGTGCCAGCTTGAAGACTGGCAGGGGTCTGTTGGTAATCCCCCTTATGTATGCTGGGAGGCAGTTGAACAGTCTCGGGCCCCTGACACTTATTGTATGGTCTCTTAACGTGCTAGTGACACCCCTGCTTTTCATTGGGGGGATGTTGTATCGTCTGCTAAGTCTTTTGCTTTCGTAGTGAGTGATTTTCGTGTGCAAGTTCGGTACTAGTCCCTCTAGGATTTTCCAGGTGTATATAATCATGTATCTCTCCCGCCTGCGTTCCAGGGAATACAGTTTTAGGAACCTCAAGCGCTCCCAGTAATTGAGGTGTTTTATCTCCGTTATGCGTGCCGTGATGGTTCTCTGTACATTTTCTAGGTCAGCAATTTCACCTGCCTTGAAAGGTGCTGTTAGTGTGCAGCAATATTCCAGCCTAGATAGAACAAGTGACCTGAAGAGTGTCATCATGGGCTTGGCCTCCCTAGTTTTGAAGGTTCTCATTATGCATCCTCTCATTTTTCTAGCAGATGCGATTGATACAATGTTATGGTCCTTGAAGGTGAGATCCTCCGACATGATCACTCCCAGGTCTTTGACGTTGGTGTTTCGCTTTGTTTTGTGGCCAGAATTTGTTTTGTACTCTGATGAAGATTTAATTTCCTCATGTTTACCATATCTGAGTAATTGAAATTTCTCATCGTTGAACTTCATATTGTTTTCTGCAGCCCACTGAAAGATTTGGTTGATGTCCGCCTGGAGCCTTGCAGTGTCTGCAATGGAAGACACTGTCATGCAGATTCGGGTGTCATCTGCAAAGGAAGACACGGTGCTGTGGCTGACATCCTTGTCTATGTCAGATATGAGGATGAGGAACAAGATGGGAGCGAGTACTGTGCCTTGTGGAAGAGAGCTTTTCACCGTAGCTGCCTCGGACTTTACTCTGTTGACTACTACTCTCTGTGTTCTGTTAGTGAGGAAATTATAGATCCATCGACCGACTTTTCCTGTTATTCCTTTAAGTCACTATGTTTTTTTTTTTTTTTTTTGAGGGAGAGGGTTATTCTAGGCATATATCATTTAGGTTTCATAACCATATTTTTTTAAAGGGGGTGGAGAAGTGAGCCAGTGGAAGGCCTCGATCAGATGACCAAAAGCTCCAGCTGCGGGTCATCATACGACCAGGACCAGCGTCGGGAAACACTTGTCATGTTTCCTGACCAACCTACTAAACCTAACCTATTCTAAGTAACTTACACACTTTACACTGTGTAACTGTACCTAAATAAACTTAGTGATTTACTAAATATTGTACTTATTTAGTTATTGTTAGTAGTATGACAACGTTTACAGTGGTAGCGGCAGCACTGTGCTGGAAGTCTGGGAGGTATGTTGAGAACTGAGATGCTAGTTGTTGGACAGCAGCCAGAGTGGGAGGGTATATCAACCTCTGTGGCAAATTATTTGAGAGAGAGTGCGGTTTTTGATAATTTTCTGATTTGTTTTCTAATTTTATGCAAGTAAATTGGAATACCATCCAGCGCTGTGATTAATATTTGGTTATGAAGATAAACTCTGTTAGTGTCACTTGTGTAGCGGCTAAGGACTTGAAAATTAATTTAGCTTATATATTTGCAAATTACGTTTATATACGAAGGTGGGAAGACCGTGGCTTGGATAACTTATTACGCTGTTAACGGCAAGTTATTCTGCATAAGGTAAGGGATTTTTTTTTTATGGTTGAGTTCAAAGAACGAAGGGTAAAAGTTAAACTTTTTTTTTTTTTTTTTTACAGCAGAATGAATTAGACTTGCCTAGTGGTCCTACTGCAATGTTTCACTATGATTTTGTTAAAACTCTTAACCAAATAAAAGTACGATGCTTGGTCCCTGGACATATTATATTCATCTAATATTTTCTCTACCGCCTGTTTAAATGGTTGGATTTGAAGACCTCCCACATGTGGGCTAGTAGGCCTGTATGTGTATGTAGGCCTGCCAGTGTTTGTTCTTATGTGCAGACAAGAAAAGAGCATGAAATGAGACATATAGAGATAATAAGGTAGGCGAAATGATGACTATAGCACTGTAGTAGGCCTGTTACACTGCTCCTCCATTCGCATGTTCTAAATTGTCTCGGTATATCTGATGTATTTCCATGGAGATTTTCTAGGGATTCCCACATGACAAGAGCTCATAGGTAAGTCCTTGAATTTGATTTAGAGTTTTTATTCCTTCCTTCTTCCAACACTAAGTAAAAAGTCTGAGGCAGATAATTTTTGTCAAAATTTTGTATATGTAATTGCCAGTTACTGAGTCACCTCAGTTAAATAAAGACTTTGATATTCCATACCAAAAGTAGTTCCAGCCAGATCTTGTCGGCCGATATTCGGGCCAACCCCGCCTTGGACTGGGCGAGGATGCCAATTTAGCTTTTAATTCTTTCCTGTTAAACAATCATTGTTCCAAGATGGACTAATCCATTTTGCCTTTACGTAATTTATTAAGCGTCAGTGCTTGCAAGTCATCTTTCCATGTTGTGATCGTGAGAGAGTAGTCAAGAAGAGAATGGATGTGAGAAGGGAATGTGATCATGTGGTAGTGTGTGGTCATGTGACTGCTAGCGTTAGCTTAGCCTGAGGCGGCAGGACCTGTGTTTATGTGTGGAGACTACTAGAGTCCTCTTTGTGGAAGGTCGACGCTCCATCGTTAGTTTGTTATGCTCTATAACAGAGAGAAGAAAGATTGTCTTAGTGGTAGTGCGTTCAGTTCACAACTGAAATATACGGGTCCAGTGAACGGCCGGAGCGAGACATGTAGGAGGAGCATTGTAGGAGGCCTACAGGCCCATACTAGGCAGGTCCAATTCAAACCTACTCATACTTGTTGAACCTCTTCTTTAAGCTATTCAAGGTTCTCTTCAGTGACTCTACCCGGGAGTTTGTTCACTCATCCACAACTCTTACCAAACCAGTGCTTTCCTATATCCTTTCTAAATCTAAACTTTCCTAATTTAAACCCATTGCTGCGAGTGCTATCTTGGCTAGATCTGCTTTTGCACGTTATTTATATACCCTTCATTTATTCCTGTTTTCCATATATAAACCTCAATCATATCTTTCCAAATTCTATGCTTTTACAGAGAGTGCAGATTCTGTGTCCTCAGTGTATCTTCGTATGAAAGATTGCTGATGCAGGGATCAACTTTTTCATCCTTCTCTGTATGTTTTCCAGCTCATTCATGTCCATTCTGTAATATGGAGACCAGAACTACACAGCATAGTTTAAATCAGGCCTTACCAAGGTTATATAAAAATGAATTATAACCTGAGGACTGAGATTGCTGTTTATACTTCTTGATAAAAAAGCCAAGAATAATATTAGCTTTGTTGCCAACACTTATGCACAGTGGTCTTGACATTAGATTACTGCTAATCAGAACTCGTAAATCATTTTCACATTCAGAATGATCTACGTTTAGTTAGTAAATGTTACGGTTGTTCTCTATTCCTAGGTATTAAATTACATCTGCCACTTCGAGCATGGCAACACCATAAGTGTCCGGGGCCCAAAACTGTTCAACAGCCTCCCATCAAGCATTAGGGGAATTGCCAATAAACCCCTGGCTGCCTTCAAGAGAGAGCTGGACAGATACCTAAAGTCAGTGCCGGATCAGCCGGGCTGTGGCTCGTACGTTGGACTGCGTGCGGCCAGCAGTAACAGCCTAGTTGATCAGGCCCTGATCCATCGGGAGGCCTGGTCATGGACCGGGCCGCGGGGGCGTTGATCCCCGGAATAACCTCCAGGTAACCTATCCAGAACTTCTTGTAGCGCTCTAGTGTTCTCATCAGGATTAATCTGACGACCAGTTTTAGTCGTGACATTATGTCCTTACATTGGTAAAGCCACTGAATGGTGAAACGTCTACAAATAAAGATACCCAGATGTTGCATATGTATCTAATTCTTCATCATTGTGTAATTCTATGCTGGAGGGAGGACGAGCTTAAATTTCGCACGGAAGCAGGTACACTGGGTGAACTGTTAAAATACTATTTAGAGAAATATCTCAAGCTGTTGGCCTTAATTTTTAGGTTACCTGGAGGTTACCTGGTTACCAGGTAACCTCCAGGTAACCTAAAAATTAAGGCCAACGGCTTCATGTGTACCAACCAGATCTTTAGTTGAGAGAAAGCAGTGTAGTGTACAGACACTGGAGGCATACTAAGTCATGATAATGACTACAAGTGCCAGGAACAGATAACATATGGGGATTACAGCACTGGAGAAAAAAAAATGGATGACGGTTACTGGGAGCAGCTGCTCGGAGGGTGACCACGTGAGCTTCATCCTCCCCTTCCTATTTTCCAGCTTCCCCCAGTCCAGACCCTCCATAAACCCACAGCTAGTATTGATCACTTTGTATTAGACCACGTGCATAAGATCTTTATCGACGTCCTACGTACTGTATCGTTGGTATTCTTAAAATTGGGAAAGGAAATGGATTTCAAATATGTGAAAGGTAGATTGATTTAAAGCAGGCCAAAGTGTGTCCTAGCAAGTGATAGGGGCAGTCAAATCGAGGTCGTAGCGACAGATGTGGGCTCAGCTGGTGGTGTTAAATGCTCGTTGTAGCTTTATCTCCTGTATGTATGCTTTTCTCGTTCCTTTTAATGTTATAACTTGGTTCTTATCAGTTTAATAATAATATCTTTATTTACTACAGGTACATGTACAAGGTATACAGTCCTAGCTGACATCAATGACATACTACTATATAGAAAGCCGCTTATTATGCAGAACATTTCGGGCAAATTAGGTCAGTTTTGTCCCAGGATGCGATCCACACCAGTCCACTAACACCCGATTCTTCCACCCACAACTCGGGACGTAATACTACCATCCCATCCCGTCACCATTTACCTATGTTTTCTTTAGTCCCAGTCGCACATTATATGATGATTTACCACAAAATGCCTTGTTGCTGCTTAATGGGTACAATCGCCGAAGGTCTTGGAGCTGACCGTCGTGTTAATTTAGTTGCTTTGCAAGCAGTATGTCATAATTTCTTGTATTGTTTGTTATCCACGGACAAAACAACTCGTTGTCTTACTTGTGTTAAAATAAGAATGGAGGAACATTGCAGCAGGCCTTCTGGACTTTTTTTTTTTTTGTTATAGGTGGTGTATATTTTGGCTTAGAAGGACACGTGAGCAAATACTAGAACATATTAGAGAACGTTTCGGTCCTGGAACCTCTGTATGTTAAGTGATCAAGGTCCCAGGACCGAAACGTTTTCTAATGAATATGACCAAGTGTTTACGTGCCTTTCTAAACCAGGTTGTCGGCATCTAATACCAAGGTTTATATTAGTGTATATATTGTAATTTACATTATAGGTAACCTCCGTGTGTTATAATACTTGAAATTCGCACGGTTTCGAGAGTAGAAGTCTACTGGTCTATGTTAAGCAAGGTCATGGAGTAGGCTTAAATGGATATTGTAGTCTCATAACGAAGTACAGAACTACAGACGCTATTGACTCACCATGTGCGCTTATCTGTTCAGGTATTTTGTTTTGCCCTATTCACAAACGTGTACCGATGTTAATGTGGTTCTTGTATCATGTCTCCGGTGTTCCAGGATCTGCGGTGACTGCCTTGGTAACATTTTATATATTGCCTCCGTGAGGCCTACATTACGTTTTTTCGCGTTGGTAATAAAATAGAACCTTTAAAATTGTCACCGCGTTATTGCACGACACTAAACATGAAAGATGCAAACAACCTGGGTTGAAATATGAAAATAAGATTAATGTTGAACGTATTCTTGAAATCTCAACCATTTATAGTAAGCTGCTCGATAGTAAACTGTGAAGTTGATTTATCAACGAGGCGTGTGCTCAGTCTTAATGTAGTATGTATATATTAATTACACCATTTGATAATGTGAACGAATGATTTATAACATTTTAAGTGAAATTCCCTCATAATTGTTACATATTAGCTGTTATCTTGTTGCAAAGTACGGTATATATAGTTTATTGTAATTATGTTGCTACAAGTGTTTTGATACAGTAGCGTTTCGGTGGCATTATGTATTACCATTTATTAATTGCTTGAGTTCTTTACTCAAGCAATAACTAATTAGTATCAGTAATTACTCTGGTAAACGCCTTTCACAATCCCCTTACAACTTGTCAACCACCACACACGCCTTGTGTAAGTCTTCCTCCATATACCACACTACATGACAGTTACCCAAGTTGAGGTTTCTTGAGCACCTTTCACCAAGCTTGGTAAAAGCTTGTTCTACCAACTCCTTGAAGTATGAGTGACTTTCATGATTTTCTCATGGCTTTTAGCCAGAGAACCTAAAGATATTTTAAGAATGTTAAAAAAGTGTCTGAATTCCTGGAGCTACTTGCCTACCTGGAGGGTATTCCGGGGATCAGCGCCCCCGCGGCCCGGTCCATGACCAGGCCTTCCGGTAGATCAGGGCCTGATCAACGAGGCTGTTACTGCTGGCCGCACGTAGTCCAACGTACAAACCACAGCCCGGCTGATCCAGTACTGACTTTAGGTATCTCTACAGCTCCCTCTTGAAGACAACCAAGGGTCTATTGGTAATTCCCCTTATGGCTGGTGGGAGGTTGTTGAACAGTCTTGGGCCCCAGATACTTATTGTGTTTTCTCATAGTGTAATAATAGCCCCCCTACTTTTCATTGGGGGTATGTTGCATCGCCTGCCAAGTCTTTTGCTTTCGTTGGGAGTGATGTGTGCAAATTAGGGACTAGTCCCTCTAGGATTTTCCAGGTGTACATTATGATGTATCTCTCCTGCGCTCCAGTGAATACAAGCCACTGGAGCTACACGTAACCCTCAACCCAGGTATACCCTTTCCTAGATGTCATTTCCTCCTGCATGGGACAAGTAATGAGATTTTTTTCCTACTTCTAGAAAGAATATTTTTAATTCTGTCTACAAAATGTTTTAGTTCTGCTCCAGGAAGACAAATTCACACAGTTTTCGTCCCTTCGTGAAAAGCACAATTCAAATATTTCACCTATGAATCCATCCTCAGTACCAATAATACTTTATCCTGACATTTTTTTTAATGTCATCTTCGTTGACTAGCTAATTAACTCACCAGCACTGGTTTCTATCTCCTCCCTCCTCTGCATACCTGGAGGTTACCCGGGGATCAACGCCCCCGCGGCCCGGTCCATGACCAGGCCTCCCGGTGGATCAGGGCATGATCAACCAGGCTGTTACTGCTGGCCGCACGCAGTCCAACATACGAGCCACAGCCCGGCTGATCCGGCACTGACTTTAGGTATCTGTCCAGCTCTCTCTTGAAGGCTGCCAGGGGTTTATTGGTAATTCCCCTAATGCTTGCTGGGAGGCTGTTGAACAGTCTTGGGCCCCGGACACTTATGGTGTTTTCTCTTAGTGTACCAATGGCGCCCCTACTTTTGATTGGGGGCATTTTGCATCGCCTGCCCAGTCTTTTACTTTCGTAGGCAGTGATTTCTGTGTGCAGATTTGGGACCATTCCTTCCATACTTCGTCTGACTTCACCCTGTGGAGCACAGCGAATTTATTAACATCATGTCAACAACTTCACTCTTAATCATAAGTTATTTAGTTATTTTCTCTTCATCACTGACAAAATATCTGCTCTAACCTCTTTCGTATTCCCATGAAGACTATTATGAATCTTTTTGTAATCTTTTCTCAGACTAAGTTTAAGTCTCACAGAAGATAGTGTTGTTAATCATCTAAGCACCCGCATAGTACGTACGTTGAAAGACTAGAGACTAGGAACAAACTACCACTAGGCTGTTACGGATATGTGGGCGAGGGGGCTGCCAGCTGCAGTAGCCTGTTGACCGGTTAAGCACCAGACAAACCTGGCGCAGGGCAGGGTTGCAGGAATAGGAAAACTCTGGAAAATTGTCAGAGGTATATCGAAAATTTGTTTTGGTTATACCTTAGAGTTAGACCCCTGTTTGCCGCATTGTCCAGGCTTACCCAGATTATTCTAATTCTATCAAGTCTTGGTTATTGAAGTATCTTACAAGACAATGGTAATAGTTTTAGTTCATTTTTTGTAATTTTTGCACTTTAGTTACTTTCTAGAACCTGTAGATTTTGCTAACGGTTGATAATTTCAGCTATAAATTCGTCTTGGTTTGTGAATAACTTGAAATATTTGGGTCAAAGATCAAGAAAAGGTAAAATAGGATGATACAGATTGCTAAATGCCTCAAGATGAAATTTAATATGATGCCTTGAATGTATCCGTTGTCGTTGCTGACCTTGATAGCTAACCGGCCAATTAGATCTTTAAATGAAGCTTACGGTTCATAAAATTGCTTGAGATGCTGTTTTGTTTTACTATACTGAGATGCAATGTTATTCAGATAGGGTTATGTCCTTGACGTTTGTGTTGTCATGACTATTGTAATTTTGATAAATATTGATTTTGACCACTTTCAACGACGAGGTTGGAGACATGAGTGAACTTGCATCATTTACTTCATACACTTCGCGAAATTTAACCTGTTTAATTAGACTGAAGTGCTGTAATGGAGCTACCTATTTCCAGCTCCTCATCCAACTTGCCTTCCAAATAGTTCGTTTTCTCACTCGTTACAAGGCTACAAAATTACATATCAGTACTGTATATTATTCCAAGTTAGGTTAACCTTACCCATGTTAACCTATACAAGTACCGGTGGGGACACCGGTATTATTGCCAGTATCAAAGACGAATTCGTCGTTGTTTATACTCTGCACCGCCTCGCACCAACATGCACAGCGATACAAGCATAATCAGTTACAACTCTTACATGGAGATACCTGGAGAGGGTTTCGGGAGTTAACGCCCCCGCGACCCAGTCTGTGACCGGGCTTCATGGTGGATCAGGGCCTGATCAACCAGGCTGTTACTGCTGGCCGCACGCAACCCGTCGTACGAACCACAGCCCGGCTGGTCAGGTACTGACTTAGGTGCCTATCTAGTGCCTTCTTGAAGACAGCCAGGGGTCTATTGGTAATCCCCCTTATGTATGCTGGGAGGCAGTTGAACAGTCTTGGACCCCTGACACGTATTGTGTTGTCTCTTACCGTGCTAGTGACACCCCTGCTTTTCATTGGGGGAATGTTGCATCTCCTGCCGAGTCTTGCTGTCATAGGGAGTGATTTTCGTGTGCAAGTTTGGTACGGCAAGTTTTATACGGCTGACATATTATGACTACCTCCGATGAAAAGCAGGGGAGCGATAAGTAGACTGAAAGTGATTTCGTTAAGTGTAAATGACCACGACTCTTCAGCACCCTCCCTTCATGTATCAGAGGGGATTACCAGGAAACCCCAGGCTGTCTTTAAGAGGGAAAAAATAAAAACAAGACACAAATGGAGTATAATGAGCCTTGCAAAAATGTGTACAGAAAGCAGTAAAGGTAATCAGTTCCTCTGCCTGGAAACAGGTATTCGATATCTTAGTCCTGATGAATGTGATTAATAAAGATTAAAGTACAAAGTACCAGCTTTCGGGTCGAGGGACTGATTACCTCATTGTTTTGTGTACATATTTCGGCAAGGCTGAGGGACGGATTACCTCATCTTCCACAGTCTTCTGTATATGTCTGTATTGTATTGATAAAGTCTGCTTGGCGAAAAGTCTGTGAACTAAAGGTACTCAGGTATTGTACATGTCTTAATGCATCATCATATACAGTTATAACTATCATTGTAATTATACTACATCATTACCTCTAACACCATACAACTGCTACATCATTACCATCAACACCATACAACTACAGCATCGTTACATCAATCATCAAACACTTGCAGCAAAAATAACATTACGAGCCCCTCCCTTTCTGTCATTACCCACTTCCTTTGGAAGTGAGAGAGAGGAAGGTGTGAGAAACCAAATAAAGAGGAGCCGCTTTCGAATTCTAGTGGTACATATACCGAAAGATGAATATCTCTCTGTATATACTGTATACTGAAACTTTATTTTAATCCCTATCTTAGGGATTGAGATAGTCTTAACTGGTTGTGTACAGGTGATATGCAGCCGTAGTCGAAAGGCCTTCAACCTAACCATCAAACGGTGGTGGTAAACCTGCAAAGTGTGGGAAATTTAAAAAAAAAAATCCATCTTATGAATTAAGACAAATAACACAACTTTCATTTAAAGAACAGTTTCCTTAGCTATTACAACGACTGCAATAAAAATTATGTTCTGGATAACTGGAACTTGAACTCGAACTACCAGGCTAACTATGACTTATTTTTAAGGAACTTGTGCTTTTTAGATTTAAATGTTGCTGTTCGCTAAGCCCTTAGTAACAGCGCGAAGTTGTTAGACTTGAAGAATATGTAAACTTCACTGCACGCATTTAATCAAACACCTAAATTGCTGAATCGTAAATTTTGTGCGTTATGCTGCGTACAGTATATTTAATTATATCTTGAAAAAGTTGTTGGGAAACATCCCAATAAAAATACACGAACTACATAAATAAAGTGGTTATAGTACTCAATGGGAGGTAACAAATGCTGAAAAAACTAATAATAATATGACTTTGATAACCTGAGGTGCTATACGCTCTCGATTTGTGAATTTGCTGCCTACTGCAGTCTCGCATCCTCCCGCATGTTGACTGGTTGAGTGCAACAGATTCTTCCTCCTCCCCCTACCTTCCATCATGCACGCTTCCCCTCATCCGGATGTTATCTAATTAATGTTGATAAACTGCAACCGTCACAA
Organism: Cherax quadricarinatus; assembly: GCF_038502225.1. Classification (NCBI taxonomy): domain Eukaryota; kingdom Metazoa; phylum Arthropoda; class Malacostraca; order Decapoda; family Parastacidae; genus Cherax; species Cherax quadricarinatus. The sequence goes on from NC_091336.1 coordinate 16,045,286, forward strand.
CAAGGCTGTGGGGAGGAGGACTGGTGTTACTGGCCCTTGTGGAGCCGTAATGGACGGAGATCAAAGTTGTTTATACTTTTTTTATTTATTAAGCAAAATTGGGTACACTACGCAGTGTCCCGCTGCCCTATTCTAAATAAGGTGACTCTCATAAGGTATGAGAGATTTTTTTTCGACAAATTTGGATGGATGAATTTTTGTCTACAAGGAATCTGGAAAAGGCAAAGATAACAGTTTGTAGTCATCATTTATGTGCATTAGATGAGTTGAGATTAATCACCAGTCTATCCACTGCTGTCCACGCTGAACAAAATGCTTTTGAGGGTTGTCAGTGAAGCAACAGCTTCCGAGTGCAGTAATTTTTATATCAGACGGGAAGTGGTCGGCCGCAGGTTTCATACAGCATTGTGCAAGACGAAATCGTGGGAATTGTCGTCAGTGTAAAACTCCACTTGCTCAAAACACTTCTAACTGAAACCATGAACGATAGTGAAAATATCTTGTAGCTTTAAAAATGGGATGGACAAATATATGAGTGAGAAGGATTGAGCGCGAGAACTTGTCTTTCCTGTAGTCTGTAGACTTAAGGATATTTCGACTCAGTAGAGTAAATTTAAAATACTTTAATGGGTTCCAAGAAGCATTTAGCTTTACTGGTTCTATGCAAGCAGATGTTTTAATAGATGCAAGGTTCTGCAAATTATTCATGATGAGCCAAGGAACAGCGTCGCAAATCGCAGGCCTGGGGAAAAGACAAGTGTAGTACAAGTAAACTAGATCCACGACGTTTTATCCACGCAGTGATCGTTATCGAGACATACAGAAATATTGAAAATGGTATAAAATACCGACATGTTGACGAGTAAGACACTTGTGCAACAGTTTGTCTTTATCATTGCATATGTGTCATATTCAGCAACAAAGAGATTAACCTGGAAGTTCTTACAGCAGGCCTGCTGAGAGACATGGTCGTGGAGGCGATGCTTCCCAGAACTTACCAGGCAGGTATTCCTACCTTACCTTTATCTTTGATGGGGTCCGAGAGTTTAAGGGTTTTTCTACTCCCAAAGCCCGGCCTTGGGCCAGGGCTTTGGGAGTAGATCAGGTAAGTAGTCTGGTACTTACCTGATCAACCAAGTTGTTGCTGGTGGCTCTCTGACCCAGGTGCAGGTGATCGGGGTGTACAACATCCTTCACCCGTGGCACTCCGTTCACAGTGGAACAAGCAGAGTCAAGATCTCGGCATGACCATGAACTCTCGTAAAGTTGCATTCTTCCACTTAGACATCAGTTTTCACTTGTTAAATGTTACATGATGGACCAAAACATCGCAGAACGTTTCTTCAAACTGTGAATTATTTATCTTTCAAAATACAGCATTGTGACTCTTATTTATATTTTTCACACAATTCCCACAAAAAGTAAAAAATATTATGATTTCGTAAATTGTCAGTAAATACAAGTTTGGGGTGTTTATTGAATTTATATTCCGAATGAGAGAAAATATCATCTTTAAGGTATTCAGTCCTGTAGCAACCACTGTTACATACATCAAATGCGGACTTGAAAGACGGAATCAACACATGGCGGTAGTGTAGACATAAGGGCAAGAATGAGTAACACTGCTGTACTCCTATTGGCCCATGCTAGGCACGTCCAGTTCTCCCTCCCCCCCCCCCCCCGCACATATCGACTGATGTACCTGTCTAACCTCAGTTTAAAAGCTCCCAGGTTCTTTTTTCAGTGACAGTGCTGTATGACCCTAGTAGGTTTAGCGCTTCTTTTTGATGATGATAATAATTTCTTCAGTGACGCTACCTGGGTGTTTGTTCCTATCATCTACAACTTTATTGTCAAATCATTACTTTCCGAAATCCTTTCTAAATATAAATTTATCTAATTTTCTAACTTGAGTCCTGTCTTGGTTAGATATTTTCAACATGCTATTTATATTAGATTGCATTTTGCTTCTTGATGCTAATTTAACTTTTTTTTTTTGCTTTAAAAGGGTATTCGTTATTGAATTGTGTGCCGGATCAGCCGGGCTGTGGTTCGTACGTTAGACTGCGTGCGGCCAGCAGTAACAGCCTGGTTGATCAGGCCCTGGTCCACCGGGAGACCTGGTCGTGGACCGGGCCGCGGGGACGTTGATCCCCTGAATAACCTCCAGGTAGATTTCAGGTGTATATCATAATACTATTTAATTTTCTGGCGTGGATATAATGAGTAGAGCTATGCAAATATAGATTGTTATACATAGTAAATTATATTACCGAACTGTTTAAAAAAAAAATTGGGGGGGGGATTACTATAGTATTTTATTTCAGCAATCGAATATTCATAATGCTGATGAAGGGCTTTTGATCCTTGAAATTGGAGCTGATGTCCCCTTCCTTGCATTGAACCTGATAGCCTCACACACCCCTGGTGCTGTTATGTCAGGTATATCACGGAACCTCTTTGAGTTTAATGTTTCCCTATAATAATAATAATAATAATGGTCACTGTCAAATGTGTCTTAAGAGTGTTAAGTAAGAGTGAATGTAAATTCATCATGTGTAAAACGTGTGAAGACGTGTTTGCCTGGGTAGTCAACCTGGCCTTCTCTAGTGTCAACAGACAAGGTAATGTGTTACATCTCAACTCTTGCCCTTCGTACCTCCTTTGTCTCAGTTGAAGGCTTCCAAGAGAGAGAGACTTACGACCTTCAGTATTTTTCAATAATTTTAATTGTTGGATAGACACATATGCAATATAATGCGATCCTCTTTTTGGCAACGTTTCGCTCACACACTTTGGTTTATTGAATCACAAACAGATCGGATTATATATCACTGGTGTCGTGTAGGTACTGTATATCATTTCTCCCCAGAGGTAATTGTTAGAGGGCTGAGCTTGTTACCATCTGCAGCTCATAAGACTGCCATCCCCACGAGCCCCTTTGAGGCGGGGTAGATGGCAGACCAGAGGCCTAGCTTCTCCCTACGAGCCCCGTGAGGGCGGGGAATGTGGCTAGGCCTGGGGACACTTGGTCCCAAAGATGAGGAGGTACTGTACCTCCTCCCATGGGAGACTTAAGTCTCGAGACACTCCCCAGATAGGGAGCCAAGGCCGGGTCACCACTACTTGGAAAAGACCCGGGCCGGGAGAATACCGGCGAATAAAAAAAAAAAAAAAAGGTAATTGTTCAGTCACATTGATACTTCGTTTGAAGAATCACATGATATATCTAGAAGATTATCATTGACAAGGGTCATTATTATTTAGATTCATTGAAACTTTTATGATATTATTATGGGGAGCGCTAAACCCATAGGGATTATACAGTGCCTGTTGGGGGAGGGGGGATGGAAGGCATTCAGGCTCAGTTGAAGGAACTGGAGCACAGATCCAATTCCCTAGATCAAGAGCCCCTCACCAGCGTCAAGGAACCTCCCTTGAGGGGAACTTCTGTGAATCTAATGGAATATCTCCTGTATAATCTTCGATTAATGACTCCTGGATAAACGCGAGCCGCCAGCAACAACAGCCTGGTTGACCAGGCAAGCACCAGACAAGCTTGACCCAGGGTCGGGTTCCGGGAGTAGAAAAACTCTAAATTCATCAGTTATGTCAAAGACAAAGGTATAACGTAAGTGGTCGGTCTAATAGTTGTAGACGGATTAAGCAATATACTTGCATGTTATGCAAAAATCGCGAACAACATACAAAAGAACTATGGAGGGAGTTGAATGATAGCTCTAGGCTTTTCGTGTTGCAATCATCACATCATCAGGAGCTTACAGTGTTACAGAAAAGAGGAGGTCCAGGCATATACAATCACAAGGAGCGCCTTTGGTGGAAACAAGGCGCTTCCTTGTGATCGTATTTGCTTGGACCTCCTCCTCTTTCGTGCAACATTGCAAGCTCCTGCTGATGTGTTGATTGCAACACGAAAGGTCTAGAGCTATCATTTAACTTCCCCCAAGATAGTCATAATGTAATCCTGGGATTAACACAACGTGCTTCCTGCTGTATATCAACAACCTTAGGGAAACATCCTATATTTCCAGTTAGGGCTGCGGTCCAACCCGACCTCGTAATAGATCGTTTATTTTCTAACATGTTGTGTGTCAATTCCTAAATAATCTACTTCGCGAAACAGTACAGGTGTATCCTTTTTTCACTCTTGTAGGTTAGGTCGATTTGCTTAACGTTAATTAATGCAAATTAAGGCTAATTAAACAAATCACTAACCGAATCACGCGGAATGGCAGGACAAAATTGGGTAGATACCTACCATATACCGTCATAGACTAATTCACCTGAAACCAAACGCCTGTTTTATACACTGTGAAGACAGGTTAGGCAGTGGGATTCGGGAGGCGGGGTTGCGTTAGTTCGGTTGTTGGCGAGCAGTAGTGAGTGAAAACTTGAAAGTAGGGCGAGCTTGGATAAGTTGGGCAGGTCAGGATGCCCCGGGCACCTGTCTGCTTACCTGTCTGTTCCCTTGTCTTTCTATCAGTTTGGATAGTTTTGATCGTTCATTTTACTCCGTATACTTGTGGCATACAGTAGCTAACTTGCTAATTTGTTAGGTTTAAAATCTATAAGTTATATGTTGGTCATTAATACTGTAATTTACCTATACATTAACATCTAGAATATTTTAATTCCTTAAATACGAATTAAAGTAAACTGTGTGTATACACTGACATGCACCGCTCGATGTATACCAGTATACCCTAGATCTACAGTTCATGGCGCTAATATAGATCTTTGGTCTCAGTAATTATTTTGTCTACATTCAGCTGTCATGGCGTCTCTAAAGCCAGAAGGCATTAGCTACTGTGTGTGTGTGTGTGTGTGTGTGTGTGTGTGTGTGTGTGTGTGTGTGTGTGTGTGTGTGTGTGTGTGTGTGTGTGTGTGTTTGGGAAGCACTTTTAACACTCACTCATTACGTATTCACATGACACCAATCCACTACTTTCTTTGGTCACTTGGGATGAGTCAGGAGTTATTTTTAGTCACCGTCACCAGATTGTGTATACTTCGTGACACCTTCGTGTGTTTATGAGTCGGTGAATTAACTACCAGGGTGTGCCTGCTCGTTCCCTTGTCGTGTGTTGTACTCACACAGTTTAAACATTCAAGTCAGTAGCTTGTATATTTTCATCATCTTCTCGTAACATTATTATTATTATTATTATTATTATTATTATTATATTTATTATTATGGAAGCGTTAAATTCGTAGGAGTCATATGGCGCCTAGGGAATGAGAAGTAATCGGGTTTGATCCAGGGAAGAGGATAGCTCCCATTGTATGAATCAAGTGTTCATCGCCAGGATCAGTTGTGGGTAAGTCCATCGTACTTCAACAAATGATGCCTAGGTGTCTTGCTTTCCTGGCCGCCCAGCTCACATCATACTTATTTTAGGTAACATCGACTTACCTGTGACTCATAGTTTCTACTTTTTTTAATAGCATTCTTGTGAGTACTTGTTTATCAACTTCGCTTTTGTTGTAGCAGTAGAAAGTCAGGTGGGCTGATTTCGCTTTGGTTTATGGCTAGGAGCTGACTTAGCCAAACAGAGAGTAGCTGGCTGATTTCACTTTTGTTTTTAGTGGTCATTTAAGGAGGCTTAGAGGGAATCATATGCAACAGTTGGGTATCTTCATGGTCGAAACGTTGCAGCAACATACCTAACTGTTGCACATGTGTTTTATTCGTCTACTTGGCGGTATTGCATGCCATTATTATAGCGACAAAGAAGCTTAGTTATTTAAGCATGGTATTAGTAAGTTTATATAATCTTCCTGGTTTTGAGACTGACCGCGGGTTCAAATCCCGCCCGTGGCATGGTTTCTTCCTGGGTTAAAAATGAGTTTGATTAGCAAATGTAATTTTGTTGCTCCCTGGGAAGGGGGGTATGGCCACAGTGGCATTAATCAATGAACTTTTCGTGAGTCCAATTAAAATTGCTATACTAATAAGTGAAGGTAGGTGACCTTTGTCTGCTTCTTGTCGACGGAACGAAAGTATAAGTCATCGAAGGTAAATTAAACAAGTTCCTGCAGGAAGTGCCTGACGTGCTATGTGTATTGTTCTCGCCTAGTTTTGTTTTCAGAGGGTCAAGTCATAGAGCATGGCCCCTCCTTTTATTTCATACTGACCGGCTTTGCTAATTCCTCACTTTCAGAGGCCCTATCATACCTACTCCTGAAACTATGTATGGTGTTTGCTTCCACCTCTTCCTCATCTAGTTCCTTCGACTTGCCAACCCGCCTGTCATTGGCTCAAGTTCTACTTCCTCATTTCTCGGTTCATGAGCGCTCTTGGTTAGTCTAACTTTTACGCAACAGTTTGACATTTTACACTTTCATAGAGTCATCAAGAGTATGAGGAAGGCTGTACAGAGTCACTGTGCTCACATGTGTGACACTACCGAGAAACAAACTTTATTTATGGTTTCTACAAGGGGTTTTATACAGTTAAATAATGATTGCAGTAAGCATGTAACAACTGATGGCAAATTATGTAATTTAACATAGTAGATCCCCCCAAAATGTTAGTCCGACCGATTTCCATCGGAGTCCTCAGCATTAAACCCATCACAACTTGATCACTTGTATAAATCTTATAATTATACTACTGGTATCAGTGGCTGTCCTAGAATGGCTGTAAAACGTCATCCTGTTTTCATTTGATCTTGTTAGTTCTATTTTTTTTATTCAGACATAGCCTGAATGGTTATTGAGTCCTAGGAATGTGACAGGAGACACTTGTTCTCGATCAAGCTGTACATAACTCTCAATGAAAACTAGAGTGACCGGTAGCCTTGTTTTACACCATTGAATGTAAAGGCCAAGAGTTGTTATCCATCCTTAACTCACATCAAAACCCAACCCTAAGGTATACTACCACCCTCAGCATGAGACCACGACTGTCGGCTGACAACAGGTACCTATTTACTGCTAGGTGAACAGGGGCAACAGTAGTAAAGAGACTTCTCCATGCTTTTATGAACTGATTCTACACTTCATGTTTGAAAATATTACTATTTACCCTCTCATAGAATTTACAGTTCAAACCTTATAAAATTGCTTTCATCACAGCCTTTTAAAAGGTAAAACAATATTCGTTTTTGACACGGATTCTATCAGGTTGCAAGTGGGCCAGGCTGTATCAGTTTTGTGGCTGCAGGCAGTAACAGTCTTCTCAGAGGAGCGTCTGGCCACAGGACGGGCCACGAGAGCAAAGAAAAAAAACTGGGAACTTGCCAAAAGTAAACCACAAGTTCACACAGTATGTAGGTGCGGCGGTGGTAGTGATGGTAGGAACTGTCGGGAGCTGGCATTTTCAGCTGAGAAAATTACTGTTACTACTAGTAGTACTGCTGCTGCTAATGCTGCTACTGCTACTAAATATTGCCGCTTCTGCTACTACTAGTGCAACTGCTAGTACTACTACCGCTGTTACTAGTACTGCTGCAAATACTAGTACTACTATTACATCTAATAATGATAATATAAAGGGAAGGGCTATCGAGCCCTTTAACAGCATGATGGGAGCCCTCTTGAAGGTAGACAGTTGGGAGATATCACTAGCTAAGGGTTTTAAGCGGTGAAGTCCGTTGTGCAAGGCGGAAGATGGATTCAAGTGGTAGCGAATGAGTGACGGTGGTGGTGCTTCAAGTGTTAGGCCCTTCAGGGCGGGTGTATTGATGTTGGTAAAAGGCTCTTGCTCCGGAGTTTTCTGGTGCTTGCCTGATCAACCAGGCTGTTGCTGCTGATGGCCCACCGCCCCACATATCCACGCATCTCTTGATCCAGCACTTGTCTGAGGTACTTGTCGAATTTCCTCTTCATGACTCTACACTTGTTCCGGCAATTTTTCCAGTGTCTTATGTCCGAACAAGTGTGGGGAGAGTGGGCCGACAGGGCACAGAATAAATACAGCATGAACGGAGAGAAGCTGTAAATATCAGAGTGAACAGGACGCTTAGATAATACATGAGCGAGAATGGGTTCATCTGTCCTGTAGTTTTCCCATTATCTTATGTTTCTCTTTTTCGCCTTTCTGGTTGAACCAAGGACTTTCTCTGATTTTGTTATTTCCCCTTTTCGTGGGTAATATGTTCTGCCTCCCGGCATTTTCCAGCTAGACATTCCATCATCTTCCATCGTTGAGTTCTTTATTAATACCAGGGTACCCCTATGTGTTGAGTTGGCGGTGTATCAGAAAGAGTTGAGAAGTGGGTTAGGGTAGGGCCCTAACTTGTGTAACAAGGTGTCGTGGGTGTGCATAAAACAGTTACTATTCCTGCTCGCCCTGTCGTTACAGCTTGACAGTCGGCTTCGCCCTGGTCCACGCCCTGCTCACTTCTTAACCACCCACTCCTTACGGCACTCGATAATACTTTGCTGTCCACCCACACAACACTCACTCTATATCAGCTTCGCTTCTTACCCGTTAATTAAAATAAAAAGTGGACGACGTTTTGGTCCGTTCAGAGCCATTATCATATGGGGCGATGTGATAACGGTGCACGATGGACAAACTTTGTTCAGTTTACATCTCCAAAATGTGGTTTAGTTGGGAATCATTTGAGCCACGGCATTATGACTTCCTATACGTGAATTTCAGCCTACACTGCATATATTTTGCACACTCCTTAGTTTGCTGTATAAGACTATTCGTCAAACTTACGACTGGTTCCCCCACCCAGCTGAAACTAACCCTTTGAAGTTGCAGTAGTTACTGAACCCTTAGGGCAATATATGACGATATTTTTGTTAGGTAAATGGACACAGATACAACTAATGTGATGTTTTATTGTGGCAACGTTTCGCTCTCCAGGAGCTTTGTCAAGCTGTTACATTTATAAGACTTATTTTACTCTCACGTAAGAGAACGATGGTATCTTCCTGGACTCTTGCTGGTTACCAACCTACCACCTCAGTGACAACCTCATATAACATCCCAATATAGAAATCATCACCTTCAAAAAGAGGATACTGTGAAAGTGTTTTCAGTTTATAGCATTGTTGTAAGGTCGCATTTATGATTTGCAGAGTTAATACTTTCAGTATTTCCTCCTCAGTTTGAGTATATTTTTCTATTATTTTTCTCTGGAGATGTAATGATGGTTCAAGGTGGCGGATTCCTGGGCTTCACCCGTGCTCCCCACAATGCATAAATGAAAGGGAAAAAAAGTGGGAGCAGGAGTGCTAGGGGTCACATCAACAAAGATAGGGCCAGTGCCCTCTGACCCCGCCTTACCCCTGTAGGATTACATTACCAAGTCCTCTGTTTGTGTTGCTTCTCAAGGGCAAACATTCGAATAGGGGAATACACGAAGTATTTCCTCGTCTGAATGTTTCCTGGTTAGGATGATTCTTCGCCAGAAAGTTTCCTCTCAGAATTTCTCCTCACTTCGGAATTTTTGCTCGCCAGAGTGTTTAACCTTGAGAATATTTCCTTGTCAGAATGTTCCGCCGTTAAAACGTTCACTCATTGGAATGTTTCATTGTCAGAATTTCACCTCTCTTCAGAATGTTTGCTCGCCAGAGTGTTTCTCGAGAATATTTCCTCGTCAGAATGTTCTGCCGTCAGACCGTCCAGTCGTTGGAATGTTTCTTCGTTAGAACTTTCAGCCATTGGAACGTTACTTTGTCACAGTGCTTCCCCGAAAGAATGATACCTCGTCAAAGTGTTTTCTCATCATAGTATTTCCTCATAAAAATGTTTCCTCGCCAGAATGTTACCTCGTCAATTGTCAATTGTTTGCATGTATATATCCAGTCAATGGATATATACATGCAAACAATCGCAGACAGGCGATCTTAACAAGGCAAGACAAGCCTGGGGGGAGGGGAGTGGAAAAAGCTAAAGTTTTCCACCCCAGTGGCTTGTCTTGCATATACGTATATATTCATACATAAGCACACACAGAAAGATCGCGGTCAACAGAATTGGAACCCACGTTTGAAGGCTATCCACGAGTGTGGTAAAATACCCACTGCCACATGCCATAATGATTCTGGTTTTTCATTCATATTAAATAGTGGTAAACTATTATTTATCTTCACGTTATTGTTATCAAGACGCATATATACATACATACACATACATACATACATACAAAGCTTGATAGACCACGTATGAATCATTCATGGACATTTGTCTTCATGATGCTATTGTATGACAGCATAGTAGAGACGAATAAACTTTCTAGTACTCGCCTAAGTGTACACATGCACTCACACGTGTAAACTAAATTTGAGAAAGTGGCTCCACGCGCTGCTCTCACTGCTGCTTTTCACTTAAGAGATTACAACATATTGTACATGCACCCGGTTATGATTGAGATATCTGAAACTTGAAAAGTTCCGTCTGTTTAGAGTGTCTCCTTTGAGAGGGTGCTCTGATGATGGTAAATGGCTTTTGATCCAGGGAATGGGAGATACCCTACTCCGATTTATTGCTTATTTCCCTGGCGCTGTATTACCCTCACGGGTCTAGCGCTTCTCCTTGAAAATGATCATATTTTAACATCTGAATGCAGCTCCCTAGTATATATTTATATGTCGTGCCGAATAGATAAATCTTGCGAATTTGGCTTATATAGCAATGCTCTTGCCGAATAAGGCAATCGAAAATTTGTGTATGCAATAATTTCGCAAAAATAATTCTGAACATAAGGAAAAAATGTATTTCATTTTGTTTATTATTAAATTATTGTAAACATATCTAACATATATTTAGTTGGATTAGGCAAAATTAAATTGCGCTTGTTATAATAAGGTTAAATAAGTTTACTAAGGTTCTTTTGGTACAAAATTATTAATTTTTACATTAACGTAAATGAAAAAATATAACTTTAAACGTATAAGATAAACCTAACTTTAAATGAGTTCTTGCTAATTGCTATATATATATAAAGATCACAGTCAGCAGGATTCGAAACTACTACTGGGGACGGTCAAGATTCTCAGGCAGCGCTCTAGTCCACTCGGCCACACCAATGCCACATAGACTGAGCAGCCTGGTTCACAAGCCATGTTTCTTTCCCAGCTTGGGCACGTCAGTCAGCCTCAAGCATGGATTCAAGCTATTTCAATCCTCTCCTGTATGTTCTGACCTCTCAAGCGATTTTTTATATCAATGCACCACGCAGAAATAAGCGGGTATATGCAAAGAAAGATCGCACTCAGCAGGATTCGAAACTACTACTGAGAACGGTCAAGATTCTCAGACTGCCTGCAACATCTGCCACATTGCCCCCTATCCACCCTGTCATACGCCTTTTCCAAATCCATAAATACCACTAAAACCTCTTCACCCTTATCTAAATACTCTTCGCCTATATGTTTCACTGTGAACACTTGGTCCACACACCCCCTACCTTTCGTAAAGCCTCCTTATTCATCTGCTATCCTACTCTCTGTCTTACTCTTAATTCTTTCAGTAATAACTCTACCATACACTTTAACAGGTATACTCGACAGACTTATTCCCCTTTAATTTTTGCACTCTCTTTTGTCCCCTTTGCCTTTATATAAAGGAACTATGCAAATTCCAACTACTCCGTTATGGAAAACTGGAGGAGATAATAACTAGAACAGAGTATACTACTGACTCCGGCCATACAATAGAGCGGAAAACTAATGTAAGGGACCTGGGAGTAGTAATGTCTGAGGATCTCACTTTCAAGGATCACAACAGTGCCACGATCGCACGTGCAAAGAAAATGATAGGATGGATAATGAGAACTTTCAAAACGAGAGATGCCAAGCCCATGATGATCCTTTTCAAATCACTTGTTCTCTCTAGGCTGGAATACTGCTGTACATTAACATCTCCATTCAAAGCAGGTGAAATCGCAGATCTAGAGAGTGTACAGAGATCCTTTACTGCACGTATAAGTTCTGTCAAGCACCTTAACTACTGGGAACGCTTGGAAGCACTTAACTTGTACTCGTTGGAACGCAGGAGGGAGAGATATATCATAATCTACACTTGGAAAATCTTGGAAGGAATGGTTCCAAATCTGCACACAGAAATCACTCCCTACGAAAGTAAAAGACTGGGCAGGCGATGCAAAATGCCCCCAATAAAAAGTAGGGGCGCCATTGGTACACTAAGGGAAAACACCATAAGTGTCCGGGGCCCAAAACTGTTTAACAGCCTCCCATCAAGCATTAGGGGAATTGCCAATAAACCCCTGGCTGCCTTCAAGAGAGAGCTGGACAGATACCTAAAGTCAGTGCCGGATCAGCTGGGCTGTGGCTCGTACGTTGGACTGCGTGCGGCCAGCAGTAACAGCCTGGTTGATCAGGCCCTGATCCATCGGGAGGCCTGGTCATGGACCGGGCCGCGGGGGCGTTGATCCCCGGAATAACCTCCAGGTATGCTCTCTGCCAGTCTTTAGGTACCTTACCCTTTTCCATACATTTATTAAGTAAAAGCCCCAACCACTCCAAAACTATATTCCCACCTGCTTTTAACATTTCTATCATTATCCTATCAGTCCCAGCTGCCTTACCGTAACCCTTTCATTCTACCCACTGCCTCATGAACTTCCCCTACACACGAAATCACAGCTATCCTATCTTCATCAACATTTAACAATTCCTCAAAATATTCCTTCCATCTTCCTGATACCTCTAACTCTCCTCTCCTATTTTTAACTATCAAATCCATTCTTTCCTTAGGCTTGTTGATATCATCTCACCCATTCTCTCATTTGCTTTCTTTTTACATTGCTTAACCACTCTCTTAACCTCTCTTTTCCTCTCCATATACTCCTCCCTCCTTGCATCACTTCTTTGTAAAAACATCTCATATGCTAACTTTTTCTCTCTTACTACTCTACATCATTCCATCAATCGCTCTTTCCTCCTGCACCCACTTCACTGTAACCACAAACTTCTGCTGAACACTCTAACACTACATTCTTAAACCTACCCCATACATCTTCAGCCCCATTGCCTATACTTTCATTAGCTTATCTATCCTCCAATAGTTGTTTATGTCTTACCATAACTGCCTCCTCCTTTAGCTTATAAACCTTCACCTCTCTCTTACCTGTTGCTTTCATTTGCCTTGTATTCCATCTACCTATATAGTATATATATATATATATATGTGTGTGTGTGTGTGTGTGTGTGTGTGTGTGCCGAATATATAAAACTGGTCAGTTAGCAAGAACTCATTTAAAATTAAGTCCTTTCTATATATATATATATATATATATATATATATATATATATATGTGTGTGTGTGTGTGTGTGTGTGTGTGTGTGTGTGTGTGTGTGCCGAATATATAAAACTGGTCAGTTAGCAAGAACTCATTTAAAATTAAGTCCTTTCTGAAATTTATATATATATATATATATATATATATATATATATATATATATATATATATATATGTCGTGCCGAATAGGCAGAACTTGCGATCTTGGCTTAAATAGCAACGTTCATCTTGCCAGATAGGACAATCGAAAATTTGTGTATACAATAATTTCGCCAAAATCATTCTGAACCTAACGAAAAAAATATATTTAACTATGTTTAGTATTAAATTATTGTATACAAATCTAAAATATATTTAGTTGGGTTAGGCTAAAATAAATTGTTCTTGTTATAATAAGGTTAGGTAAGTTTTCTAAGATTCTTTTGTAGCAAAATTAAAAATTTTTACATTAACATTAATGAAAAATATATATCTTTAAACGTATAAGAGAAAATTTTAGAAAGACCTTAATTTTAAATGAGTTCTTGTTAATTGACCAGTTTTACATATTCGGCACGATGCGCGCGCACACACACACACACACACACACACACACACACACACACACACACACACACACACACACACACACACACACACACACACACACACACACACACACATATATATATATATATATATTTATATATATATATATATATCAAGGAATTCGCGAGAGCATGCGAAATATACACAAACACTGATCAGTGTTCACTGATCAGAGATCAGTGTTTATATATATATATATATATATATATATATATATATATATATATATATATATATATATATATATATATATATATATATATATATTATATATATATATATATATATATATATATATATTATAGTGGACCCTCGAATTTAGTAGTGCCTTTTCTGTATGCAAAACTATTTTTATTATCTATAAAAAAATTTTTTTTTTTTTTTTTTTTTTTATCAACAAGTCGGCCGTTGAAATGGTCTGAAATGGTTTAATTGGATTTACATTATTTCCTATGGGAAATATTAACAAAACATACATTTTATAGATAAAAATAGTTTTGCTTACAGAAAAGGCGGTAGAGGAGGTAGTGTTAATCCATTGATTCAAACGTCCTTCGAATATAATAGCACCTCCATTGAGGAGACGAACGAATAGTGACAGGATCTTTATGTGAATATATATATATATATATATATATATATATATATATATATATATATATATATATATATATATATATATATTCACAGACAGCTTATACGGGGTGGTAGATGAAAATACTTAAACAGTTCCGGGGAAAAACCTTAATTTTCCCTGTGGTATCTCCCTATATATATATATATATATATATATATATATATATATATATATATATATATATATATATATATATATATATATATTATATTAGCGAGTTGTATAAACTATAGAGGAAGTGTGGCAGCGCGGAACATAGCGTTGGTATTCCCAGTGATGCTGCCTGCTTAATTTGGAGGATGGGCTTGCCTAGGATGAGGAAAGACTGTGGCTGAGGTGAGACAGTACCTTGCAACCTCCCCCCTCTGCAACCTACCTAATGCATGCCCACCACTACCTCCTCCATGCCCCACTTCTACAGATTTCACTTTTTACGTGCAGGGCAACAACCTGTGTGCGGGGTAACGTCGGTGTTGGAGTTATTAGTGTTCTGGCATTAGTAATTAGATCCTGCGACGTTACTGCATATAGCCAGTCATATCAACGTTAGCAGTGATTGGTTTTTTGCTCCCTGCTTCGCGGCTACTAACAATAATGGTCAGTGTCATAAGCTAGTCCGGAGCTCAGTTACAGTTCATTTAACTCACAACTGAAGGTGTAAACCTTGGCAATGTAGACCGAAAAGTGGTTTAAAATGACATGTGAATAAACACTCGGACATATTTATTAGAAAATGTTTTGGTCCTGGGACTTCGATCACTTATCAAGGTCCCAGGACCGAAATATTGTCTAATAAATATGTCCTAGTGTTATCTTGCGTCTTTTTAAGTAACAACCAAATGTCCCAGGTTAGTTGTAAATGAACAAGAACTTCGACATTAGTGGCTGTTATGGCAGCTGCAATGCTGTCAGTGTTGGTAGTGGAAGTGTGCCAGTATAACTGAAAGTTTTTTATTGTTTAAACAAAACTGGGTATATTAGCAACGCAGTATAGGAGAAGGGGATTCAGCGTCATCATTTATTTGTTGGGAACCAGGCGCTTGTTATGTAAGGAACACAGCAGGTCTGGGTAAGTAACCGTAGATTGTACGCACCTGCATGCGAACTGCAAGGACAAAGAGGGCAAATTTATTTAATCAAATATCTAATCAGAAACGCTAATTCTAGTAATAAGACACTATTAGCTTAATTTTATAGACAACCTTATCCCTTAAAAATTAATGTTTTGTCTGCAGATATTGTCATTTACCGTACTTGTCGGCAGTCCTGGACGCCTTCCCAATCATAATACTCGCCCAACATTAAGGTATCAAACTGATTTTCAATTATTTTGTTATCATAGTAAATGGGGGAAACAAAAGCCTTTTGGTTTTAAAACTGATGGGTGGAGACGATCATTACTGAAAAGTTAGTGGTACAGGATGTCACAGCTTGTGGCTGATTGGTTCCTGAGCGGAATGAAAACGTTGCTTCCAGTGGTGGTTGTGGTGGCTGCCTGTGCTCATTGAAACAAAGCTGAAAATACTTAACATTGACGCTTCTACTGGTTAAGACTATTTTTATTAACATGTAGACGCGATAAACCCGTGAAGGTTGTACAGCGCCTGGAGAAAAGATAGTAATCAGATTTGCGCTATGAAAAGAGGAGGTAGTCTTAATCCATTGAATCAAACGTCCTTCAAATATAATAGCACCTCCATTGAGGAGACGAACGAATAGTGACAGGATCTTCATGTCACAATGTTCGAAACTCGGGCGTTTCCCATATAACCTTATTGTAGCCCAACTCAGCTAGTCTGAACCGTTCTATCTTAAGTGTCACCCATCCCAGTTACCAGCTTCGCTTCAAGTGTTCGATTTTCCAGCATCCTAGAGGTTGAATGTTTTCTTAACCTTGTACTCAACTGATGCGTCAGCCATATTTTGTCTGGGCAGGTCTTGGACGCGAGAACGCTTTCACCGATCTAGTTGAAAGCGTGATCTCTTCTTTGGACGTTAAACTGGTCTAGGTTACTTTGAGGAGTGGATTTTAGAAACGTAATGCGCATCTGTGAAGTTCTGGGACTTTACACAGAGAAAGTCCTTCACCCCCTGTTTCAATACACAATTTCGTATAGTCAAAATTAGGCCCCAGTTGGTGATTCACAACCCTGTTGCTACGGTTTAGGACTGCGAGAATTTTGGTAACATTTTAATATACGGTGTATGTATAAATTTTGCTATTCTGTACACAACTCATGCTTATCAAAATTGTTTATCCGTTGGCATTCAGTTCTTAGAGTTCAAAGTAAATAAATATGCGTAATTCCTCTATATCTTCGTCATTCTAGTATAGGAGAGGTCGCTAGCAATGGTTTTATAGTAACTGGAGACCCTGGCATTATGGGGAAAGTGTGCGCTAAGTTCCTGAAAGAGTTAATTGATAAACTCGTTAGGGTAACCAGGGACCCCTGAGCAACCAGTTTCTTGATCCAGCAACTCAGGCGATCTAGAGAGGTAATACTTGCTACATCCTAGCCACACTGCTTATTTCTAAGAAGCTGGATAGAATTTAGGAAATGTAAATATTACTTGATTTCACTGAATATAATCTGAGTATATTGAGACTCGAATATCCAAAAAAGTACTTGGTTGGTTCCAACTCGGAGTTGGAAAGTCCTAAGTTGACTCAAACTCAGGGTTGGAAAGTCCCGAACTGATTCAGATTCGGGTTGGAAAGTCCTAGGTCCGCATGATCATAAGTAATCCTTTATCTAGTTTCCAGCATTGTATTAAGTGATAAATTCATGCCAAAACTGATTTAGACTATAGTGATATCTCAGGATTTAACTCTCTAGACATTGCATGTCATGCAGATAAATACTAAAATTGCAAACATGAATAATTGATGTGATTGGGGTAAATTATAATTAAAGGTGTACCCCGGTGAAGAGTGATTGGCCTTGAACTTCTGCCTCTCTCCATATCCAATTAGTAAGGTTATGGACCAGCTCGATTCTCATCAAGATGTGGGTGAAAGGGCAGAGGTGGCGACAGGTCTGACAAACTACAACCTTGGTGACGCTGTTAGACGGGTCTTCCCACCATATGGTCATTCTGTCCAAAAACCGCATCCTTTGATGGTCCTAAGACTAATTTGATTAGTGTGTAAGGTTTAAGCCTATTGAGTACACGTGGGTTTTAAAGCTGCAGTTCCCCAGTACGCTAACATCAAGAATAATCCCTGAGGTACTGATGAAAGTAAATTTTTATTGTGTGTGTGTGTACATATATTGTACTTGAATGCCAGATGGCGTTGAAGGTATAAGGGCGCAGACTCCAGGAGTTGGAAGTGGCGTGCTGTGACTTCGGTATTTCACTCAATTCTTTGTTGTCGTCAGTATAAGCTTGTCTCCAGGATTTTACATAGAAAAACTGTTTTGGATTTCTTTCAGTTAGTTATATCTTTTTGTTTCTTCTCTCGCGAGGATCATCGTGGGCTGCATGTTACCTGTACGCCACCAGTGAAGGATACCATTCTTAAATTATGGATTTAAGAAAACTCAGACACCGATAAATATATAAGAACATAAGAAGAACACTGCAACAGGCCTACTGACCTATGCGAGGCTGGTCCAATTTTCCTACCGATAGAAGGTATATTAAAAAACTTGTGAATGATTGATTGAGGCTTCAAGATAAACATCAAATTGTGCCAGTGGTTTGTTACACATATTTACTTGTTAATTATGAACAACTTCGTGTTTAGAATTCCTCGGAATATCTTTGTTAGTTTATAGTTTTTTGGGTTAGCATTTGAAATATTAATAACCATGTGATAAATATGAACGTTAGGCATGGAAATACCGGTAGTGAATATTTTAGCACTACATTAATTAATGATCAGAATAAAGCATCCATCTAAATATTTTCATCGTTTACACTTTAGAGAAGTGCCTTGGGTCCACATATAATATTTAGAGGATTACCTTGTGTCCACATATAATATTTAGAGGATTACCTTGTGTCCACATATAATATTTAGAGGATTACCTTGGGTCCACATATAATATTTAGAGGATTACCTTGGGTCCACATATAATATTTAGAGGATTACCTTGGGTCCACATATAATATTTAGAGGATTACCTTGGGTCCACATATAATATTTAGAGGATTACCTTGGGTCCACATATAATATTTAGAGGATTACCTTGTGTCCACATATAATATTTAGAGGATTACCTTGGGTCCACATATAATATTTAGAGGATTACCTTGTGTCCACATATAATATTTAGAGGATTACCTTGGGTCCACATATAATATTTAGAGGATTACCTTGGGTCCACATATAATATTTAGAGGATTACCTTGGGTCCACATATAATATTTAGAGGATTACCTTGTGTCCACATATAATATTTAGAGGATTACCTTGGGTCCACATATAATATTTAGAGGATTACCTTGTGTCCACATATAATATTTAGAGGATTACCTTGGGTCCACATATAATATTTAGAGGATTACCTTGGGTCCACATATAATATTTAGAGGATTACCTTGGGTCCACATATAATATTTAGAGGATTACCTTGTGTCCACATATAATATTTAGAGGATTACCTTGGGTCCACATATAATATTTAGAGGATTACCTTGTGTCCACATATAATATTTAGAGGATTACCTTGGGTCCACATATAATATTTAGAGGATTACCTTGGGTCCACATATAATATTTAGAGGATTACCTTGGGTCCACATATAATATTTAGAGGATTACCTTGTGTCCACATATAATATTTAGAGGATTACCTTGGGTCCACATATAATATTTAGAGGATTACCTTGTGTCCACATAATATTTAGAGGATTACCTTGGGTCCACATATAATATTTAGAGGATTACCTTGGGTCCACATATAATATTTAGAGGATTACCTTGGGTCCCTTGGGTCCACATATAATATTTAGAGGATTACCTTGGGTCACATATAATATTTAGAGGATTACCTTGGGTCCACATATAATATTTAGAGGATTACCTTGGGTCCACATATAATATTTAGAGGATTACCTTGGGTCCACATATAATATTTAGAGGATTACCTTGGGTCCACATATAATATTTAGAGGATTACCTTGGGTCCACATATAATATTTAGAGGATTACCTTGGGTCCACATATAATATTTAGAGGATTACCTTGGGTCCACATATAATATTTAGAGGATTACCTTGGGTCCACATATAATATTTAGAGGATTACCTTGGGTCCACATATAATATTTAGAGGATTACCTTGGGTTCACATATAATATTTAGAGGATTACCTTGGGTCCACATATAATATTTAGAGGATTACCTTGGGTCCACATATAATATTTAGAGGATTACCTTGGGTCCACATATAATATTTAGAGGATTACCTTGGGTCCACATATAATATTTAGAGGATTACCTTGGGTCCACATATAATATTTAGAGGATTACCTTGGGTCCACATATAATATTTAGAGGATTACCTTGGGTCCACATATAATATTTAGAGGATTACCTTGGGTCCACATATAATATTTAGAGGATTACCTTGGGTCCACATATAATATTTAGAGGATTACCTTGGGTCCACATATAATATTTAGAGGATTACCTTGGGTCCACATATAATATTTAGACCTTGGGTCCACATATAATATTTAGAGGATTACCTTGGGTCCACATATAATATTTAGAGGATTACCTTGGGTCCACATATAATATTTAGAGGATTACCTTGGGTCCACATATAATATTTAGAGGATTACCTTGGGTCCACATATAATATTTAGAGGATTACCTTGGGTCCACATATAATATTTAGAGGATTACCTTGGGTCCACATATAATATTTAGAGGATTACCTTGGGTCCACATATAATATTTAGAGGATTACCTTGGGTCCACATATAATATTTAGAGGATTACCTTGGGTCCACATATAATATTTAGAGGATTACCTTGGGTTCACATATAATATTTAGAGGATTACCTTGGGTCCACATATAATATTTAGAGGATTATCTTGGGTCCACATATAATATTTAGAGGATTACCTTGGGTCCACATATAATATTTAGAGGATTACCTTGTGTCCACATAATATTTAGAGGATTACCTTGGGTCCACATAATATTCTAGAAACGCCTGGTTCACCATCTGGAGCATAGTCAATTATTGTTAATTATGAACTAAACCATTTTAGTAATATTAATCAGTACATATTTGAGAACAATGGTGACTAAGTGACATTAACGAATGTACCGCAGTACTGTATATTAAATGACTTAATCCTTATTTCTGGCCTAGCAATTACTGGGTAGTCATTTTGTAATGATCAAATTATCACCTGTTGATAATAATTAATTTTCCTGTATTTTCTAGACAATTTCTGTATGATGTGCATATGTACTCCACCTTTGATTTATACTTGACGATCAGCCGCTAATCTTGTCCCATTAAGCCAGACTTTCGGCTTGGTAGGCTTAGCTAACGTAAATAATTGTAGGGAAGATAACCAGATCCTTGTGGCTAAAAGCCTATTTGCTTACCAGCTATAACACAAGATAGACATCACGATTAAATATATGTACTAGTGTTGACAAAGCATTGTAATTATAAGTACTGTTATAAACTTGCATTTGTAAATGAAGTTACATCATCTTAGACCCTCCTGCACTGTTATGGTTCTCAAGCTTGTCTAAATTTTGAACTAAAGTTTATAAAAATCTTCTGTGCATTTTCAGTAACTTGATTAAAAGGATTTTCAGCGTTCATTTGTAGAATTTCACATTGTTTACAGATAAGGTAATGTAAAAAATATGTATATATTGACTGAGAGATAGAAACATTATTTTTATATAAATTTGTTATCTGTTTAAATAATTATAATCAAAGATAGTCTCGCCCTTCATCTGTGATCCTTATGAAAAAAAAGGTCTCAGCTACTAGTCGAAATTATCAGCATTTTTTCTGAATGATTTTCCAAACATTGGATTTTATATGACTGATCAGTGCACTATAGTATTCAGGGGGAGTGAATGGCTCTTTATCCGGGGAATTGGAAATACCTCCTTTGTTGAATCAAACCTGATTGCTTCCCATTTCCTAGGAGCCATGACTTCCGGGTTATGCGCTTTCCCATTAATGTAAAATGTAATACTTTCAATAATAATAAAACTGTTATTGGCACAATTTTCACTCTTAATATTTGTGTTTTTTAGGATCGAATATCGGTCTTGGCGTCTATAGAAAAATCCTCTTGCAATAGGTAGACAAGGGAGAGTTCAATGCCAGGTTGAGCAGGTAGCAGCCTAGCCGAGTACCACTTTCGTGTGGCGTGAGGTGACTGCCGATCTTGTTAGCAGCCCAGACGGTCATGTGGTTGATGCGTGCAGCAACTGGTGGTGGCCGCCGGCAAGCTTCTCTCTTTCCTCGGCACAGTCGTCCACATATTGATGACCAGATCTGGCACACCGGTTTATTTAGCTGGGTTTCGTCTTCAATCGTTCCACCGTGTATGTGGATATCCTTAGGGTTTAATTATGCTAAATCTATTTACAAAAATAAGCCATATTTGGGAAAGGAAACATTAGATGTGTCCTGGACTGTTTTCAAGTCACAACTCGATAATGTGACAATAATAGACCAGAAACCTCTTCTATATGTTCTCATCCTAAGTATGGGTTATTTGTATCTTATTCGAGCCATGATATAGCAATTTGACATTCTTCATGCAGACTTTACATTTAATTCTTGGTTTGTATTTATTTTATATTGACAAGGGCATGACTAATCTCATAGGTCAAAGGCCTCTTCAAATCTCATTGCAACCACGGGGAGGTTTATATATTTCATTGTATAAACATACTTTATTCCCTATTTCAGGGATTTATATTTTCTGGAATGTTAGTATATAAGTGAATTGCGACCATAACGGCCCTCGTGCATTAATAGATTTTAAATCTAAGGTAACTAGAGCCAATTCTGCCAACTTACTTGGACTTGGGTGCCATCAGCGAGAAAGTGGCAGCGCCAGACTAGGGGTCACTAGTGGCTGTGTGAAAGTGAGACCCTTGAGACGAGCACTGTTGGGTGATCAATGAATGTTTGTACGTTCGTGCGTTCCGTCTGGATATGCAACCCGTCGTTGCACTGTACATACTAACGTATGTTTTCCAATGAATTAACTAGCTGCGGTCTCCCGTGCTGCCTGCAGTCGCAGCTACATAACTAACGTGTATGTTTTCCAGTGAATAAACTATCTGCAGTGTCTAATCCCATTGCCAAATGTTACGCACCTATTAATGTAATCCGTGTATTGGCGGTTAGCTATAAATGGAAATAGGTTTTATTAAATTAACTTAAAAAAATACAAATACGAGCGTGTAGCTCGCTTAGATCATTATAAAATTGACGCATGTCAATACGTTACAAAACAAACAGCATATTTTGAGAACGAGTCGGGAATCGTCTCCAGTCTTGTGGTTTCCAGGTTAAGTAATCCGTAGGTGCGTTAGTTTTGAGGGCTTTTGTATGAGCTAATTTGGATTTTGCGGTGATACAAATTGCTGTTTTATTAGTTGCTTTGCGAGTGTGTTTTTTTTTTACTAGTCATTAGTGGCTGTGAAATGAGATCGAAGGTCATGCCAGCTGATCTAGTTTGTGTATATATATATCTGATGATTTCCGTTATTTTTTCTACTCCCAGAGCCCGGCCTTGGACCACGCTCGTCTGGTGCTTGCCTGGTCAACCAAGCTGTTGCTGCTGGTGGCCCGCTGGCCCACATATCCATCACAACCTGGTTGATCTGGCACCAGGTGAAGATACTTATACAATTTCTTCTTGAAAACTTTTATTCTTGTCCCAGCAATGTTTGATAATTTTTGGTAAGATTTTGAATATATATATATATATATATATATATATATATATATATATATATATATATATATATATATATATATATATATACACTAAACTATAGACCTGTATCACTAACGTGTATAGTATGCCAGGTCATAGAGAAGATCATCAGGAGGAGAGTGGTGGAGCACCTGGAAAGAAACAAGTGTATAATTGACAACCAGCATGGTTTCAGGGAGGGAAAATCCTGTGTCACAAACCTACTCGAGTTTTATGACAAGGTGACAGAAGTAAGACAAGAGAGAGAGGGGTGGATCGACTGCATTTTTTTGGACTGCAAGAAGGCCTTCGACACAGTTCCTCACAAGAGGTTACTGCAAAAGCTAGAGGATCAGGCACACATAACAGGAAAGGCACTGCAATGGATCAGAGAATACCTGACAGGGAGGCAACAACGAGTCATGGTACGTGACGAGGTGTCAGAGTGGGCGCCTGTGACAAGCGGGGTTCCACAGGGGTCAGTCCTAGGACCTGTGCTGTTCTTGGTATATGTGAATGACATAACGGAAGGGATAGACTCAGAAGTGTCCTTGTTTGCGGATGATGTGAAGTTAATGAGAAGAATCAAATCGGATGAGGATCAGGCAGGACTACAAAGAGACCTGGACAGGCTACAAGCCTGGTCCAGCAACTGGCTCCTTAAGTTTAACCCTGCCAAATGCAAAGTCATGAAGATTGGGGAAGGGCAAAGAAGACCGCAGACACAATATAGTTTAGATGGCCAAAGTCTGCAAACCTCACTCAAGGAAAAAGATCTGGGGGTGAGTATAACACCGAGCATATCTCCTGAGGCGCACATCAATCAGATAACTGCTGCAGCATACGGGCGCCTGGCAAACCTACGGATTGCGTTCCGATACCTCAGTAAGGATTCGTTCAAGACTCTATACCATTTACGTCAGGCCCATACTGGAGTATGCAGCACCAGTTTGGAATCCACACCAAGTCAAGCACGTCAAGAAATTAGAGAAAGTTCAAAGGTTTGCAACAAGACTAGTCCCAGAGCTACGGGGATTGTTCTACGAAGAAAGGTTGAGGGAAATCGGCCTGACGACACTGGAGGCCAGGAGGGTCAGGGGAGACATGATAACGACATATAAAATACTGCGCGGAATAGACGAGGTGGACAAAGACGGGATGTTCCAGAGATGGGACACAGACACAAGAGGTCACAATTGGAAGTTGAAGCCTCAGATGAATCAAAGGGATGTTAGGAAGTATTTCTTCAGTCATAGAGTAGTCAAGCCGTGGAATAGCCTAGAAAGTGAAGTAGTGGAGGCGGGAACCATACATAGTTTTAAGGCGAGGTATGATAAAGCTCATGGAGCAGGGAGAGAGAGGACCTAGTAGCAATCAGTGAAGAGGCGGGGCCAGGAGCTATGAATCGACCCCTGCAACCACAAATAGGTGAGTACACACACACGTCCACAGCAGGACTTCAACCTGCAAACTCTGCATTAGAGTACAGAGTACTTTATCTACTACGCTAGACCCCAGAATAAGTATGGGTGCCTAACCGAAGTTAGACGATGTTTCCGCATACCCCGAAGCACTAGGCTTGTTTACAACTTCTTTGAGAGTTTAACAGTACACTTGTCACATATGTTAAGAAACTCTGGTATATATTAGGGGTGTTCCAAAATATTGGTATCGACCGCAAATGGAGTATAGGTGTTATTACCAGCTAATTTCCATGATATCGGTATCAGTATCGGTGGGTATCGGCAAAATTTTGATGTTATTGGTATTGGTATCTGCAGACATTTTGGCATTGTCCTATCTCTAGTTTTAGTGCCTGTACCCATAAGGGAAGGGGGATGCATTTATGTTGGTCAAGGCTTCTTGTTCTTGTGGAATGAAACATTATTGCTTCCCATTCTCCAGGTGCTCTATGACTCCTAAGGATTTAGCCTTTCCCCACGAATATAATAAGTGTCCGTATTTATTCTCATGTAGTTGTGTTTGAAGAGATCGATCCAAATCTAGCCCCGCCTTATGTTTTCGCCCGATTTGAGTTTTTTTTTTTTTTTGTGTTGCACTTACTACAGTATGTCATGATCATATCTTCCCTAGTCATCCTCTGCTTCACTGTTCTTGAGTTCTTTTAGTCCATTCCCACCTGGTTAATGATTAGGGTTAGTTTGAATGAAGAAACCATTATTTGCTCTTGTCTGTGTTTCCTGCATTTTTAAAGGAAAGATTGTTAAGTTATATATCGCCTAAGGAATGCGAGGTAATCAAGTTTGATCCTGAAGGTAATGCGTGCAAAAAACAGATTGATCAGTAATTGTTTTTTCGTGGTTACCAATATTGTGATAAGTTGATAACCATGTTCACATTTGTATGGTTGTCAGTACAGTATGTATGTGCTAACGCATGCTAATTCAACGTAAAATTGATTACCAATGAATATATACACAAGCCCACTTGATTCCATTTTTACATTTAGCCTTGAATTATGCCACTTACAGTACGGTAAAGAAGATTAGTCTCAAGCCCCGTCATTTTGCGTGTGATCCCAGACAAGAAAATTACATTATTACTGTACTTCTTATATTGTCACACTAGTTAAGTTCGCGGTAGTCTCTTCACTGAACAAGAGATGCACCAGGAAGTCATTTCGAAAGGTGGAAAGTTATAGTCTTACTAGGGAGATTTTTCGTCATACCAAGATTTTTATCATGAGGCTGCAGACAGATGAGTGCAACAAGGTTTTTACCACGAAAGGCTGCAGACAGATGAGTGCAACAAGGTTTTTACCAGGAAAGGCTGCAGGCAAATGGTGTACGAGCTTTTTATCATACGCTACAGAGAGATCAGTGAACAAAGGTTATATCATGGGTTTAGGGGTTAACATAAATTAAATTAAAATTGTAGAAACATAATGTAAGGTTTTACCGTGAGACTGCAGAGATGCCCATGCTGAAGATGCATTTATGCTTTCAGATTTAAGTATGTTAAGGGAATTAGACAGCCTATGATGGACCGTCTGGTGGCGGTAGTATTATTGGAAATTACCTGCAGATCCAGGAGTGGTTTGCATTCGCCCATTACTAGTCGAATGCTGCCAGTGTTTTTAGTCGAAGCCTTGCTTTATTAATTCTGCATGACCCTTCCTGGGCCTGTGCCCTAGGTTAAGGTAAGTGGTCATTTCTTATGAGCAGCAGGTGCCAGTTTTTGGAATGATCCTTTGAACGGGGCTTGATGTGTGTGTTTGTTATATAAAGAAACTCAAAAAGATATTTTAAGGTGCTCTCCCACCAAACCTGAGGGTGGATCAGGAGGCCATGCTATGCCTGGATGCAGCCTTGTGCTATTCCAGACTGGAGTATGAATGCCAGAATACTCCACGGCCTGCTCTTTTCAAGGAATTCGACTATGCATGGGTTCATTCCATTCTGTTTCTGTTTTGAGAGCTAGGTTGAGTATGTTGAGCTTTCTTTGGATCTACGCCGTGAAGAACTAGGACTCCATTATTTGTTTTGGATTTGGTATATAACTAGAAAGTCAGCTTATAGTGCGGTCTTCACAATGGGAAGGGAAATTCCTTTGCTCATCGTGGAAGAGTTCTTGTGAGGTTTGGTGTTTTAGTGCTAGCTGCTCTCCTGGCCGGTATGTGTCTGGTGAAGGAGGTTGGGTTCTCCCCCTGCCCTTGGACGGTGTTTGAGATGTCTTTGTAGGCATTAGATGGGGACCCCAAATAGCCGCGCTCTGGTGATGACCTTGGCTAATTTGTTGGAGCATGATCGTGTTCATGCTGTGATCACTGTGGAGCTCCATGCACTCAGTGCTATCGTCCAGATAGTTGCCTTAGATCTCGGCTCACTATCTGCTCAGAGTTCCAATAATCTGTTTTTTTGACCCAGTATGCTTCTGTCTACCCTGCTCGAAAGATGCAGGAGTGATTACTAGTTAAACCCCCTCCAAGCGCAGCACAAGAATGTGGGGAACTTTTTGGAATCTTCTGATGTTAACAATTGAAAGGATTTGTAACTGATACTGATTATTTTAACTTAGGATGACAGTATTAGCTTGTGGTGTGTTTCATGCTTGTAATTTTTTGTTTAATTTTATTTTTGTTCTTATGTGTATTGTATTTTTTAAAAGCGTTGAATGATCAAAGCTTACTTCATATTTCAAACTACCAACTTACCTACAAACGAATCCATGCTGACACCCTAAAACTGAAAATGGGAAGACTATTATATATTTCAGCCAGGTAAACACAGTTTGTTAAAAAGGACCTCAGTGTGAGGCCAGAATATGCATACTATATTTTTCTATTGTCTATGTGGAATTGTTTATAATAACCGTTAAAAATGCTCGTGATGCAGTTTGTTCATACGGGTAGGATACCTGAAAGTGAGAGGCTGTTGAAAAGTCTTGAACTTCTTACACTTATTGTGTTATCTCTTAGTATACTCGTGATATCGTTTGTTTTATGGTGATTGAATGTATTTGGCGTTTACAAAAAAAAAACAGTATTTTGGACAAAAGAGAACCGCATTTGTGTGTTAACTGTATGAAGTGGGAGTAGTTGTCGAGGTGTTTGTTTAGTAAATACGCAGAATTGAGCTTGGGAAAGGATTCACAAATAGCTGCTATGCTCTACTGGTTATCTTGTGTGTTTTCGTGAAGTTGTGTACGAGTCTATGTTTGCTCACACTTTGAAACCAATCGGCCATTTAAATGTTTTTTCTTTATTAGCAACATGAACTTATCTTGTGATTTCGACGTTTAAAGACATTATTGCTGGAAATCCAATAAAGCGAGTCTACCTTTATCATGCTATTCGTACACGTCGCTACAAGTTTGTGGCAGTACCTGATATAACTTCTCTACGTGTGTGTGTGCTGTTAGAAATATATAACTTGATATATTCTCCTACTCCATGTTGGGCATTGATAATAGTTTATTGTGTTAATGGATGGTGATATAAGTCTTGGGGCTTGTATTACTTAATTAACATTATCATAACAGCTGGTAGATGGAGTCTGGTCTGCACACTTGGGGTTGTCTTCTCTGAAGTACATCAGATTTTAGCATTTTAAATCTTCAAGGTGGGAGAGGTGCGGCAAGACGCCGGTAAAGGGTCTTTGATCCAAGGAACTGTAGCATCCTTCCCCTTCCTTGTATCAAACCTGATAATCTCCCCTTCCCCAGGCACTGTATGATCCCCACGGGTTTAGCTCTTTCTCTGGTTAAAGTAAATATTAATTCAAAATGTTTACAAACACTTCCTCGTAAATCCAAATAAATTTAACGTGAAGCCTAATGTGTTTTGGAGAAAAATATTCACAGCCTTACATTTCTTCTGATGTTCGTTGACCACAAATTATTTTGGCAGATAATGTGCAGGTGTTGATGTTGCATGTCTCGGCGTGTGCTGGTTCTTCCTGCCTGTCTGCACCTTATCCGAATGCCATTAGTCACTCTGTAACAGAAATTCCAGAATTAGTTTTTTAGGCATTATATAAAAACTAACTAATTTTTGTCACAAACTGTCAGCTTAAAAAGAGTGCAAGTTTATTCTTGTTAATGGTTTTTTAAAGTCTTCGGTAAATCTCATTTTTTTTTTTGCAATAATTTAGCTGCAAAATTTAAATAACTGTATTACTTTACCTCTATTGGGTATAGGTTCCCTCAGATGATTTTGCACCATTAAATATACAGGCTAAGATCTGTTGTCCTACTTCAGTACATATCTGCTTAGTCCTTTCTCAGATGTACTGTACTAGTTCTTCCTGAGGACCCCCCCCCCACAAGCGTTTGAAACTCGGGGACCTATTTGGACAGTTGTGGGACAAAGCTGATATTTAAACGATATAGCACTGATGGTTTTCAAATATGGCATATCCATTAGTTATATTTTATTAGCATTTAGGTCTCCCTAATCAAGCAGTATGCTACCCACGAAAGTGAGTTATCGAGTTATATATATTTTTGCACCTGGCATATATTATTATAAAGTAGTTGTAAAGGAAAAATTTGACTTGATGGAGGTGATGGCGCTGGTAGCAGTCCCTCCCACTTCTCCATGACTGGTTGCCACAAGATGTGCAGAGTTGTATGGGCGTGCCAGTTCCGCTATGACCCCGGTCTCGAGTCATGGCGCCCATCACCATCACCACCGTGACACCACTTACAACGGGTAAACATATTTTCTCTGAAAAGATATATAATTTTTTAGAAAATTATGAAATATTAAAAGTTTGTGTGCTTACCAGCTAATATTAATATCGCCATAAAAATGAGTGCAAACAAGAACATATAGGCTACAAGCTGTGAGAAACATTCCAACAGCGAAAGAAATATATTAGTCGGTAATGAATCTATATAATATTTCAATAAACTTGCAATAGGTGAAACATTTGTTTGTTATAAAAAAATAAAATAAAAGAGTTGAGGCTATGATCGCCAGAATGTATTGAGGTAACCTGTACATATGGCAGGGTGGTGTGGTAGACAAGGATAAATATAGTTTCCGGCACTATCTTAAAATGTAGCAGATTACAAGAATAAAATTGATACTTCCTAAATGTTTGAACAAAGTACACATTTTGTAAATAAGGTTGGTAACATTTACAAAAAAAAAATATGCAGAATTTACTGCGCTTAGATAATGGCAATTTGTTGTAGTTGTAGATATGCAGATTCTTACATGTAAAGATAATGGCTGTCCTGCCGAGGAGGGACAGGCACCTAGCAACATCTGTTATTGGGACAATGGATGCATTCTCTAGAATGTTTGTTAATTTCTCATTACTCTGTAATTTGTTCATGATTGTCGTGATTGTGGCCAGCTCTACCTGGAGCTCATTACCTTTGTAACTTGTCATGATTGTGCCCAGATCTAGTCCATTACCTTTGTAACTTACCGTGAGTGTGACCAGCTCTACCTGGAGCTCATTACCTTTGTAATAAATCATGATTGTGACCAGATCTAGTCCATTACCTTTGTAACTTGTTCATCTCTCAAAACTTTGGGGTCCAGTCCCTGGACCCATTATGTACCTCTGTAATCTTTTGACTACCGCTCACAGGATGGGTATGTGGTGCATAATAAAGATACTAAACTAACTAAAGACAATGGCAATTTGCTGTTGTAGATATGCAGATTCGTACGTGTAAAGATAGTGATGCTTATCTGTATATTAGAGCAGCCTAGCTGCTGTATCAAGTGATGACTTAATAAAGCTTTATACAGTGAAGCATTGTCCAAATTTAAGCTTGCTATGCAACTTTTGACTTTGTTTTCATACATATTTGCAATACGTCATTCATTGTAACCCAGGTCCTGTGAGCCTAGCACTGTATGTTGGAAGCTGGAGGGAGTCGGGGTGTTTATAAACAGTGTATGACGAGAGTTTGAGTGACAGTTGTTGACGCTGCTGATAAGATATTTGCAGGTGGCCGGTGTATGAGAGGGTCTCTTGTGCCCATGTCAGTCAGAGGCAGATCTCGTAACCTTAGACAACGGAAAAGGGGGGCGATGATGTGATAATAATGCAGCAGTGGTGATAGTTATAACAGTATTGATTAAAATAGTGATAACGATAGAAAAGTTACTCTGAAATTAACTCTTGACATGAAGACTTTAAATTATTAATCTCTGAGAGTCGATATCCCAGGAGAGCCAAACAGTTTGGCTATTTCTATTTGGTTCCTTAAGGTCGTCTTTCTTAGGATGTGATCCACAACGGCTGATTAGTTCTTGGATATCAATTTACTTCTAGGCGAACAAGGGCAGCGAGTGTTAGGAGACTTGTACAGTTGTCTCACCTCACCCAGGATGCCAACCCGGATCTTTTCGATTGTGAGCCAAGCGCTTTATCACTGATGATGATTAGTGCTAATAATTATACAGTTCTGGTTGTAATTATAGTGGTGGTGGAGAGAATGATAGGGGACAGTATTCCTCACGAGAAGTGTACTAATGACGAGGCTAGAGATTATTACTATTATTTTTATTATTATTATTGCTGCTGCTCCTCATGAATGTAATAATAATAATAATAATATGATTTTTTTAATCACTTATATGAGGGTTACCTGGAGGTTATTCCGGGGATCAACGCCCCCGCGGCCCGGTCCATGACCAGGCCTCCCAATGGATCAGGGCCTGATCAACTAGGCTGTTACTGCTGGCCGCACGCAGTCCAACGTACGAGCCACAGCCCGGCTGATCCGGCACTGACTTTAGGTATCTGTCCAGCTCTCTCTTGAAGGCAGCCAGGGGTTTATTGGCAATTCCCCTAATGCTTGATGGGAGGCTGTTAAACAGTTTTGGGCCCCGGACACTTATGGTGTTTTCCCTTAGTGTACCAATGGCGCCCCTACTTTTTATTGGCGGCATTTTGCATCGCCTGCCCAGTTTTTTACTTTCGTAGGGAGTGATTTCTGTGTGCAGATTTGGGACCATTCCTTCCAAGATTTTCCAAGTGTAGATTATGATATATCTCTCCCTCCTGCGTTCCAACGAGTACAAGTCAAGTGCTTTCAAGGGTTCCCAGTAGTTAAGGTGCTTGACAGAACTTATACGTGCAGTAAAGGATCTCTGTACACTCTCTAGATCTGCGATTTCACCTGCTTTGAATGGAGATGTTAATGTACAGCAGTATTCCAGCCTAGAGAGAACAAGTGATTTGAAAAGGATCACCATGGGCTTGGCATCTCTCGTTTTGAAAGTTCTCATTAATAATAATATAAATACTTTAATCACTTGCATGAGGTGTGTATGTACAACCAAGAGATGTACATCTCTCGTTGTATAGACACACATATACACACTTGTATATTACATCAGAAGAATGCTATTCCTCGTTCTCCTTTATTTAAAAAATAATTCTTGTTTATTAATGATTGCAGTAATCTGTAAAGTCAGAAAATGTGAGAGAATGGGTAGAGAGTAATAGAGGTAGAAAAAAAAATGCAGAGATAGAGAAATATAGAGAGAGTGAGTGTGAGTTACTGACGTTTTTTACCATACTTGAACCACCACGGCCAGTTCAGGAGAAAATGAATAGAAAGTGAGTAGGCAGCAACCCTCCTGGGTATTGATTTCACTTCTCTCATGTCATTCATTGGATGGCAGAGGGTGGTGGGCAGGTAAACGTTGGCACTAGAGCATTGTGGGCAGGCAAACACTGACATCGGAGGTTGGTAGGCAAGAGAAGTGACCACTTTTAAATAAAAAAAGGCACAATACCGTGACTGGAACAATACACAAATAACTCGCACATAGAAGAGAGGAGCTTACTACGACGTTTATGGTCCAAGTCAGACCGAAACGTCGTCGTAAGCTCCTCTCTTCTATGTGCGGGTTATTTGTGAAGTGACCACCCCTCAAGGAAGGTTCCTTGATGTTGGTGAGGGGCTCTTGATTTAGGGAATTGGATCTGTGCTCCAGTTCCCCGAATTAAGCCTGAATGCCTTCCACATCCCCCCCCAGGTGCTGTATAATCCTCCGGGTTTAGCGCTTTCCCCTTGATTATAATAATAATAATGTGAAGTGACCACTTATATCTTAATTAAAAACATTAGGTACAGGGGATACCTTTTACCCAACACTTTCAGTAGGCACTGCAGTTTTCTTACACAGGGTATGGCATTTTTCGCTTGACTGCAGTTTTCATAACACATTCCATCACCCCTGGATGCGACATGCAAGTCACACACACAGGTGCCTATTTTTACTGCTGAGTGAGCAGGGACAGGAAAAGGGTAAGGAAACTGACAGTAGCCATGGGGAAGGCGAGATAGGAAGTGCTTACCCTGCGATGTTACGGTCCTCCTCCTCCTATCTTTGTGGGGATGCCAGAAATAAGTCTATTGTCTATACATAGTGTATTAGGGCCATTGTGAAAATTCAAATCTATGTTTGTAAAATCTGAATAAAAATGTCTTTTTATTTGCTATATTATATAGGAAAGTTTTGTATATATAAAAAAAATAATAGAACTGGAAATAGAAAATAAGACCTTTTAATCCATATGGAGAAAGTTCAAAAGCTTAGATAAGAGGAAAGCTGGTGAGGCAATCATTGCTTGCCAGAGCACGGCCATTCTGAAAATGGAGAGGCCTCAAGCACTGTTTCCTGTTCCTCAGGTTTTTTGCATTCGGTGATAAACTATATTTCAGATTAAACATCTTGCCCAGGCATTGTAGTCGTTATTGTAAATGGGTCAGTGACTTTCTTGTGTAGCGAGCAGCGGCAAGTAGAAAGCATGACCACATCATCACACAGCATATATTTTTTTATTAATTTATATTGTAATATGACGCATCAAACTTTTAGGGAGAAAAATCCAACTCTTGAATGAAAGAAAACGAGGGTAATTTAACTGAAAAAATGTTCATTCTAGCCTTAAAGCAAAACTTCAGCCTGATATGTGCCTTAGTTCTCTTCGATTATTTTATATATTTGTAAGATAAATCGTTGAAATGTCAGCACTAATTGACTTCTCTTTTTTTCCCTGCAGGTAAAAAACTGCATTCCAGAAAGCCCCAGGTTTGATGCATGTGTTAATATGAAATTTACTGTTCAGGTTTATTTTGTTTGTGTTGTTTAGGAGTTGGTGGAATGTTGCCTGTGAGCTTGTAGAATGTTGCTTGGCAGCCTGTAGAATGATGCTTGTCAGCCGGTAATACAGTTATACAGGTGTGTTTGTATGGAACGTGGTGTAATTGACATATATGCAGTTTTTCTTTTCAGTAAGATTGCAATTATTTCTTCGAATACTACAAAAGGTAGAGAATCGTTTCGAAATTGCATCAGTATATAGTATATACATAGTAATTCATAAATACAGAATTGAATGATAAGAATTTATTTGCTTACTCGGGTAGCACTGGAAAGGGCCCGGGCTGAAATGAGCCACATTGTTTGACTTTGTTAGACTGTCCTAGGTTAAATCTACATAATTTATCACAAGTGTATTCTTACATTTATGTGCTTTCCAAACCTTAATACCTTTAATGGGTTTCATGAGAGATATGAGAAGAAGTGTAAAATGTGCTCACTGAAAAACAGGGGCGCCGTGGGCACAATAAGAGAACATTGTATCAACATCCGTGGCCCCAGACTATTCAGTATCTTATCAGAAGATATCAGAAACTCCTGGGAACAATGTAGAGGTCTTCAAGAGGTAACTGGACAAGTTTCGCTACCAAGTGCCAGATCGGTCAGGCTTTGATTGGTATGTGGACCAGTGGGCCGCCAGTAGCAACAGCTTGGTTGACCAAGCAAGAACCAGACAAACCTGGCCCAGAGCCGGGCTCCAGTAGTAGAAAAACTCTCGAAACTCATCAGAAGAGAAAAAAAAGATCGGAGACTTCCGGCAGCCCGGCCCTGGTCAAGCTTGCCTGGTGAACCAGACTGTTGTTATTGGCCCACATATCCATCACAGCCTGGCTGATCTCGCACTTGGCGGTGGTGTTTGTCGAATTTTCCCATTATACAAAATTATAATTTTGTTTGTCAGATCACTTGTAGATTTCTTGGATAGCTTTTCTCTCTCCAGCCTGAGTGAGATGGATCCACGAAAAAGTCACGGGAGAAAAGGTAACAATACAAACCTAACACTGAATATACATGTAATGCCACGATATTGTGTAAGATGTTTTCAATTTCTGCATGTTATGTATTGCCTTACTTTGCTTACTTAAGATGTTGAATAAAACGGGAGTTTTTTTTTATATATGTGTAATACCATCATATATAAACCATACCACGGGCGGGGATAGAACCCGCGATCAGTCTCAAAACTCCAGACCGTCGAGTTTTGAGACTCTGATCGCGGTTTCAAGCCCCGCCCGTGGTATGGTTTGTTTACAATCGTGTCATTACGATTTAGTGAGTCAT
Source organism: Cherax quadricarinatus (assembly GCF_038502225.1). Lineage (NCBI taxonomy): Eukaryota > Metazoa > Arthropoda > Malacostraca > Decapoda > Parastacidae > Cherax > Cherax quadricarinatus. The sequence continues at coordinate 16,080,568 of NC_091336.1, forward strand.
GAAACCATCATATATAAATTGTGTTGTCACTGTCTATAAGCAAGTCATGTACTGTCAGTTAATTAATAACTGGTTTAAAATATTTTTTTTTGTTTTATTACTTTAATTGTTTATGGTATTTAACTAAAATGTGATTTTTTTTTAGTTACTGTTTTTCCCTAGCCAAAACTGTGACATATTTTCTGTGACTTTTTCTCCCTGTAACCTTTTTTTCCGGATATCAAGTGAAATGTATCGTACTCCTGCTGATTCAATAATAAGTCTCGTTTTTCTGATCTTAAAAAAGGTATGAATCAAACCATACCACGGGCGGGATTTGAACCCGCGGTCAGAGAGTCTCAAAACTCCAGATCGTCTGGAGTTTTGAGACTGACCGCGGGTTCAAATCCCGCCCGTGGTATAGTTTGTTTGCAATCGTGTCATTACGATTTCGTGAGTCAAGGGTATGAATATCTGTTATTGTATATACACAAAGTTTATTTTAATATATTTTAGCCATTAAAGAGCTCTGATGTTAGTATACATGACAATTATGACTTAAATGACCTCGTGCAGTCGTAATGGCAGTGGTTCAGTATTAACGTACGTACCCGACATTTAGGGTCATGAGTTCAATCTTACACTCTAAAGATGACAACAAGAATGCGGATATCGTGGTTATGTGAAATGGGTGGTATTTATATTATGGAGTAGGTATATCAAGTATGCTTGTCAAGTGCTTGAGCTGGTGTTTGCTTCGCCTGGTATGAGCAAGTGGTATGCTAATTGTTACCCGAGTGACTTGGGAGAACACGGGGTGTGCAAACGTGCTTGTTTCAGGCTTGTTGGGGAGGGGGAGGGGTTTGGGAAGAGCAAGTATATTGAACCAGGGGAGGGGAAAGAGGGTTGGTGGATTGGGATGGGGGTATATGGTGGATGTTATGAATGTATGAGAAAGTTGTGTTTATGGTTATAATAATAATAATCTTATTTCTACAAGTATATCATACAATTTAGGACTGCGGTGGAGAGGAAAAATTACAGGACTATGAACAATTAAGAAACTCAAGAATACAAAGATAAAGAGTATACTGAATGTAAGTGAAGTTGTGTAAAGATTTAGTGCCATCTTACGTGCTCATGAGACAAAAATGTCCAGTAATCCTGCCACTGAAAAAAAAATGTAACACTCTTTCACCTCATGCTCTTATGATAGTACTATAAGAGAGCAGTGGACAGCTGTCCTCCAAATTAAATAGACATTTCCGCATTAATTACGGTTCGTTAATTTTTGCCAGATTTAAACCTCGACACAAATATTCGTTATAATGTGTTAGCTTAGACGTACTGTTAGTATCCACATGCACGCTGTTTAGGTTGTGGATGAGCCTTGGTATCCACATACATGTTTAGGTTGTAGGGCGAGGTAACTTTAGAGTGGAGAGAGGTTGAGGAGGTAAGGTGGGAGAAGGGGAGGAAAGGGAGAGTGGGAGTAGCGTGGGAAGAAAGGTTGAAATGGAGGGGCATTATTAGGTGGGAGGGATGATAGGGGGGGTGGGATTTGGTGCCTGGTAGGATTCAGAAGTGGAGAAGGGGAGGGGGGTTACTGGGTAGTTGTGAGTGTGGGTAATCTCACCCACATATTTAAACTAACGACTGCAAGCGGTTACGTTACCCTGCAGAATTGTATTTGTTGCCTTATATATAAAAATAGTGTCGCCATATTTTTAGGTAATCTTGATTTTAGATTTGTTTTTTGGTTATAATTTATTGTATATTAAATATTGTATATTTTATAAATTTAAATTTTAAAGTTGCAGGTTTGGGGATGTTGCAATTCGTAGTCATTTGAAATGTGATGCCTACACATTTCTGGTAAGAGAGATATTGAATGAATATTGGCCAATATTTTAAGTTTTTTTTTGTGGAGATGCATCGCCCTACCTCGGTGGGAGACGGCTGGTTTGTAAAAAAAATAAATATAATTAGCAACTTTGAAAATATAACTAGCACCTAACAGGGTAGATAAATTATTTATACAACATTGTTATTAAATATAAGTCTATCAGATGCATGTGGGTCATTGAGATAACAACCCACTGTCAGGAATACTTGAATCCAAAAAAAATATAAATTAAAGTTAACTCGGTATATATGCAATGAGAAAAGCACCTTGACATGTACAGTATATCCGCCGAGCAGGCTGAACGAAGGGTGGAGGGAAGGGAATTATGATAGATTCTAGATCATGAACCCTAAGCTAACCTAGAATAATATTTAATTTGATTTGGTTTAGATCGTGCAGAAATTAGCGTATTGCAGCGCGTGCGGATGCGCATGTTCTGTTTGGGGGACATGTTGCAGGCGAGGTCAGTTCTCACATATAAAAGTTGACATTGTTCCCAGTGTAAGTGAGGTGAAACTTAAAGGCGGTGCATGCTCATTATTATTACGAGAAGCGCTAAACCCGTAGAAATTGTATAGCACCTGGGGGAATGAGGAGATCTAGTTTAAGCAGAAGGGGAAGATAGCTTTATTTCCTTGGATCAAGATCTCTTCCCCGGCATCAAGCACCTTCCCCCAAATTGAAGAGGGTGTGACACTGTTGAGAACCCTTGTAACGCATTTTTTTTTTTCAATTAGAATCTCTGAATGTATTAACACTGGTTTCAAGTCATGCTGTGGAGGTAGAAGAACCCTCGGAATACCTCACACGTGCAGCATGGTGACTAACCATCAGATCCTCCGCTTATATATCTGGAGACACACTACTAGGTGTTCTGGGAATCTGGAAACACAACTGCTTAGTGATGTGTCAGTCTGGAGATACACACAACTATTCAGTGATGTGTTAATCTGGAGATATTGTCAATCTGGAGACACACTGTTCAGTGGTCTATGAAGCTGGAAGCAGACACTACTAAATATCTTTTATACACACTGCTCGAGTTTATTACTCTCTTCATGGAGATGCTGCGGCCATACCGCCACCTCCTCCAGCTGTGTTCTCAATGTTCACTGAAGCCACGGGTCTTCAACCATAACTATGAGTAGTAGCGTCTGACCTAGACTTGTGACTCCTTCGAATTCTCTCACTCTCTCTCTTCGAAGGCGCACGTATAGGAGCAAGTCCTAGCTTCTCAGCACCTGGTCTCGCCCTTACTGCTTTGAACTGAGAAAGTAACATAGCACTAACACGCATCTTTCTCTTCACCTCGTCTATATCTTTTGTTTTAATACGAGGTGGGTCCTTCGAAGGAGGGGGGGTGCCTCGAAGTTGAACTGATCGAAGGAATTGTGGCTACCCTACCCTTCCTTGGATCATACCTGATTGTTTCACATTTCTCAGGCGCTTACCCTTACGAGGTTAACGCTTCCCCCTAGTAATAAGAACTCTGAGGGGTAGAGAGAACGAATCCGATAAAGCTATCGGAAAAGGACTGTAAAATCATAAGAGTTTGCACGAAAGGAGGGCAACGAGTGAAAGTAGGCAGGAGAAAGAGTGATAAACCATGTATAGAGAAGGTGAGAGTAATAGGGAAATGTGAGATTAGCATAAGAGAGAGAGGAAGATATATCAGATTATACCATATGTTGTCTCGAATTCATTTTACATCAGCAATCAATCATATCAAATACGAGACAAGAAAAGACTAACACAAGAGGTAGAAAAGGAGGAGAAGATAGATTGAAATATAGAATGATGCATAGGGACATGGGGGAGAAAAGGGACAGAAAACGGTGAAACAGTAAAGCAAAGGATGGACAGGATGAATGAAGGAGGGTTAGGCTAATTGAAGAAGGAATGGGAAGGAGGTATAGGCTGAACAAGGGTGGGGGAGTATGATGAAGAAAGGATATAAATGGTATAAAATATTTACACGATGGAAAAAGAGACAAATGTAGTATAATGATAGCCTTTATTAACAACGTTTCGTCCACACAGTGGGCTTATCAAATGACAAACATATCTGATTTGAATAGAACATAAGAATGGAGGAACACTGCAGAAGGCCTACTGGCCCATACAAGGCCCACTGGGCGAGACATTGCCAATTAAGGATCATATTATATTACATTTGTTATTTTCTGTGATGAAAGAAGGGAAGGAGGGATATAATGGAGGAGGGAGGGAGAGAAGGGAGACGTTTAAATGACGGTTGGAGGGACTGCATTCCAAGGATTCTTGCCAAGGGAGTTGACACTAGGCTCGCCCGTGCGTGCTCCTCCTGGGTGTTGGGGCGCCTAGGGTATCCTGCAAGACACTGGGAGCTGTTTACCTGACAGAGGGAGGGAAGCAGGGGTGGCAGACACTTGCATCTGTTTACCTGACAGGGAGGGAAGCAGGGGTGGCAGAAGCACTGGTAGCTGTATATCTGACAGGGAGAGAAGCAGGGGTGGCAGAGGCACTGGTAGCTGTTTATCTGATGGAGAGAAGCAGGGGTGGCTGAGGCTATCTTGAGCAGAAAGAGGGGTGAGACGAAGTACCATCAGAGTAAGAGATGGTATAAGGTTCCAGAAGTATAAAGAGGGAGGGTAGGAGATACGAGGAGCACAGTAGTAGGAGGTAAGCAGGAGCAGAAAGAGGGGTGGTGGGAGACACGAGGAGGTAGCAGGGGTAGTGGGAGACACGAGGGGTAGCAGGGTTGGTGGGAGGTAGCAGGAGCAGAACGAGGGGTGTGAGAGGTTCCGGGCCCTGGTTGAAGGTGCTTGCAACCGTTAGTGGATTACTGAGTTTTTAAAATTAAGTACACACACAACTTGCTGCAACCCTATTCTATATGAGTTACATAGGAAGAACAAAGGTTAGAGATGTTTCCATGTTGTATTCTATCGTACAGGATGGGCTGTATACAAGAGGTAGTGAAATATTTTTGCCTGAGCTGGGAAATTTCAGCACGGTGATGAGGATATCGTCATGCATTTCACTATGGGTTGGGTACACGAGAATTAGGGAACATTGTAGCAGGCCCACTAGCCCATGCTAGGCACGTTTAACTCACACCCACCCACCCACAGGGGCTCCTGATCAACCGGATTGTGGCACACACATTGGGCTGCTGGGGGATGGAGGCGGGCACCAGCAGCCTAGGGCCGGACCGAGGGGGCGGTGACCTCCGGAAGTGACTACAGGTAGCCTGACCTACAGGGAACACACTCATGTACCTGCCCAACTTATACTTAATATAAGCTATCCAAGGTTCTCGCTTCAGTGGCACTCCCTGGAAATTTGTTCCGCTTATATATGACTCGACTTGAATAAAGTTTCATTCCAGCAGAGTTGGACATATTCCGCTCACCAGGTGTAGAGGAGGCGTCGATATGCTAGCAACAAGTTAGGCATGTAAATGGGCTATGGACGTATGAGAGGGACACAGTGAGTGGCTAATTAATTTCTCCTTAATAACATAATAATAACATACGCGTATCACATATTTGGGTAATTAAGCCATTGTTAAGTAATGCCTGTTAGGGGCTGCTCTTTATTCACGGAACTGGATTTATCTTTCCCTTGAGTCGAACCTGAATGCTTCCCATTCGCCTAGCGCTACATGATCACTGTAACGCTTTCCCCCTGAATAAAATGGATTAAAAATGGGATCCGTATCACTGAAAATAAAGTGCGCGACGTGAGATCCACTAATACCAAGCCTCCTAGGTTATAGTAACATCTTTCTGTAAAATAGAATTACCGTTACCTTTACTTTTGATGACTTTCGAGAGTTTTTCTACTCCTGGAGCCCGGCCCTGGGTCAGGCTTGACTGGTACTTGCCCTGACAAACTAGGCTGTTGCTGCTGGCGGCTTGCTGATCTACATAACCATCACTGTTTGGAAGAAAAAGTAAATTTACTATTTTATAAAAAATAAATGTACTTTTTTATATAAAATTTGGAGATCAGATAATTGGAAGTGGCTAAATTGCCAGCGAGTACTTCCAAGTTGTGCCTACATGATGAGAAATATCTAACTTCATGTCGTGTCATAGTTCTTATTGGTCAGGTCGTTGAAAAGCCTAGTGTCCGTTATGCGTATTAGTTTAATTACTGTATTCCTTAACTGAGGCTAATTTTGCACATTCTGTCTCGCCTCCGGGTCTTCTATTGCATTATTTCAAATGGAGATTTGTAATCAGCTCCTTCAGTAATTTCCAGGTGTAATATATAATTATAAATTTTTCTCGCCTGCGCTCCAGGGAATACAAATTCGAGGGTTTTTACGCGTTCCCAATAGTCTAGTGGAAGCGGGCAGTGAATGCTTTCTGCACACTGTCTAGGTCAGCAATTTCGCCAGCCTGACATGGGTTGTTAACGTACGTAGGTATTCAGATCAAGAAGGTACCAGTGTCCTCAAGCAGCTCGTTCTCCAGTTTAAACAGTGAGCGTGAGAATACCAACTCTAAGGTACTGATCTATTCCGTTTCTTTTAAATTTCGGTATTTGAGATTAACTCTGTACAAAGATAAGTTAATTTAGTTTAGGTTAACTTTACCTGATCTAGAAAGACTGAGTGTATAATTTTCGGAATTTTTTAGACGGCAGAAATCTATAATGAATTTTGGCATGCGAAAACAACCATTATGTTTGGAATACAGGTTGCCAAAAATGTATCATAGTTGGGTTGTTTACTTTTTTTTTTGTATCGAGGCGGTAATCTCTCGCATTTGTTAATTGTTGTATTGGGTTAGTTGACTGTTAGCTGTTAGGCTCTTTAAAAGACCCTCACGTGATTATTGCCCAATATCTTATATTTCCTTTCCGCTCTCTGGTATATGTGGTTTGATTACATTTTATATACAAGTTACAAGTTTATTCTTATATGTTCCATGGCTGCTGAGCCCATATATATCTGAGGCTTGGATCTTTACTGTAGATTGTTCTCAGAGACCCACTTTACTGTAGATTGTTCTCAGAGACCCACTTTACTGTAGATTGTTCTCAGAGACCCACTTTACTGTAGATTGTTCTCAGAGACCCACTTTACTGTAGATTGTTCTCAGAGACCCACTTTACTGTAAATTGTTCTCAGAGACCCACTTTACTGTAGATTGTTCTCAGAGACCCGCTTTACTGTAGATTGTTCTCAGAGACCCACTTTACTGTAGATTGTTCTCAGAGACCCACTTTACTGTAAATTGTTCTCAGAGACCCACTTTACTGTAGATTGTTCTCAGAGACCCACTTTACTGTAGATTGTTCTCAGAGACCCACTTTACTGTAGATTGTTCTCAGAGACCCACTTTACTGTAGATTGTTCTCAGAGACCCACTTTACTGTAGATTGTTCTCAGAGACCCGCTTTACTGTAGATTGTTCTCAGAGACCCGCTTTACTGTAGTTTGTTCTCAGAGACCCGCTTTACTGTAGTTTGTTCTCAGAGACCCGCTTTACTGTAGTTTGTTCTCAGAGACCCGCTTTACTGTAGTTTGTTCTCAGAGACCCGCTTTACTGTAGTTTGTTCTCAGAGACCCGCTTTACTGTAGTTTGTTCTCAGAGACCCGCTTTACTGTAGTTTGTTCTCAGAGACCCGCTTTACTGTAGTTTGTTCTCAGAGACCCGCTTTACTGTAGATTGTTCTCAGAGACCCGCTTTACTGTAGTTTGTTCTCAGAGACCCGCTTTACTGTAGTTTGTTCTCAGAGACCCGCTTTACTGTAGATTGTTCTCAGAGACCCGCTTTACTGTAGTTTGTTCTCAGAGACCCGCTTTACTGTAGTTTGTTCTCAGAGACCCGCTTTACTGTAGATTGTTCTCAGAGACCCGCTTTACTGTAGTTTGTTCTCAGAGACCCGCTTTACTGTAGTTTGTTCTCAGAGACCCGCTTTACTGTAGTTTGTTCTCAGAGACCCGCTTTACTGTAGTTTGTTCTCAGAGACCCGCTTTACTGTAGATTGTTCTCAGAGACCCGCTTTACTGTAGTTTGTTCTCAGAGACCCGCTTTACTGTAGTTTGTTCTCAGAGACCCGCTTTACTGTAGTTTGTTCTCAGAGACCCGCTTTACTGTAGTTTGTTCTCAGAGACCCGCTTTACTGTAGTTTGTTCTCAGAGACCCGCTTTACTGTAGATTGTTCTCAGAGACCCGCTTTACTGTAGTTTGTTCTCAGAGACCCGCTTTACTGTAGATTGTTCTCAGAGACCCACTTTACTGTAGATTGTTCTCAGAGACCCACTTTACTGTAGATTGTTCTCAGAGACCCGCTTTACTGTAGATTGTTCTCAGAGACCCACTTTACTGTAGATTGTTCTCAGAGACCCACTTTACTGTAGATTGTTCTCAGAGACCCGCTTTACTGTAGATTGTTCTCAGAGACCCGCTTTACTGTAGTTTGTTCTCAGAGACCCGCTTTACTGTAGATTGTTCTCAGAGACCCGCTTTACTGTAGTTTGTTCTCAGAGACCCACTTTACTGTAGATTGTTCTCAGAGACCCACTTTACTGTAGATTGTTCTCAGAGACCCACTTTACTGTAGATTGTTCTCAGAGACCCGCTTTACTGTAGATTGTTCTCAGAGACCCACTTTACTGTAGATTGTTCTCAGAGACCCGCTTTACTGTAGATTGTTCTCAGAGACCCACTTTACTGTAGATTGTTCTCAGAGACCCGCTTTACTGTAGATTGTTCTCAGAGACCCACTTTACTGTAGATTGTTCTCAGAGACCCGCTTTACTGTAGTTTGTTCTCAGAGACCCACTTTACTGTAGATTGTTCTCAGAGACCCGCTTTACTGTAGATTGTTCTCAGAGACCCACTTTACTGTAGATTGTTCTCAGAGACCCACTTTACTGTAGATTGTTCTCAGAGACCCACTTTACTGTAGATTGTTCTCAGAGACCCACTTTACTGTAGATTGTTCTCAGAGACCCACTTTACTGTAGATTGTTCTCAGAGACCCGCTTTACTGTAGATTGTTCTCAGAGACCCGCTTTACTGTAGATTGTTCTCAGAGACCCACTTTACTGTAGATTGTTCTCAGAGACCCGCTTTACTGTAGTTTGTTCTCAGAGACCCACTTTACTGTAGATTGTTCTCAGAGACCCGCTTTACTGTAGATTGTTCTCAGAGACCCACTTTACTGTAGATTGTTCTCAGAGACCCACTTTACTGTAGATTGTTCTCAGAGACCCACTTTACTGTAGATTGTTCTCAGAGACCCACTTTACTGTAGATTGTTCTCAGAGACCCACTTTACTGTAGATTGTTCTCAGAGACCCGCTTTACTGTAGATTGTTCTCAGAGACCCGCTTTACTGTAGATTGTTCTCAGAGACCCGCTTTACTGTAGATTGTTCTCAGAGACCCACTTTACTGTAGATTGTTCTCAGAGACCCGCTTTACTGTAGATTGTTCTCAGAGACCCACTTTACTGTAGATTGTTCTCAGAGACCCGCTTTACTGTAGTTTGTTCTCAGAGACCCGCTTTACTGTAGATTGTTCTCAGAGACCCGCTTTACTGTAGTTTGTTCTCAGAGACCCGCTTTACTGTAGATTGTTCTCAGAGACCCGCTTTACTGTAGATTGTTCTCAGAGACCCGCTTTACTGTAGATTGTTCTCAGAGACCCGCTTTACTGTAGATTGTTCTCAGAGACCCGCTTTACTGTAGATTGTTCTCAGAGACCCGCTTTACTGTAGATTGTTCTCAGAGACCCGCTTTACTGTAGATTGTTCTCAGAGACCCGCTTTACTGTAGATTGTTCTCAGAGACCCACTTTACTGTAGATTGTTCTCAGAGACCCACTTTACTGTAGATTGTTCTCAGAGACCCGCTTTACTGTAGATTGTTCTCAGAGACCCGCTTTACTGTAGATTGTTCTCAGAGACCCGCTTTACTGTAGATTGTTCTCAGAGACCCACTTTACTGTAGATTGTTCTCAGAGACCCGCTTTACTGTAGATTGTTCTCAGAGACCCACTTTACTGTAGATTGTTCTCAGAGACCCGCTTTACTGTAGTTTGTTCTCAGAGACCCGCTTTACTGTAGATTGTTCTCAGAGACCCGCTTTACTGTAGTTTGTTCTCAGAGACCCGCTTTACTGTAGATTGTTCTCAGAGACCCGCTTTACTGTAGATTGTTCTCAGAGACCCGCTTTACTGTAGATTGTTCTCAGAGACCCGCTTTACTGTAGATTGTTCTCAGAGACCCGCTTTACTGTAGATTGTTCTCAGAGACCCGCTTTACTGTAGATTGTTCTCAGAGACCCGCTTTACTGTAGATTGTTCTCAGAGACCCGCTTTACTGTAGATTGTTCTCAGAGACCCACTTTACTGTAGATTGTTCTCAGAGACCCGCTTTACTGTAGATTGTTCTCAGAGACCCGCTTTACTGTAGATTGTTCTCAGAGACCCACTTTACTGTAGATTGTTCTCAGAGGCCCGCTTTACTGTAGATTGTTCTCAGAGACCCACTTTACTGTAGATTGTTCTCAGAGACCCACTTTACTGTAGATTGTTCTCAGAGACCCACTTTACTGTAGATTGTTCTCAGAGACCCACTTTACTGTAGATTGTTCTCAGAGGCCCACTTTACTGTAAATTGTTCTCAGAGACCCACTTTACTGTAGATTGTTCTCAGAGACCCACTTTACTGTAGATTGTTCTCAGAGACCCACTTTACTGTAGATTGTTCTCAGAGACCCACTTTACTGTAGATTGTTCTCAGAGGCCCACTTTACTGTAGATTGTTCTCAGAGGCCCACTTTACTGTAAATTGTTCTCAGAGACCCACTTTACTGTAGATTGTTCTCAGAGGCCCACTTTACTGTAGATTGTTCTCAGAGACCCACTTTACTGTAGATTGTTCTCAGAGACCCACTTTACTGTAGATTGTTCTCAGAGACCCACTTTACTGTAGATTGTTCTCAGAGGCCCACTTTACTGTAGATTGTTCTCAGAGGCCCACTTTACTGTAGTTTGTTCTCAGAGACCCACTTTACTGTAGATTGTTCTCAGAGACCCACTTTACTGTAGATTGTTCTCAGAGACCCACTTTACTGTAGATTGTTCTCAGAGACCCACTTTACTGTAGATTGTTCTCAGAGACCCACTTTACTGTAAATTGTTCTCAGAGACCCACTTTACTGTAGATTGTTCTCAGAGACCCACTTTACTGTAGATTGTTCTCAGAGACCCACTTTACTGTAGATTGTTCTCAGAGACCCACTTTACTGTAGATTGTTCTCAGAGGCCCACTTTACTGTAGTTTGTTCTCAGAGACCCGCTTTACTGTAGATTGTTCTCAGAGACCCACTTTACTGTAGATTGTTCTCAGAGGCCCACTTTACTGTAGATTGTTCTCAGAGACCCACTTTACTGTAGATTGTTCTCAGAGGCCCACTTTACTGTAGTTTGTTCTCAGAGACCCACTTTACTGTAGATTGTTCTCAGAGACCCACTTTACTGTAGATTGTTCTCAGAGACCCACTTTACTGTAGATTGTTCTCAGAGACCCACTTTACTGTAGATTGTTCTCAGAGACCCACTTTACTGTAGATTGTTCTCAGAGACCCACTTTACTGTAGATTGTTCTCAGAGGCCCACTTTACTGTAGATTGTTCTCAGAGACCCACTTTACTGTAGATTGTTCTCAGAGACCCACTTTACTGTAGATTGTTCTCAGAGACCCACTTTACTGTAGATTGTTCTCAGAGACCCACTTTACTGTAGATTGTTCTCAGAGACCCACTTTACTGTAGATTGTTCTCAGAGACCCACTTTACTGTAGATTGTTCTCAGAGACCCACTTTACTGTAGATTGTTCTCAGAGACCCACTTTACTGTAGATTGTTCTCAGAGACCCACTTTACTGTAGATTGTTCTCAGAGACCCACTTTACTGTAGATTGTTCTCAGAGACCCACTTTACTGTAGATTGTTCTCAGAGACCCACTTTACTGTAGATTGTTCTCAGAGACCCGCTTTACTGTAGATTGTTCTCAGAGACCCACTTTACTGTAGATTGTTCTCAGAGACCCACTTTACTGTAGATTGTTCTCAGAGACCCACTTTACTGTAGATTGTTCTCAGAGACCCACTTTACTGTAGATTGTTCTCAGAGACCCACTTTACTGTAGATTGTTCTCAGAGACCCACTTTACTGTAGATTGTTCTCAGAGACCCACTTTACTGTAAATTGTTCTCAGAGACCCACTTTACTGTAAATTGTTCTCAGAGACCCACTTTACTGTAGTTTGTTCTCAGAGGCCCACTTTACTGTAAATTGTTCTCAGAGACCCACTTTACTGTAGATTGTTCTCAGAGACCCACTTTACTGTAAATTGTTCTCAGAGACCCACTTTACTGTAGTTTGTTCTCAGAGACCCACTTTACTGTAAATTGTTCTCAGAGACCCACTTTACTGTAAATTGTTCTCAGAGACCCACTTTACTGTAGTTTGTTCTCAGAGGCCCACTTTACTGTAAATTGTTCTCAGAGACCCACTTTACTGTAGATTGTTCTCAGAGACCCACTTTACTGTAAATTGTTCTCAGAGACCCACTTTACTGTAAATTGTTCTCAGAGACCCACTTTACTGTAAATTGTTCTCAGAGACCCACTTTACTGTAAATTGTTCTCAGAGACCCACTTTACTGTAGTTTGTTCTCAGAGACCCACTTTACTGTAAATTGTTCTCAGAGACCCACTTTACTGTAGATTGTTCTCAGAGACCCACTTTACTGTAGTTTGTTCTCAGAGACCCACTTTACTGTAAATTGTTCTCAGAGACCCACTTTACTGTAGTTTGTTCTCAGAGACCCACTTTACTGTAAATTGTTCTCAGAGACCCACTTTACTGTAAATTGTTCTCAGAGACCCACTTTACTGTAGTTTGTTCTCAGAGACCCACTTTACTGTAAATTGTTCTCAGAGACCCACTTTACTGTAGATTGTTCTCAGAGACCCACTGGAAGTTTAGCCGTGCATCACTTAGAAGTTGAGGTTGTTTACCGTGCTCTCCATGGTTGCTAATCTCATATGGATTCAGGTGTTAGCTGATAATTTTAAGTATTTATCACATAACAGTATGAAAAAGAGAATTGTTGCCAGTATTTAGGTGTGAGTTTTCTTCTGTCCTTATGGTTTACTAATAATAAAAATATAAACCAAAGTCGAGATTCGTATACTGACGATGAACAGGAAATGAGCGAAATTCTAAAGGAACAATATGAGTCGGTGTTCAGCAATCCAGTAAATGACAGGAGGGTAGAGAATGCAGAAACATTTTTCACACCAGCGAAGGCCGCGCAGACCAACTAACTGATATTAGTACTAATCCCATAGATTTCGAAAAAGAAATTGAAATCATACCCACTCACTTAACATCTGAACCAGATTCATGGAATGCCCTATTTATAAAAAAAAAAATGCAAAGTACCTCTAGCAAGAGCCCTCATTATTCTTTGAAGAAAACGCCTATATATAAGTGAAGTACCAGAAACTTTAAAGAGTGCAGACATAGCTCCTTTACATAAGGGAGGTAGTAGAGCACTAGCTAAAAATTACAGACCAGTAGCCCTAACTTCCCACATCATAAAAATCTTCGAAAGAGTGAAGAGACGGCAGATTACAAATTTGATGGAACAGCACAATCGGCATAACCCAGACCAATATGGTTTTAGAGCAGGATGATCATGCCTGTCACAACTGGTGAACCTCTGTGACAGAATTACGGAGACGTTGGAAGACAACTAAAATGCAGATGTGATATACACCGATTTTGCAAAGGCATTTGACAATGTGATCGTGGGGTGAGCGTACACAAAATGAGGGTCATAGGCATTACAGGGAAGGTAGTCAGATGGATTTTCGGGATTCTAACACACAGAATACAAAAAGTACTAGTAAAAGAGCAAAATCCAGCATCAGTGAGGTAAAACGCTCGGTTCCCCAAGGCACTGTCCTGGCGTCTTTGCTGTTTCTCATCCTCGTAGCAGACATAGACACTCGTCACAGTTTTGTATCATCATTTGCAGATGACACTAAAATAAGCATGAAAGTCACTTCGGTAGAAGACACTGAAAAATTACAAGAAGATATAAGCAGTGTTTTCCAGTGGGCAGTGGAGAACATGACGTTCAATGGTGGTAAGTTTAAACTGCTTAGGTATGGAAAGAATGAAGAACTCAAAAGGAACACTGTATACAAAACTCAAGGAGAACGAAAGGAACAGGTGAATGACTTGGGAATAATTATGTCAGCTGACCTTTCTTTCAAAGAACACAATAAAACAGGAAGATGACGGGGTGAGTAATGAGAACCTTCAAAACAAGGGAAATAATACCAGTAGTGATACTTTTTAAATTGCTAGTGCTCCCTCATTTGGAGCACTAGCTATTTCTCCAGTCCTGAATAGAGCTGGAGAAATATCAGCTGGAACAAATACGGAGATCGTTTACGGCCTGCATAGAGCCAGTAAGGCATTTAAATTACTGGGAACCCCTTAAAGTCTTAAATAGATACTGGAGCGGAGGAGAGATACGTGATAATATATACCTGGAAAATACTCGAGGGCCTGGTCCCAAATCTGCACACGGCAATAACACCATACTGGAGCTAGAGATATGGGAGGAAGTGCAAAATATGCCCAGTGAAAAGCAGGGGTGCGGTGGGCACAGTAACACTGTATCAGCATCCATGGCCCCAGATTATTCAGCATCTTGCCAGAAAATATCAGAAACACTACCGGTACAAATGTAGAAGTTTTCAAGAGGAAACTGGACAAGTATCTTCGTCAGGTGCCAGACCAACCAGGCTTTGATGGGCATATGGGGCTGCGGGACACCAGCAGCAGCAGCAGCCTGGTTGAACAGGCTAGCACCAAACGAACCTGCCCCATGACCGGGCTCCGGGAGTAGAAAGACTCGAAACTCATCAAAAGTATATCGTACAGATTTTATTAGACAAAAAACGTCAGTATGAAGAGAAATAGTATACACGACACGCTGGATAAAAACATGCCGTATAATGTATGAAATCTTTTCTTGACTGTGGGCGAAACGTTGTCAAGAAAAGATAGCATTATACTGCATTCGAGAATGATAAGGATACCAGCCCTGTCTTCATGATTTGTTAGTAATTGATGTAAAAGGCTAGATGATAGGTTGTAGCTTGTCCTCATGGTTTGTGTGTTGGACCTATTTGTATAGAAGCTGTATTATACAGTCTTATTTTGCCCAATATATTAATAAATTATTCAGTAATTAAAAGAGACTGTTGGTCCTTGTTGTCACCAGAAATGGTATCTGAGTGTGTGTACTCGCAGATTTGTCCTGATTGATTTGCATTAGCAGGGGGTAAAATCCTGGCTCTTGAACCCGCCTCTTAACTACCAACAAGTAGTAATAATGGTAGAATTACCGACAAAACGTTAAGTAAATGTATACAGATGCAACTGATTTGACATTTTATTGTGGCAATGTTTCGTTTTTTTTTCCAGAAACTTTGTCAAGCCTTCACTAACGGCTTGACAAAGCTCTTAGAGAACGAAGCGTTGCCACAATAAAATGTCACATTAATTGCATCTGTGTCCATTTCCCTACTAACAGGAACCTTTTCTGATTAACTGGCTTCCAGTGACCTGTTGTCCTCCCATACATTCTGAAAAAAAATGTGTATTGAGTTTGTCTTTACCACCATTTTATCTAGTTGGTTCAATTTAACCTTGACACTGAAAAAAAAATAGTCTTTCGTCTCTGTCTCTCATTTGCGTCTTAGCTGCGATTTATGAGCGCTCCCAGGTTCACTCATCTCAAACAGCCTCTCCTTAGAAACATCCCAACGTTTTTTTCCGTTGGAAATAAATTTACTCTATTGTGCTGGCTGTCAATAGAATATCTCCGCTATCGTACACAAACACGGTACTCGGTCATAGTTTGGAACAAATAGAGTGTTTAGGCGTTACTGATGTTTATGTCATTGGAGGTGAGTTAAATAGTATTGATTTCTCCCCTTCCCTCCTCCTGCCTTTGTTAAGTCCTTCCTAAACATTCCAGTTATCCTGTATATGAGATAGGCTGTTCTGAGAGATGGTAATTCCCAAGTAATATTAACTCCAGCTCTGTTGATATAAAACCTTTGAAGCTGTCGTAGCTGATTAATCATTAATGGAATATTTGACGATATCCTCATTGCCCTACTGAAGTCTCCCAGCTCAGGCCGACACATTTCAACACTGCATGTAATTCTTCATGTGTGGTGGAATATAACAGAGGCGTAGCTTTTGTAACCACTGTGTAACTATCATATAGAATAGGATAGCAGCACATTGTTGATGTATCCAATCATTTTAAAACGTTCTTTCCCATTTTTGCAATCTTCGTGGGGATAACGCGTAACTCTAATTCTGCTAGAATGAATGTTTGAAACTTCTGTAGCTGGTGAACCCTGAATAGAATATTTGACGACGTCCTCATTGTTCCCACTATGTAACTATCATGGGAACAGAAAGGCAGTACACTTCACATGTATCAAACTTTGCTAAAGTAAAACGGTAGTAATACTAAAACGGGTGATTTTTTAGTTGGTATACTAGATACTATTTTTTTTTCACTCGATAAGGATATCTTGGTTGTGCTAAGGATGTTTACAAATTTAGGATTCCTTGTCTGTACCTCAAAGGATATTTGCCCAGTTCCGATACATTGCTTGCGGTTCTAAGGATGTTCAGTTATTTTTTTTTTTGTGCTGAGAATATATTTACGACAACATAAATTATAGTACAAAAGAGAGATTGTAATAAAAAGTGCGCGACAACATTGTTATTATTTAAAGCAGGAAACCGTTATAAGGGGAAGTTATTACTTGTATAAGGACTGTGATGTTTGTTTTGTCTGTATGTGGAAAAACTTTGCAGGAAGTTGAGAGTACTGTTAAAAGAATATAGTAGGTGAGGAGTGGAGGAGGAAGCGTGGCAGGGAAGCTGAGGGAACTGGTCCAGTAGCTGCTAATAAGGTGTTGGGTTGACCCTGTTCAACCTTGATCACCGGAAACGTTGGCGTGATTGTTGTTAGTTTACTCGTCAAGGAAAAATGAACTCCGACATGGATCTGTGTCATAAAATGACCCCTTTAGTGATATGGGTGTTGTGGCGTTGGAGAGACATGACGGTGTTTAAGGACACAAAGTGTGGGTAGTTGATGGCATCGTGATCTCCCGTCTTAACGGGGCCTGGACTTGGTGGTCTTAGCGTGGAAGGCTAGGTTTCTACTTGACGCACTACCATGATACTGGAATGATAAATGAAACACTTGTGCAACATTTGGATATCTTTATTCTCGAAACGTTTCGCCAGTCAGTGGCTTCTTCAGTCCAGTGCAGAGAACGGTGGAAGATGAGGAGTTTGGGGTAGTCAGTCCCAGGAATGTTTAGACCTGATATAAAGCAAAAACTCAAAGGAAAAAATTGGTAAAATTTCTGCACTGAATGTGCCCGATTATTCAAATTGTAGGCCTGTGGATAGAAGTAACCTGGTTGATCAGACGGTCACCAGGGAGAATTGGTCACAAATGTATCAGTAGTGCATCCTCGCTTAGTTTGTTCCATGCATTCAGTGCGTTCACTCTAAAGTTTCTTCTTGTATATTGGCTCCATTGAAAGTCCTGTTTCCATCTGTCCCCTGGAAGTGGTCCTAGCCTAGGAGAACAACTTGTCTGTATTCACGTGTCGATTCCCAGAGTACCTCGTATGTTGTAACTGTTTTTTCTGAAAATTTCCTCTCGTTTCATTGCGAGGCAGAGGTGAATGTGTCGAGGGAGGCCTCTCTCCATCATTTACATGTCTGATGAATTAGACACTTGTGCAACACTTGGCATCTTTATTGTGTTTTCCACAATAAAGATACCCCAAGTGTTGCACAAGTGTCTAATTCATCATTTTCTCGATTCTCTGAACCATTTATCTACATTTACCTGTCTCTTCATCTTCCTCACAACGCCTCACCTGTGTATGTAATGGTTTGAGATTGACACAGTGGTAAAAAGACACAGATACATAGAATCCCGTATTAATGCCTGTTCGCTTACACAATAAGCTTTGTCAAGTCAAACAGGTAAACCTGGTGAAAGGTAGATATAAATATTACTTGTAGTTACTTCCGGAGGTCGCCACCCCGTTACCCGGTCCCAGACCAAACCTGGTTGCTGGCCTGATCGAACAGGCTGTTCGATCAGGTACCAACAGCCTGTTTAGCAGTTTGCAGCCAGATAAAGCCCAATGTATGAAAACCTGCTTAAATGTGCCTGCCTTCCACTTGTATACATCAGTCATGTCGTCCGTTCATTCTACATCTTTCAAAAGTATAAATTCAGGACTCGCACATAATTGTGACATTTATTCTTTTGTTGAAATGCTAAATATAGCATTGGTATATATGAATGGGCAGTGTTGGCATTATAGACACGTTGAGTGGCGGCCAAGGTGATGACGTCACCTGTGGCCAACATTTCCGGGGTAGCGTCCGTCCACTTCCCGTTGTTCGTCCATTCATAGAACACGCTAGATCCTGCTCTTCTCTGACGTCAGTGTTTGCTTTTACATCTCCCATGTCCTGTTGCAAAGATGACAAAAAAAAATAGAGTGGCAGATTAAAGGATATATTCCACTTCATCAAGTGGCTGTTGGTGTTCAATGTTGAAACGTGTTCAAGCTGTCACATCTGTACATGTAGATGCCTGTTTAAACGTGTTACTAGGTTTTGCACCATTTTTCAGACTATATCTTGTCACATCCTCCACCAGGGATTATTAAAATCCTCATTTGAGTAGCACAAGGTTCTATACTTCGGTCGCTATTGAAGAGTTATAGTCCTGAATGGTGGAGGGAAGGAGTGTGGGAAGGCTGACCTGCAGGCTGTAAGTGGGTCATTGCTGGCTTCCTTCATACCCCCCCAACCCTACTTCACCCGGTTTCTACCGCAGTAGGTGAACTGGGTACTTGTGGCTAAGATCTCGCTGAGATAAAGATACATAGGTTATTATGTGGTGACTTGGCCAGGCATGTTTGTGGTCGTATTAGTCACAACACGCCAGGTAATATTACTCTTGTATAGTCTGCCTTGAAACTTTGTATGGAAAGAAAATACGGAGAATAATGAAAAGCAGAGGTACCGTGGGCACAATAAGAGAACATCTGTGGCTCCAGATTGTTAAACATATTTCCAGAAGATATCGGAAACACTGCTGCTAGAACAAATGTAGAAGTCTTCAAGAGGAAATTGTACTAGTAGCTCTGCCACGTGCCTGATCAACCAGGCTGTAATGGATTTGTGGGCAAGCGAGCCGCCGGTTGCAACAGCCTGATTAACCAGGCAAGAAGCAGACAAGCCTGGCCCTGGGCTGGACTGCGTGTGTAGAAGAACTCGAAACCCATCAAAGGTTTTTCAAATGTAAAATTAACTTTTTGGTCCGTTCATAATGGTAGATGTTATCATTGATATGGTATCAAGTTCATCTCGTTTGTATAATTGTCCAGAACAAACCAAAATATCATTGTCCAATTTGTATTCCCAGTTAGTGGGTTATGAATTTTTCTGTTGTGACATTATGTAACTTGTTCCAAGTACGAAGTAAGTTTATTTAGGCACAGGTACACATAGGTACAACTAGCCGAAGAATGTTCAAGGCATATTCCCCTAAGAAAAAAAAAAGTAAACTGGAAAGAGGGAGACGCTCCCTCTACAGGAGAAGGCGAAGAATCACTGAGCTCCTCAAGAATGCTAGATTATCTGAAACACGGAAGGAAGCGCTAACCAGGAAAGTGGAAAATATTGAGCTTAAAGGACTCATACAGGCTCCAGGAGAGACAAGGAGAGCTAAAAGCAGTTAGTGAAATTGAAAGAAATTCGAAATATTTCTTTTCATATGCCAACAATAAGGCAAAAACTACTTCTAGTATAGGGCCCCTGCTCAGACAAGACGGATCCTACACAGATGATAACAAAGAAATGAGTGAGATACTGAAATCTCAATATGACTCTGTGTTCAGCGAGCCACTAACCAGTCTAAAGATACAGTCTCAAATAATTTTTTCATAAATGAGCCTAACTCCAATAGACTTTGAAAAAGCCATTGACAACATGTCCATGCACTCAGCCCCAGGCCCAGACTCTTGGAACTGTGTTCATTACAACTGCAAGAAACCCCTCTCACGGGCTCTCTTTTAGGGACTGGACTCTCACCAGTTTGGTGAGGAAAGCAATGTGAAAGACCTGGGAGTGGTAATGTCTGAGGATCTCACCTTCAAGGATCACAGCAGTTCCACTATCACGTTTGCGAGGAAACCCATAGGATGAATAATGAGAACATTCAAGACAAGAGATGCCAAGCCAATGATGATCTTTTTTTAAATCACTTGTTCTTTCTAGGCTGGAATACTGAGGTACATTAACATCTTCATTCAAGGCAGGTGAAATTGCAGCTCTAGAGAATGTACAGAGAACCTTTACAACACATATAAGTGTCATCACACACTTTAACTACTGGTAATGCTTGGAAGCATTTGACTTGTACTCACTGGAGCGCAGGCGAGAGAGATACATCATAATCTACACCTGGAAAATCCTAGAGGGACTGGTCTCTAATCTGCACACATAAATCACTCCCTAAGAAAGCAAAAGACTTGGCAGGCGATGCAACATACTCCCAGTGAAAAGTAGAGGTGTCATTAGTACACAAAGAGAAAACACATTAAGTGTTCAGGGCCCAAGACTGTTCAACAGCCTCCCACCGGCTATATGGGGAATTGCCACTAGACCCCTGGTTGTCTTCAAGAGGGAGCTGGACATACATTTAAAGTCAGTACCGGATCAGCCGGGCTGTGGTTCGTACATTGGACTGTGTGGCCAGCAGTAACAGCCTCGTTGATCAGGTTCTGATCCACCGAGAGGCCTGGTCATGGACCGGGCCGCGGGGGCGTTGATCCCCGGAATACCCTCCAGGTAGGATAACCAAGAAAAGGTCAAAGTGACTATTTCCATTTGAGTCCCAACAAACTAAGTGTTAACTTACATGTAAGGAAGAGTGAACAAAAATTACTCTTGGCGCGGCCACCAGTCTCACCAGCGGTCCCTGACAGTGTTGGCATCTTCCCTACATGTTGCTGAAGTTATGACGGTACCCCATCCTGTGTGAAAATTCCAGTCCTACAATATCATATCTTTAGTAAGAAAACGCCAGTTCATGTTGGAAATATTCAGGTGTTGGCTGAATTATGTTAAAAAATAAAGCGCTTCACCATCTTCAACTAAATGTTTTCGACAACGCTTGATTACATACACCTCAAAGTCTTTCGTCATTCGCAACGAACTAAAATACTGGAGATGAAGTTGAACGACGTTCCGCCACCATGGACCATTCTCAGGTCCAGAACGAACCGAAATGCCGTCTGGTTTTATTTCAGATTGTGGGTTTGTAGTGAATTGCTCTAGGCAGTGTTTTGTGACGTTTATTCTTCCCTGGCTGTTAGGCTACGTGTAGTGTGCGCGGCCTGTGGGCGGTTAGTCCTCCATTGTTCCTAAACGTGTGGGGGGGGAATGGGCGTGCGGTGTGTCAACACTCATTGTTCTCACACCAGGACTTGTGGTGGTCATAGTTTTCGTATGTCCAGCTCTAACTTATCCTCGTTTTATACCATTTCCTTTTAGGTGTAGGTAGGTTAAACGTAAAAAAATATGTTTGCACCTGACAAGTCTGGCCTCAAGTCAGGCTCCGGGAGTAAAAAAAAAAAAAAAACAATAAAACCTCGATACTCCTCAAAGGTATTTTAAGAAACAGTTGGTTAAATGTTTCGGTAATACTGATTTCCATTTATATAATAAGAGGCATCCTAACCTAATAGAATGCCACACAACTTATCTAAAACTAGTTTGATTGGTTTCTGGCATTTTATTTTTCTCTACAGTCTAGTACTACAAAACGAATTCTCATGATAGATATCCGTCAAGAGTTTTTTTTTTTCTCACGAATAAACTAACTAGTCCCTTACATATAGCAGGAGTGAATACTTCAGCGGGCGAAGTAGGGAGCTACGTAGTCCCCATCAGTATCTACACCTAAATTTATGCTAATGTGGATTCTGGTGATCCACACGATATTTGAGTTTGTGACCAGCACGAAGAAAGTGGGACGGTGCCAAGGACTGTCTACCTCCGCCAATAATTTAACATACATTTACAGCACAAGTGGCGAGTAATGTCACTCCCTGTACTCGTGTCACTCTAAGGTTGGCACATAATTAATGCTCATTAATTCTGATCACCTACACACTGGGCTAGAAAAAGTAATTTACAGGTATAAGAGAAGTAATATAAGATTAATAGTGATAAAAGGAAAGTAGTAGTAGTGAAAGTGGTCTCAATATAAAAAATAGTGGTATTGTAAGGGAAATAATAGTGGCAGTATAATAGAATAGTACAGTATAAGGGAAGGAATAATAGACCAAGAAAAATAGTATAAGGAAAGCAGTAGTGGTAGTTGAAACCAAAGCTGGATGGATGAACAATAGATTAAAACATCTCATTGGTCAAAAGAGAGGCATATATAGGCAAATCAAAAGAGATTATGAGGTTAAAGTTGCAAGAGAATCGAAGACTAACCCAAAAGAATTCTTTCATGTATACAGAAGTAAGATCAGGGACAAGATAGGCCCACTCAAAAGTTACTCGGGTCAGCTCACAGACAGTGATAAGGAAATGTGTAGGATTTTTAACACATACTTCCTCTCAGTTTTTACTCAGGAAGATACTAGCGACATTCCTGAAATAATAAATTATGTAGAACAGGATGATAATAAACTATGCACGATTAGGGTCACAAGTGACATGGTTCTTAGGCAAATTGATAAATTAAAACCTAACAAATCCCCAGGCCCTGATGAACTGTATGCAAGGGTTCTAAAGGAATGTAAAGAGGAGCTTAGCAAACCTCTGGCTAATCTTTTCAACATATCACAACAGACTGGCATGGTGCCAGATAAGTGGAAAATGGCAAATGTGATACCTATTTTCAAAGCAGGTGACAGGCCCTTAGCTTCGAACTATAGACCAATAAGCCTAACCTCCATTGTGGGAAAATTTATGGACTCAATATTTACAGAGGCAGTTCGTAGCCACCTTGAAAAGCACAAATTAATCAACGAATCTCAGCATGGTTTTACAAAAGGGCGTGCCTGCCTTACGAATTTAACTTTTTTCACTAAGGTATTTGAGGAGGTAGATCATGGTAATGAATATGATATTGTGTATATGGACTTCAGTAAGGCGTTTGACAGGGTCCCACATCAGAGACTATTGAGGAAAATTAAGGCACATGGAATAGGAGGAGAATTTTTTTTCCTGGATAGAGGCATGGTTGACAAATAGGCAGCAGAGAGTTTGCATAAATGGGGAGAAATCAGAGTGGGGAAGCGTCACGAGCGGTGTTCCACAGGGGTCAGTGTTGGGCCCCCTGTTGTTCACAATCTACATAAACGACATTGATGAGGGCATAAAGAGCGACATAGGCAAGTTTGCCGATGACACCAAAATAGGCCGTCGAATTCATTCTGACGAGGACATTAGAGCACTCCAGGAAGATATGAATAGACTGATGCAGTGGTCGGAGAAGTTGCAGATGCAGTTTAATATAGACAAATGCAAAGTTCTAAATGTTGGACAGGAAAATAACCATACCACATATAAACTAAATAATGTCGATCTTAATATTACGGATTGCGAAAAAGATTTAGGAGTCCTGGTTAGCAGTAATCTGAAACCAAGACAACAGTGCATAAGTGTTCGCAATAAAGCTAACAGAATCCTTGGCTTCATATCAAGAAGCATAAATAATAGGAGTCCTTAGGTTGTTCTTCAACTCTATATATCCTTGGTTAGACCTCATTTAGATTATGCTGCACAGTTTTGGTCACCGTATTATAGAATGGATATAAATGCTCTGGAAAATGTACAAAGGAGGATGACAAAGTTGATCCCATGTATCAGAAATCTTCCCTATGAGGATAGACTGAGGTCCCTGAATCTGCACTCTCTAGAAAGGCGTAGAATTAGGGGGGATATGATTGAGGTGTATAAATGGAAGACAGGAATAAATAAAGGGGATGTAAATAACGTGCTGAAAATATCTAGCCTAGACAGGACTCGTAGCAATGGTTTTAAGTTGGAAAAATTCAGATCCAGGAAGGATATAGGAAAGCACTGGTTTGGTAATAGAGTTGTGGATGAGTGGAACAAACTCCCAAGTACAGTTTTTGAGGCTAAAACGTTGTGTAGTTTTAAAAATAGGTTAGATAAATACATGAGTGGGTGTGGGTGGGTGTGAGTTGGACCTGACTAGCTTGTGCTACTAGGTCAGTTGTCGTGTTCCTTCCTTAAGTGAATGTGACCTGCCCTGACTAGGTTGGGGCATTGGCTTAAGCCGGTAGGAGACTTGGACCTGCCTCGCATGGGCCAAAAGGCCTGCTGCAGTGTTCCTTCTTTCTTATGTTCTTATGAGTTCGTCATACCATGTGGAGGATGCAACAAAACACGCGTGAGAGAGACGGACACAGAAATGAGCCCGCCGTACTGACAGTGGTAATAAGGCTTATGTTAGTCATAGGAATAGCCACTACTACTTTAAGTGGAAGAGGATTTACATAAAGGCCAGTTTAGAATCTGGTCATTTGTCTTTAGAAATACAGTTACATAGATTGGTATTTTTATTACTCACTCTTACTGACAGTGTGGGTTATTGAGGAGCAAGGAGAGAGCCTTTGCTATATTTTTCTGACACGAGTCCAGACAGGAGCTTTAATTTCTTCACTAATACCTCACGCAGTAGTTTTTTTCAGCATCTAGCTAACCTCGATGCAGACCGGAAAATGTATTGTTCTCTCTGTGTCATATTCACGCCATGATGCCACCCACCGTTCACACTTAACCACTTGCTGTGTCAGTTTCCACCATTCTTGCACGATCTTGAAGGGATAGAAATTTGGAAAGGTTATCAGGGTAGTGCTACTAGAAGATATTAGGTGTGACACCAGAGAAATAGGTCAGTGTTACCAGGAGACGATGCTGTTTGGTACTGTTGGAGTCTGGTGTGTGATTTGAGAAATAGGTCAGCGGTACTAGACAAGGCTGTTAGGTGTTTAGTTCTAGTATATGACCCGAGACCTCTCTAGCATGTAAGGCCCTTTAGGGTAGAAAGTATATTTCAAACGTTTCATTTTACAAGATTTTCGTAGTTCTGTGATTTCCAGACACTTAGTTGGTAAAAGCCTTAGACCTTTAAATGATGATTTAGATTTAAATGTAATTAAGGGATATTTTACTCAGGTTTTCATGTGTCTAGTTCTCAAAAGAGTTATTTCAGCGTGCAGATTTCGAACCAGTTCCTCCAATATTTTCGAATGATTTTAGGCGTTTCCAATAATTTCAGTATTAGATGTAGATGGTGAAAGTTGCCTCCAGGTAATCAATTTCGCCAGCCTTTTATGCGGCTGTTAGTGTGCAGCTGAATTACAGTCTAGACTCTTAGAGAGTACAAGTACTCTAAGAGTATCATTTTTTTTTTATGTCTTTCTTTTGAAGGTTCGTGTTATCCAGCCTATCATTTTCCTTGCAGATGTGATACCAACACTATTGTGTTCTTTAAAAGTTACTTTCATGATTTGACTGCGTTTTGTACCCTGTGAAAGTTAAGATTTACACAGTTTTCCATAACGTAGTAACATGTTGGGCAGGACATGAACCCGGTTGTTGTCAGAACCACAGTATTAACGCTAGTAAAAAAAAATCCAGCACGATCAAAAATATTATAGTAATAATTTTTGCGCACGTTCAGTGTCTTAAACTTTAGAACCTAAAGTAGATTGTTAAGACCCGTGTGAACAGATATCTTTATTGTTGACTACGTTGCACTTGTCTTACTCGTCTACCAGTCGGAATTATATACCATTATTATAATGATATTAGAGTATAAGAACATATGAAAAAAAAGGAATTGTAGCAGGCCAACTGGCCGAAGCTAGGCAGGTCCAACTCACACCCACCCACCCACCTACTCATGTACCTATTCGAGCTATTTTTAAAGCTACCCAAAGTTCTTATTTCCGAGGCGTTACCTGGGAGATTGT
Source organism: Cherax quadricarinatus (assembly GCF_038502225.1). NCBI lineage: Eukaryota > Metazoa > Arthropoda > Malacostraca > Decapoda > Parastacidae > Cherax > Cherax quadricarinatus. The sequence goes on from NC_091336.1 coordinate 16,106,642, forward strand.
TCCACTTAATTAACCACACGTCTATTACCGAGCTAGAACAGGTGTAAGTTTTCAATACTTGATAAAATTCCAAACAGACCACAGCATTGTCTAAAATCTCTTATCTAAATTGTTGATTGCTTGTTAAAACAAGGTGAGGTAGTTACTTCTAGCAATAGCTGATTCGGCTGGCTATCCCACAGTGTGAGTCAAGGTGTCCTGAATAGTATTGTCCTCGGCTAACCTAACTCCTTAGTGGGCAGCCACACCCACCATTGTGAATCCCAGTAGACAGCGTGATGTGTACAGACTTGATCTGACAAACCTCACTCGGGTACCCTAATATTAACCCCACCGTTATACCTGGTCACATGTGGCTGTCGGCCGGGTTGTCAAGTTAAATCTGATGTACGTACCCAACCTGCCTGTCACACTAACCTGGCCAAGTGACCCCTTCAAAGATAGCAATAAGCTGACCTGGTGCCACAAAGTGTCCCGGTATAGGACCTACCATCCATGGACACATTTGTCGCACTCCCGCCATAGGGTCGGCACCACTGTACGGGTCATTTTAAAACAGACTTGTGTCAAGATTTGTTTCCTCATAAATAAACTAACAACAACAATAGAACTGTGCCGCTGACCCAGAGTCTTGCTGGTAGGTCAGGCAGTGCGTGCCTTGATGTTGACCTTTCGGTGGTGTCGTCCCGCTGACCCAGAGTTCCGCTGGAAGGTCAGGCCTCCATGGGTTGGTGGTTGACCTCTCCCCCTCTTCCTCCGTCACTCCCCCTACCTCCTTCCCCTTCCCCACACCTAGCAATGAGATTTCTTGTCATCAGGAGAGGAAAATGTGTAGTGAGTCATGTAGCCTACTTAAGACATCGTGCAGGTGTCCATTCATGGCTCCTGGACCTGCTTAGCGCTGTATGACTAGTAGGTTTAGCGCTTTTTTTATTATCCTGCCCTACTTATTAATTCTTATCTACCGGTTTTACCAATTCCTAGTCTTCGAGGACTAGTCATTTCTGTTACTGAATCCATGTATATCGTTTGCCTCAATTTTTCATTTGATACTCACCGATTTGTTTGTGGTCTGTAAGGTCTTCGCTCATGACCCTGCTTAAGCTACGTCGATCACTATTATAGGTTTCACGCCTACTCATTAAACTGCACATTGAGTTTGCTTCCGATTTCCTTATCCAACTCATTATATTTTTCTATCATTGCGATAAATAGCACCTTCTAGCATACCTATAGTCCATTTTATTACCCACTAAATGGCTTTGGCTTGTTAAGAACATTGTGGTATAAACCTTGGTAATAGATGTCGACAAATTGGTTTAGAAAGACACATGAGCACACTAGAATATATTTATTAGAAAACGTTTCGTTTCTGGGACCTTGATCACTTCTGTCTTTCTAAACCATTCTTAGTTGTACAGAGTTTATCCATGGTAAAGCACTTGGCTCTCTTTCCTGCTGACTTGTAGCTCTTTATGTATATATTTTCTGTGCCTATTTGCAGGTGTAGTCACAGTAGTATGTAATGTCTTATCATCACTATTACTACCACTACTGCTATCTTTACTACTACTACTGCCGCTGTTCCATGTCCTCCACAAACCCTTCTACTACTACTACTACTGCTGCCTCTACTTCTACTTATATATATATATATATATATATATATATATATATATATATATATATATATATATATATATCCATATATGGCCTTCGTCCTTTCTCGCTTCAGGTGTGACTTTTCAATGGTCCAAGTCGGACCGTAACGTCGTCACAAGTTTTCCCCTCTCTTAAATGCGGGTTATTTCTGTGCATTCACAGTATCTACCGTTCGCAAAGACATGCTTTATATTGGCATTTTTGTGCCTTTATTCCATAACATGAAATAAATGTCGTGGGGCAGAGTGAGAGCACTAAAAAACTCTGTTAACAAAATTGGATTCAAAAAGTCCTCTACCTGGAGTCTACCTGGAGGTTCTTCCGGGGATGAACGCCCCCGCGGCCTGGTCCACGACCAGGCCTCCCGGTGGATCAGGGCCTAATCAACCAGGCTGTTACTGCTGGCCGCACGCAGTCCAACGTACGAACCACAGCCCGGCTGATCCGGCACTGACTTTAGGTATCTGTCCAGCTCTCTCTTGAAGGCAGCCAGGGGTTTATTGGTAATTCCCCTTATGCTTGGTGGGAGGCTGTTGAACAGTCTTGGGCCCCGGACACTTATGGTGTTTTCTCTTAGTGTACTAATAAGAACATAAGAACATAAGAACGAAGGAACACTGCAGAAGGCCTACTGGCCCATGCGAGGCAGGTCCAAGTCTCCTACCGGCTTAAGCCAATGCACCCAACCTAGTCAGGTCAGGTCACATTGACTTAAGGGAGGAACACGGCAACCGACCTGGTAGCACAAGCTATCAGGTCTAACTCACACCCACCCACATCTACTCATGTATTTATCCAACCTATTTTTAAAGCTACACAACGTTCTGGCCTCTATAACGGTACTTGGGAGTTTGTTCCACTCATCCACAACTCTATTACCAAACCAGTACTTTCCTATATCCCTCCTGAATCTTAATTTTTCCAACTTAAAACCATTGCTGCGAGTCCTGTCTAGGCTAGATATTTTCAGCACACTATTTACATCCCCTTTATTTATTCCTGTCTTCCATTTATACACCTCAATCATATCCCCCCTAATTCTACGTCTTTCTAGAGAGTGCAGTTTCAGGGCCCTTAGTCTATCCTCATAGGGAAGGTTTCTGATACATGGGATCATCTTTGTCATCCTCCTTTGTACATTTTCCAGAGAATTTATATCCATTCTGTAATACGGTGACCAAAACTGTGCAGCATAATCTAAATGAGGCCTAACCAAGGATGTATAGAGTTGAAGAACAACCTGAGGACTCCTATTATTTATGCTTCTTGATATGAAGCCAAGGATTCTATTAGCTTTATTGCGAACACTTATGCACTGTTGTCTTGGTTTCAGATTACTGCTAACCAGAACTCCTAAATCTTTTTCGCAATCCGTAATATTAAGATCTACATTATTTAGTTTATATGTGGCATGGTTATTGTCCTGTCCAACATTTAGAACTTTGCATTTGTCTATATTAAACTGCATCTGCCACTTCTCCGACCACTGCATCAGTCTATTCAAATCTTCCTGGAGTGCTCGAATGTCCTCGTCAGAATGAATTCGACGGCCTATTTTGGTGTCATCGGCAAACTTGCCGATGTCGCTCTTTATGCCCTCATCTATGTCGTTTATGTAGATTGTGAACAGCAGGGGGCCCAACACTGACCCCTGTGGAACACCGCTCGTGACGCTTCCCCACTCTGATTTCTCCCCATTTATGCAAACTCTCTGCTGCCTATTTGTCAACCATGCCTCTATCCAGGAAAAAATTTCTCCTCCTATTCCATGTGCTTTAATTTTCCTCAATAGTCTCTGATGTGGGACCCTGTCAAAAGCCTTACTGAAGTCCATATACACAATATCATATTCGTTACCATGATCTACCTCCTCAAATACCTTAGTGAAAAAAGTTAATAAATTCGTAAGGCAGGAACGCCCCTTTGTAAAACCATGCTGAGATTCGTTGATTAATTTATGCTTTTCAAGGTGGCTACGAACTGCCTCGGCAATTATTGATTCCATAAATTTTCCCACTATGGAGGTTAGGCTTATTGGTCTATAGTTCGAAGCTAAGGACCTGTCACCTGTTTTGAAAATAGGTATCACATTTGCCATTTTCCACTTATCTGGCACCATGCCAGTTTGTAGTGATATGTTGAAAAGATTAGCCAAAGGTGTGCTAAGCTCCTCTTTACATTCCTTTAGAACCCTTGCATACAGTTCATCAGGGCCTGGGGATTTGTTAGGTTTTAATTTATCTATTTGCCTAAGGACCATGTCACTTGTGACCCTAATAGTGCACAGTTTATTATCGTCCTGTTCTACATAATTTATCATTACTGGAATATCGCTGGTATCCTCCTGTGTAAAAACTGAGAGGAAGTATGTGTTAAAAATTCTACACATTTCCTTATCACTGTCAGTGAGCTGACCCGAGGAACTTTTGAGTGGGCCTATCTTGTCCCTGATCTTACTTCTGTATACCTGAAAGAATCCTTTTGGGTTAGTCTTCGATTCTCTTGCAACTTTAACCTCATAATCTCTATTTGCTTTTCTAATTCCCTTTTTTATTTCTCTCTTTAACTGAATATATCGATTTCTTAATTGCCCCTCTCCTCTTTTGATTTGCCTATATATGCCTCTCTTTTGACCAATCAGATATTTTAATCTATTGTTCATCCATTTAGGATCATTTTTGTTTGATCTGATTTCCCTATTTGGAACATAATTTGACTGAGCAGCTAGAACTATGCCCTGGAAAGCATCATATCGGCAACCATCACCACCTACCTGACCCCTAGTCAGGTCATTCCAGTTCAGCCCACCTAAGTAATTTTTCAGTCCTATGAAATCAGCCAAGCGAAAGTCAGGGACGGAGACTTGATTGCCATTATTAGGGGAATTCCATGATATGTTAAAACTGAGTGATTTGTGATCACTCTCCCCAAGCTCATCATTAACCTCAAGATTATTAATTAGTGTTTCCCTACTGGCAAGAACCAAGTCAAGGAGGTTATTTCCCCTAGTTGGCTCTGTCACAAACTGTTTTAAAAAACAATCCTGGATCGTATCAAGACAACAATCCTGGATCGTATCAAATGGCGCCCCTACTTTTAATTGGGGGTATGTTGCATCGCCTGCCCAGTCTTTTACTGGTGGGCGACACGTCACCTTAATAAATGTCTTATTATTGATGGTATACGATACCGACACGTTGATGGAAAAGATTGAGTTGAAACATTTGGGTATTTTTATTACCCAAACGTTTCGCCTGCACAACAGGCTTCCTTAATCGAATTCAATACTTGCAGTAATAGTAGCAGTAGTGGTTTTCACGTAATCAGTCCGTCATACCACGTTATTTTCCAAATGAAGGTTTATATGCATTTATTATGTATGATTCTGACGTATATTCCTCTCTTCATGGTGGTTATTGTTAAAATAATCAACGCTATTGAGAGTCAGCCTTTTGTTGCCGAGGATAAAGAAAATGGTGCCCGGTGGCTTGTTTCCGAGGTGTTGGCGCAGTGAGGTATGAAGGTCTTGTTGGGCCAGGGTCCAGTGATAGTGAGCCAGACAGGTTTGGTTTATAGCTGTGGCAGTGGATGACTGTTAGCAGCGATCAGCTCTCCTCTTTGTCAAGGTCGCCCTCCCTTATCCTCTCTTCAGTCCCCGTTTCTCTCGTGCGCAACATTGGTACACACATGTACCCTCTGAATTAAGCTTTTGTAATGAGCTAAAAATTACACTGTATTCGGTCTACCATGAATCAACACCCTCCTTCCATTATTTCTTGTTTTCCTCCATCATTTCTTGTCTTCTTTCATCATTCCTTTTCTTCATCCTTTCCAGTCTCCCTTCATCCTTTTCAATCTCCCTCCATCCTTCCTTTTCTTCCTTCATTCATTTCAGTCTCCCTCTACCTTCTTTTTCTTCCCCATCCTTCACTTTCTTCCTCCACCGTTTGTTCCAGCCTCCGTTTTCCAGTCGTTTTCTACCCTCCTTCACCTCTTCTTCCCTTCTTGAAGGCGCTACCACTTACGCCTCGAGGCTCCCTCAACCACTCTCCATACTTCCCCTCCACAACTTTAAATTATGTGATGTCGTACCATCTGGGGCAGACGACGCCTCCACACCCCACAAAACCTGTTTCAGAGAGGAAATGGTAGAGGCGGCAGACACCAGTTGCACAGCACCTCAGGATGACCTTACACTCCACAACATATTTTCCATAATGTTTGTAGAATTACCGACAATATGTTAGCTTGACAAAGCTCCTGGAAGCGAAACGTTGGCACAACAAAATGTCGCATTAGTTGCACTTTTGTCCTTTTACCTAACATATTTTCCATTTTCAAATATTCATGCATTTCAAGTGACCAAGGTCCAAGGACCGAAACGTTTTCAGTAAAAGTGTCTTGGATGAATGCATTCCCGTTCATTCCTCTTAATGTTTTCCACAGTAAGAGGTCAGGCACCATGAAAAAGTTGTGGAAAAAGACACGTATGTACAGTTCAGGACATTTATTAAAGGAAACGTTTCGCCACGAGTGGCTTCTTCAGTCCTAATACATTAGGACTGAAGAAGCCACTCGTGGCGAAACGTTTCCTTTAATAAATGTCCTGAACTGTACATAAGTGTCTTTTTCCACATCTTGTCGGTATCACCATACCATTTCCTCACCATGAAAAAGACTGGCGTTGAATTATCCCGGAGAGTTTAGCATTACCCCTTGAGAGTCATCTTATGAACCAGTATATTGACATCAAGAGGGACGTTAAAAAGGGGATAAGAAAAGCTAAAAGGGACTATGAAATTAAAGTTGCTAGGGATTCAAAAACTAACCCAAAAAGTTTTTTCCAGGTTTATAGAACAAAAGTTAGAGATAAGATAGGTCCCCTTAAAAATAACTCTGGGCATCTCACTGACAAGGAGAATGAAATGTGCTCTATTCTTAATAATTATTTTCTCTCGGTTTTCACTCAGGAAGACACTGACAATATCCCAGTAATTAATTTTTATAGTTGGCTTAAAGATGATAAATTATGCAATATCAGTCACCAGCGAAATGGTTATCAAACAGATAGACCGATTAAAGCAAAATAAATCCCCGGGCCCTGATGAACTTTTTTCAAGGGTTCTTAAAGAGTGTAAAATGGAACTTTGTGAACCTTTAACTAATATCTTTAATTTATCTCTTCAAACAGGTGTAGTGTCTGATATGTGGAAGATGGCTAATGTAATTCCTATTTTTAAAACAGGGGACAAGTCGTTACCGTCAAATTACCGCCCAATAAGCCTAACCTCAATTGTAGGTAAATTACTAGTCAATTATAGCTGATAATATAAGAAGCCATCTCGATAGGCATAATTTGATGATACTCAACATGGTTTCACCAGGGGCCGTTCCTGCCTAACTAATTTATTAACCTTCTTCAGCAAAGTTTTTGAGGCCGTTGATGAGGATAAAGAATTTGATATTGTTTATTTAGATTTTAGTAAGGCTTTTGATAGAGTACCACATCAGAGACTGTTGAAGAAAGTGGCTGCCCATGGCATTGGGGGAAAAATGCTGTCATGGATCGAGTCATGGCTCACTAATAGGAAGCAGAGAGTATGCATAAATGAGGTTAAATCTGAGTGGGGATCTGTAACAAGTGGCGTTCCGCAGGGATCAGTTTTAGGCCCATTGTTGTTTATAATATATATAAACGACCTTGACGAGGGAATTACTAGTGACATAAGCAAATTTGCTGATGACACGAAGATAGGTAGGATAATCGATTCAAACGTTGATGTCTCACAACTTCAGGAGGATTTAGACAAACTCAATTCGTGGTCAGAAAAGTGGCAGATTCAGTTCAATGTAGATAAATGTAAAGTTCTAAAGCTCGGAAATGTTCATAACCCTAGCACCTACCAGCTTAATAATGTTGAACTTAGCAGTATAGAATGCAAAAAGGATTTGGGGGTTATGGTGAGCAGCAACCTTAAACCGAGACAGCAATGCCTAAGCGTACGTAATAAGGCAAATAGATTATTGGGATTTATATCAACAGAAGTCCAACAAGTAGTAAGCAACAGAAGTCCAACAAGAAGTAAGCAACAGAAGTCCAGAGGTCATACTGCAGCTTTATACATCATTAGTAAGGCCTCACCTAGATTATGCAGCTCAGTTCTGGTCTCCATATTACAGAATGGACATAAATTCGTTAGAAAACATTCAGCGTAGAATGACTAAATTAATACAGAGCATTAGAAATCTTCCTTATGAAGAAAGATTGAAGGCCCTTAAATTACATTCACTTGTTAGACGAAGAATGAGGGGAGACCTGATCGAAGTGTATAAGTGGAAGATGGGTATAAATAAAGGGGATATAAATAAGGTCTTGAGGATATCTCTCCAAGAGAGAACCCGCAGTAATGGATTTAAATTAGATAAGTTTAGATTTAGAAAGGACATAGGAAAGTATTGGTTTGGAAATAGGGTAGTTGATGAGTGGAACAGTCTACCTAGTTGGGTTAGTTTCAAATTTAGGTTGGATAAATATATGAGTGAGAGGGATTGGATTTGAGTGGGACTTGCAAATGAATGGATAGAGTTATCAGAGCTTATTTCTTGGGTAGCATTGAGAACTGGGTTGGGAAAATGTTTCGTTAGTGGGATGAATTGTAAAGGACCTGCCGAGCATGGGCCAACAGGCCTGCTGCAGTGATCCTCCTTTCTTATGTTTTTATGTAATACCCAACTAGGTGCAGATCTAGAGAGTGTACAGAGATCCTTTACTGCACGTATAAGTTCTGTCAAGCACCTTAACTACTGGGAACGCTTGGAAGCACTTGACTTGTACACTTGGAAAATCTTGAAAGGAATGGTCCCAAATCTGCACACAGAAATCACTCCCTACGAAAGTAAAAGACTGGGCAGGCGATGCAAAATGCCCCCAATAAAAAGTAAGGGCGCCATTGGTACACTAAGGGAAAACACCATAAGTGCCCGGGGCCCAAGACTGTTCAACAGCCTCCCATCAAGCATTAGGGGAATTGCCAATAAACCCCTGGCTGCCTTCAAGAGAGAGCTGGACAAATACCTAAAGTCAGTGCCGGATCAGCCGGGCTGTGGCTCGTATGTTGGACTGCGTGCGGCCAGTAGTAACAGCCTAGTTGATCAGGCCCTGATCCATCGGGAGGCCTGGTCATGGACCGGGCCGCGGGGGCGTTGATCCCCGGAATAACCTCCAGGTATCCAGGTAGACTGTGACAACCCAGTTCATTCAACCTGGTTCTCAAGTTCGTCACGCGGACACAGATAACTTATCACGAACTGGATACGGAAATCAGAGTCCACCATTTTGGCAAGTCTTTGAGTTTCATAAAGGTTTTATATAAGGACTTATTTCTGCATTCATTATGGAACTAGTCATCCTGATGTTCCACGCTGGATCCAGGCACTGATAAACCTTGCGGCTAGTAACGACATTTTCGTCACCAGAGCAGATAAGAGTGGCCATCCTCAACCGTACAGACCACTAGGCGACGCCAACACTTACTAAATCCGAACATGTATGGGAAAAGGAAACTAATTCCTTTCTTAGCCAAGATTCGTAGCATACTCGGGAAATCAGAGTGCAAAAAAACTCTTGTACCTTCTCCCTACCAATCCCAAATCAGTGATGTTTTATGACTCAAACGCGGTGTGTATACGAGACCGATCACGTCGGATATTGGTAGCGCCCCACACAAGTTTCTATGAAACATTTATCGAAACTTGTGGATACGATTATTCAAGCTCATCTGAAACACTCGGTTGACCTCAGCCGTGCAAGGGATCTTAAATTCGCTGCCTTATTCATAAATGTACCGGTTGACCAAGACATTAACCTTCTACGCAGGGTGATTATTGATGAGACAGAGTTGCCTGTGTTTTGCCAAGATTTTGTGGATTTAGTCGAGCTATGCATACGTTATATCTGCTTTAGATTTGAAGGGCGTATATACAAGCAACTGTTGGAGCTAAACATGGGCTCAACTGTAGTGTGCAGCCTTAGCCAGTTTATATGGATGATCTAGAATCCAGCCAGATCTGAAAATACCATCCCCTGATAAGTTACTTGGATGCGGTACGTGGACATTTTAAGTCATAGTCATAGTCTTGAGTTGTGTGACATCCTCGACACCAACACTGGAACCTACTCTTAAGTTCACTCTAGAGGAGGATATGCAACGACCGTTTCTTGACATGCTACTACTCGAAGCCGAAAGCGGACTCGTTTAAAGCTTAACGTATATCAACTTAAAAATACAATTTGTTGGATCTCCTCTGTAACAGAACTAAAAGAGGAGCAGTTATAGGACTCTTCCTCGGAGTTTATGAAATTCTCAGTCCACAAATCCTCGAGATTGCAGGAAACGTGCGACACATCCTCGGAATCCTAGATCAAACAATATGGAGAATCTCCACGACTATGGTGCTCTTCGCACCTACTCCTAGGTTGAGGGACTGATTACCTCATCTTCTGTACATAGTTCTACTGTCTTCAAGTTATGTCCTAGAATTTGTATTGATAAAGCCACTGGATGGCGAAACGTCTACAATAAAGATACCCAGATGTTGCACATGTGTCTTAATCTCATCATGGAGAACCACACAGAATTCGCTCTGCCGCCAGCAATGTGACAACCGACGTGTTCAGCCTACTTGATAATATTCTTAAAATAGCCACTAACTTTTCGACTTCAATTAAAACTTAGTGCAGAAGCACAAGAGCGACTATTACTAACAAAGGTATGCGTAATGCATGTGGGGAGGTGTGGTAAGGGAAACAGCAAGATCTCTGGGGGCTTAGAATCCGTGAACACGCCTGCACCTGCACACACCTGTGCCTGCAGCCATGACGACCGTAGTAACGCCTGTGTTCAACACAGACGATGGGGGACATTTTATGAAGGAGAATTAGGCCAAGTTAGTTATTCGTGAAGTTGATTTACGCAGACGAAAGTATATTGAGGTTACCTTAGTTGCTGTCATCATTACCATCCTTCAGAAGTCTGGCAATTGCAGCATATTCAGACTCTTGAATCTTGGCAGACAGGATATTACTCATATTGGAAACGGCTGTCACGTGCTACCCACTTAAAGAACATATGGTAGTATAGAGGAGCACTGTAGCAGGCTCACTGCCCCATGCTGACAATCCTTCTCGGACTCATCAAAAACAACTAACAGTTGTTCACGTTTTAAGACAGGATGCGGCTAGTCATTCGTCTTGCCGTGAGAGCAGCGGAAACCGTCATTATAGTCTCAGTTGTGAGAGCAACTCTCTGCCTCATTACATTCTCTGCCTTCCGCACCGCTGCATGGGCTGTCTTGTCATTAAAAAGCATTGCCAATGCCAGAGATCCTTAAATTGCTGAGAGCTGGCTACAGCTGTCCTCTCTCTCATAATAGGAACACTCCAGTGAGTCTAGCGCGTGAACAGGACCTGTTAAATACTGTCGGAAGGAGAGGTGCAGAGTAGTAGTAGTAGTGAGAATGTAGCCACTGAGAGGTCAGGTCCCTCTCAGATCCAACAGTTCTCACTTGAAAGGGTTGTCCAGGGTGTTTTCTGTACCAAGAGGCCATGTGTTGCAGTGTCTGACAAGATGAACATCAAAATGGTATACAATACCGACAGGTTGGTAGGTAAGACACATAGGCAACTTTATTCCGAAACGTTTCGCCTACACAGTAGGCTTCTTCAGTCGAATACAGAAAGTAGGCAGGAACAGTAGAGATGTGAAGACGATGTAATCAGTCCATCACCCTTGAAGTCGTAGAATTTGAGGTTGTCAGTCCCTCAGCCTGGAGAAGTTCAGCTACATTCTCACTACTACTGAAGATTGAGACACTTATGCAACATATGGGAATCTTTATTCAGGAAACGTTTCGCCACACAGTGGCTTCATCAGTCCGATACAAAGTAGAAAGGCGTAAGGAGAGGAGGAGTTTGAGGTAATCAGTCCCTCAGCCTGGAGTCGATGTGTTCAGTCCATCAATCTTGTAGAATGTACAGCATAGGGCCGTAGACGTGGCTTATATACTGTAGTGAGGTGAGGCGAAGCAGGAGGAGGTGAGGTCATAGTGGTACCATCCATACGCCTTTCTACTTTGTATCGGACTGATGAAGCCACTGTGTGGCGAAACGTTTCCTGAATAAAGATTCCCATATGTTGCATAAGTGTCTCAATCTTCAACTTGTCGGTTTTTCAAACCATTCATCACGCTCACTACTACTACTACTCTGCACCTCTCCTTCCGACAGTATTTAAGTCTCGGCACTGCCGTTTGATCTTCAGATAGTTCCGCACTGTCGCTTGATCTTCAGATAGTTCCTGACTATGGAACTGAACTTCTCCAGGCTGAGGGACTGACAACCTCAAATTCTACGACTTCAAGGGTGATGGACTGATTACATCGTCTTCACATCTCTACTGTTCCTGCCTACTTTCTGTATTCGACTGAAGAAGCCTACTGTGTAGGCGAAACGTTTCGGAATAAAGTTGCCTGACTGTTGCCTATGTGTCTTACCTACCAACCTGTCGGTATTGTATACCATTTTGATGTTCATCTTGTCAGACACTGCAACACATGGCCTCTTGGTACAGAAAACACCTTGGACAACCCTTTCAAGTGAGAACTGTTGGATCTGAGAGGGACCTGACCTCTCAGTGGCTACATTCTCACTACTACTACTACTCTGCACCTCTCCTTCCGACAGTATTTAAGTCTCCGCACTGTCGCTTGATCTTCAGGACCTGTTGACATAAGTACTGTAGCTTCACCCATTGAATTCATTCTAATGAGGACACTAGAGCACTCCAAGAAGATTTGAATAGACTGATGCAGTGGTCGGAGAAGTGGCAGATGCAGTTTAATATAAAATGCAAAGTTCTAAATGTTGGACAGGAAAATAACCATGCCACATATAAACTAAATGTAGATTTTAATATTACTGATTGCGAAAAGGATTTAGGAGTTCTGGTTAGCAGTAATCAGAAACCAAGACGACAGAATCCTTGGTTTCATATCAAGAAGCATAATGGAAGTCCTCAGGTTGTTCTTCAACTCTATATATCTTTGGTTAGGCTTCATTTTGATTATGGTGCATAGTTCTGGTTACCGTATTACAGAATTGATATAAATGCACTGGAAAACGTTGATCGGTAAGACACATATGTAAAGTAAAAGGGCATTAGTTGCACTTGTGTCCTTTTACTTTACATATTGTCGGTAATTCTACCAAGTTTATTACAAGACACATATGCAGCAGTTAGGTATCTTTATTTCGAAACGTTTCGCCTACACAGTAGGCGTCTTCAGTCCTATACAGAAAAGTTGGTAGAAGCAGAAGAGATGTGAAGACGATGTAATCAGTCCATCACCCTTGAAGACGTAGTTTTGAGGTGGTCAGTCCCTCTGCCTGGAGAAGCGTATTTGTTCCATAGTCTGAAACAATGTGAAGTTGAAGTGACAGTATGGAGCGTTATATACTGTCAGGAGGTGAGGTGTGTACACTAGTAGAAGAAAGAATGTAATCATTGAGGGGTTACGTCCCTCTCAAATTCAACCATTCTCACTTGTGAACATTAAAATGGTATAAAATACCGACAAGTTGTTAGGTAAGACACACATGCAACGGTTAGGTATCTTTATTTTGAAACGTTTCGCCTACACAGTAGGCTTCTTCAGTCGAGTACAGAAAAGTTGATAGAAGCAGAAGAGACTTGAAGACGATGTAATCAGTCCATCACCCTTAAAGTTTTGAGGTGGTCAGTCCCTCAGTCTGGAGAAGAGCATTGTTCCAAAGTCTGAAACAATATGAAGTTGAATGGACAGGATGGAGCCTTATATAGCGCCAGGAGGTGAGACGTAGGTCACTTTGGGAGGTCAGGTCCCTCTCAAATCCAGCCGTTCTCACTAGTAGAGTTGAAGAACAACTTGAGGACTCCTATTATTTATGCTTCTTGATATGAAGCCAAGGATTCTGTTAGCTTTATTGCGAACACTTATGCACAGTTGTCTTGGTTTCAGATTACTGCAAACCAGAACTCCTAAATCTTTTTCGCAATCAGTAATATTAAGATCTACATTATTTAGTTTATATGTGGTATGGCTATTTTCCTGTCCAACATTTAGAACTTTGCATTTGTCTATATTTAACTGCATCTGCCACTTCTCCGACCACTGCATCAGTCTATTCAAATCTTCCTGGAGTGCTCTAATGTCCTCGTCAGAATGAATTCGACGGCCTATTTTGGTGTACCAATATACCATTGTGTTGCAGTGTCTGAGAGAGTGAATATTAAAATGGCATAAAATACCGACAGGGTGTTAGGTTTTATATATATATATATATATATATATATATATATATATATATATATATATATATATATATATATATATATATATATATATGTCGTGCCGAATATGTAAAACTGGTCAATAAGCAAGAACTCATTTAAAATTAAGTGCTTTCTAAAATTTTCTCTTATACGTTTAAAGATATATTTTTTTCATTAATGATAATGTAAAAAATTTTAATTTTGCTCCATAAGAATCTTAGAAAACTTACCTAACCTTATTGTAACATGAACAATTTATTTTAGCCTAACCCAACTAAATATATTTTAGATTTGTTTACAGTAATTTAATACTAAACAAACACAGTGAAATATTTTTTTTTCGTTAGGTTCAGAATGATTTTGGCGAAATTATTGCATACACAAATTTTCGCTTGTCCTATATGGCAAGATGAGCGTTGCTATTTAAGCCAAGATCGCAAGTTCTGCCTATTCGGCACAACATATACGTATATATATATATATATATATATATATATATATATATATATATATATATATATATATATATTCCTATATATATATATATATATATATATATATATATATATATATATATATATATATATTCCTATATATATATATTCCTATATATATATACATATTATTCCCTTCTATTTTATTTTCTCCGTGTGAGACAAGTACGTTGTGGGGAATGAGACTTCTAGCAGTGAGGTGCAGTCTGTCTCTCGCTGTGATGAGGCTGTAGTTGGGGAGGTAGCAACGGCTACCAGCAGTGAGGTGCAGCCCAGCACCTGCTACAAGTGGCGAGTTGTTCACAGTAATGGGAGGCGCATCAGAGTAAGGAAAGTTAAGAGTGAAGATCTGAAGGTAGGAAATCGCTTCTCTGTTCTCCAGGATGAATGTACTTCAGTGGCCAGTGAAGGTAAGGGTACTACTGCCCCTGCTAATGAAGGTAAGCGCATTCTTGTGGTTGGTGACTCTCAGGTAAGATATATTGACCGTGCTTTTTGTAATAGGAATAAGAAGATGAGAGATAGAGTGTGCTTCCCTGGAGCTGGTGTTGGGGACATTGTCAACAGGCTGGATAATATCATGTCAGGTAATGGGAACAAGCCCATTATCTGTCTCAGTGCTGGTGGAAATGATATTGGGAAGGGTAGGAGAGAAGAGCTGCTAGATAAGTACAGGTCAGCTATAGATTTCATTAAGTCTAAGGGAGGGATCCCAATCATATGTAGCATCTTGCCTAGAAGGGGAGTAGGAAATGAATGGTTGTCTAGGGCAATTGGTGTAAATTGCTGGCTAGACAGATACTGCAAGGAACTTGCAATCCCATTCATTGACAACTGGAACAAGTTTTATGGCAAACATGATATGTATGCAAGGGATGGGGTACATCTCTCTGGGGCAGGGGTGGTAGCACTTGCAGACTCGATTGAGAAGGCCATTGGTGAAATGCCTATGATTTTAAACTGATGGAAGATAGAGGTATGGGTGTGTGTGGGAAACAAGCAGGTTGCAACACTAGGGTTGGAAACAGTAAATGTATAAAAGGCATTCAGCATGAAGTTATAAATAAAGACAATAGAACAGGTCAGCAAACAAAGGGGGACAGCAGAGGGCAGCAAGGGACTAGCTCCCTTAAGGTTTACTATACTAATAGCAGGAGTGTTAGAAATAAGATAGATGAGCTAAGATTAATTGCAAGTGCAGGAAACATAGATATTATTGCTATAACAGAGACCTGGCTCAATCTGAAAGATAGAGAGATGCCCTCTGAATGTCACATACAAGGCTATAAATTATTCCACACTGACAGGGTCAACAGGAAAGGTGGTGGAGTAGCGATGTATGTCAGAGACAACTTAAATTGTTGTGTTAGACAAGATATTAAATTAGAAGCGTCAGCCACTGAATCTGTTTGGTTACAGCTTCTCGAGGGCCGAGAAAAACTAATTTTGGGTGTGATTTACAGGGCCCCAAATCTTGATAGGGAGTGCAGTAAACTTCTATGGGACGAAATTCGTAAGGCATCTACATACGAAAATGTTGTGCTAATGGGAGATTTCAACTATAGACAGATTGACTGGAGCAATTTGACAGGAAATTTAGAGTCGGGTGACTTTCTTGACACGATCCAGGATTGTTTTTTAAAACAGTTTGTGACAGAGCCAACTAGGGGAAATAACCTCCTTGACTTGGTTCTTGCCAGTAGGGAAACACTAATTAATAATCTTGAGGTTAATGATGAGCTTGGGGAGAGTGATCACAAATCACTCAGTTTTAATATATCATGGAATTCCCCTAATAATGGCAATCAAGTCTCCGTCCCTGACTTTCGCTTGGCTGATTTCATAGGACTGAAAAATTACTTAGGTGGGCTGAACTGGAATGACCTGACTAAGGGTCAGGTAGGTGGTGATGGTTGCCGATATGATGCTTTCCAGGGCATAGTTCTAGCTGCTCAGTCAAATTATGTTCCAAATAGGGAAATCAGATCAAACAAAAATGATCCTAAATGGATGAACAATAGATTAAAATATCTGATTGGTCAAAAGAGAGGCATATATAGGCAAATCAAAAGAGGAGAGGGGCAATTAAGAAATCGATATATTCAGTTAAAGAGAGAAATAAAAAAGGGAATTAGAAAAGCAAAAAGAGATTATGAGGTTAAAGTTGCAAAAGAATCGAAGACTAACCCAAAAGGATTCTTTCAGGTATACAGAAGTAAGATCAGGGACAAGATAGGCCCACTCAAAAGTTCCTCGGGTCAGCTCACTGACAGTGATAAGGAAATGTGTAGATTTTTTAACACATACTTCCTCTCAGTTTTTACACAGGAGGATACCAGCGATATTCCAGTAATGATAAATTATGTAGAACAGGACGATAATAAACTGTGCACTATTAGGGTCACAAGTGACATGGTCCTTAGGCAAATAGATAAATTAAAACCTAACAAATCCCCAGGCCCTGATGAACTGTATGCAAGGGTTCTAAAGGAATGTAAAGAGGAGCTTAGCACACCTTTGGCTAATCTTTTCAACATATCACTACAAACTGGCATGGTGCCAGATAAGTGGAAAATGGCAAATGTGATACCTATTTTCAAAACAGGTGACAGGTCCTTAGCTTCGAACTATAGACCAATAAGCCTAACCTCCATAGTGGGAAAATTTATGGAATCAATAATTGCCGAGGCAGTTCGTAGCCATCTTGAAAAGCATAAATTAATCAACGAATCTCAGCATGGTTTTACAAAGGGGCGTTCCTGCCTTACGAATTTATTAACTTTTTTCACTAAGGTATTTGAGGAGGTAGATCATGGTAATGAATATGATATTGTGTATATGGACTTCAGTAAGGCTTTTGACAGGGTCCCACATCAGAGACTATTGAGGAAAATTAAAGCACATGGAATAGGAGGAGAAATTTTTTCCTGGATAGAGGCATGGTTGACAAATAGGCAGCAGAGAGTTTGCATAAATGGGGAGAAATCAGAGTGGGGAAGCGTCACGAGCGGTGTTCCACAGGGGTCAGTGTTGGGCCCCCTGCTGTTCACAATCTACATAAACGACATAGATGAGGGCATAAAGAGCGACATCGGCAAGTTTGCCGATGACACCAAAATAGGCCGTCGAATTCATTCTGACGAGGACATTCGAGCACTCCAGGAAGATTTGAATAGACTGATGCAGTGGTCGGAGAAGTGGCAGATGCAGTTTAATATAGACAAATGCAAAGTTCTAAATGTTGGACAGGACAATAACCATGCCACATATAAACTAAATAATGTAGATCTTAATATTACGGATTGCGAAAAAGATTTAGGAGTTCTGGTTAGCAGTAATCTGAAACCAAGACAACAGTGCATAAGTGTTCGCAATAAAGCTAATAGAATCCTTGGCTTCATATCAAGAAGCATAAATAATAGGAGTCCTCAGGTTGTTCTTCAACTCTATACATCCTTGGTTAGGCCTCATTTAGATTATGCTGCACAGTTTTGGTCACCGTATTACAGAATGGATATAAATTCTCTGGAAAATGTACAAAGGAGGATGACAAAGATGATCCCATGTATCAGAAACCTTCCCTATGAGGATAGACTAAGGGCCCTGAAACTGCACTCTCTAGAAAGACGTAGAATTAGGGGGGATATGATTGAGGTGTATAAATGGAAGACAGGAATAAATAAAGGGGATGTAAATAGTGTGCTGAAAATATCTAGCCTAGACAGGACTCGCAGCAATGGTTTTAAGTTGGAAAAATTCAGATTCAGGAAGGATATAGGAAAGTACTGGTTTGGTAATAGAGTTGTGGATGAGTGGAACAAACTCTCAAGTACCGTTATAGAGGCCAGAACGTTGTGTAGCTTTAAAAATAGGTTGGATAAATACATGAGTAGATGTGGGTGGGTGTGAGTTAGACCTGATAGCTTGTGCTAACAGGTCGGTTGCCGTGTTCCTCCCTTAAGTCAATGTGACCTGACCTGACTAGGTTGGGTGCATTGGCTTAAGCCGGTAGGAGACTTGGACCTGCCTCGCATGGGCCAGTAGGCCTTCTGCAGTGTTCCTTCGTTCTTATGTTCTTATGTTCTTAAGTGTCTGATCAATCAGGCTGTGATGGATATATGGTCCAGTGGGCCTCCCCCAGCAACATCCTGTTTGACCAGGCAAGCAACAGACAAGCCTGACCGGGCTCAGGGAATAGGAAAACTCTCGAAACTCATCAAAGGTATATCTTTGTATCATTAAGTCTTAAGAAGTATTGTTTATGAAGTCAAGAAGTTGCTCAAGGTGACTACAGCATTGCATATCGGTTGTTAATGTTGGTGTTGAATTTATAAGTTGGTGCGGATTTTCCAAGCATGTGCGAGCGAGTACATACATAAAGTATGTAAAAAGGTCAAAGGAAACAGGCGATTGTACAATATACAAAATAACCACTGTGAAAAACTTGTGAAATTCCAAGCGCTTTCGTGGTTTCTCATATTATCAAGGAATCGTAAAAATAATGAACGGAAGACTTACAAGGCTGACATTTCATCTCTTTATGACCTCATACACTAGCCGTCCTAAGCTCGGTGGGACGGGTCGTGTGTGAGGTCATAAATGAGGTGAAATCTCGGCCTTATAAATTTTCTTTTCTATTATTTTTACTGTCTCTTGACAATGTGAGAAATCACGAAAGCTATCAGAATTTCACCATTTGTTTGTTCACTCTGGTTATTTTCAACATATAAGGTTTATCAGTATCGACAAACTGTGAAATAAAGACACGTATTAAGTGGTCAGGATATTAGATGCTTAGCCTACTGCGGAGAGGGGCGAAATGTCTCCTAATAAATCTCCTGCTGTAGGTTCTGCACACGTGTTTTTATTTCATGTGGGAACAAGTCGTGCTTACTAGATACGGTCATCGAATCTAGATAAAAAAATCACAGATTGCTTATAGTTGGTTAGTATTAGCGAACTTGTAGAGCCTATCCTAACCTAATTTAACTTAATTTAGCCTAACTTATCGGAAGTTAATCTAACATAGCTTACATTCAGCAAATTCGTGCTCTGACTTTTTTTTCTTGCTACCATGGTCATTACCCCTTGAAGGGGCGATGACCATGTATCTAGATGCAGGCAGTTAATCTACCCTGCCACTCCTTGAATCAAACCTGATTATTTCCCATTCCCCAGGTGCTGTATGACCCTCAGGGGTCCAGCGCTTCCCCATGATTATAATAATGGGGTCATCACGCCCCATGCAATCTCTAGTACAGTTTGTTGTTGTGATGAGCCTCACATACCTAATGGGTTATTCTCAACAGTCTCTGACTAGCCAGGATGTGGTGCTTGTTTTAGGCTGCGTGCTGCTAGTACTAATAGCCTGGCTCATCAGGCCAGTAACCACGATGACCTTGCCTTGACAATTTACGTTACGTATAATAATGGATATGACTTTTGTAAAAGTTTGCTCAGGGAGGCATCAACGAATTGTAATGCTTTTACTTGGAGCTTAACTGGAGATGACTTCGGGGGTCAATGCTACCGTGGCCTGATCCCAGACAAGGCCTCCCAGTGGATGGTCTGATCGACCAGACTGTTGGTATTGGCTACATGCAATCCATCGTGGCTATTACAACAGCTAGGGATCCATTGGTAATTCCTTTTATGTATGAAGGGAATGTGTTAGAGGATTTCTCATTTGGAAAACACAGTAAGGCAAAGGTGGAAATATGTCAGGGTGGATTGCGAGAATTTTCAGAACAAGAGAAGTGACGCTAGTTATGGTAATTTTCAAACTATCTGTGCTCTCACGACCTGAATAATGTTCTGTGATCACAAATTTAAAACATAGGAGGGATAGCAGAGCTGGAAAGTATGCAGAGGTTCTGTATTGCCCAGCCCTCACAGATTCAATATATATAACATATAAACTGATTCCTAATTTGCATACTGCTATAACAGCGTACTGGAGTGAAAGATTGAGGAGAAAATCCACGTGGAATAGACCCATTGAAGAGCGGATGAGTCATGGGTGTAGTACTCTAGTTGGAGACTATATTATGTCAACATTCGTGGCTCAAGGCTCTTTAAGATATTATCAGCAGGTATAAAAAAACAATACTGCCGGATAAAAGTTTTCAAGAAGCTGAACAGCTTCCTTGTACAGAACAGCTGGATTGTCATGGCTATGTGGGCGTGTGAGCTCCTAGTAGTTGACTAGGCAGTCAGAAGGAATGCCTGGTCTCAGGCCAGGTTACGGGAGTAGAAAACCCCTCGAAACTGATCGTATGTATAATTTTTTCCTTTGCTATTGTTTACAGCCATCTTTGCGGTAGTGTTTCCTGATGATTGTGGGATAATCCTGCATCTAGACTCCGTCTCCATAGGATATTTAAGGGACGTTTGTAACTATTGATGAACATGGAATTTTACGAGTTAAACTCCGGGGGAGGTGAGGTAGCAAGCTCCTGCCTTGGTATCTACCATCTGCGATCTCCCGTTCCCCTGGGACTAGTGAGCGTAGTCCCTGGCGGGCAAGGTCACGTTTGTTCAGGACATTCCAAGGTGACACATGTGACTTGCTCCTCTTATTAGCAGGGAGACCAGGACCAAACTCAATTCCATTACCCTTTCTCCTTGGCCATCTCGACATCCCTGATCTCGAAGACATATTTGTAGAAAATCGTATTTTGGGACAGCGTTTCGATCTTTCAACATCTTTATCAAGTCCTAGAGAGGATACAAATTGTACGCATATATTACATGCCAGAAAAGGAACCTAGAGCAAAAACTCGACTGAATCTGCTCACAGCACCTGGAGGATAGTAGAGACCTTGACATCAGCAACTTTTCTAGCAAGGATGTGTTAGAAAAGTTGGAACCTTCCATACCTAAACTACAAGTTCAAGTATGGGAAAAGCTTATTGTACTGGCGAAACATTGAATATATTCTCCAATTACAAATTTTATGCCTATCATTTACGATACTGGAGACCGAACCAGCTAGTAAGTTCAGCGCTGTACGATGATTTACCTGTGAAATCGCAAATGAATGATACAGGACGGACCGTAACGTCATCTATATTTTCCTCTCTAAATTGTTGATTAGCTGTGTTTCATCCAATGTATTGACTCTTACTCTGCACTGAGAAGGGTTGGATGAGCGTTGAACCTACCAGTGTCAGTAGGCATAGTGCAGTGCTGTTTTTTGTGTATTTATTCTTTGGTCTCATGAGCTAAAGAGTACAGAGTAATGAGTAAGGTTTCACCAGAGCAAGATACAGTTGTTAGCATTCTTATTACTCTTTTAATTACAGAATTAAGTATCCACCTGGCCTCTAATTGCCTGTGTAACACAGTCGTGTGTAGGTTTTAAATGCAGACATGTGTTTTGTTACGCTTTAGGGAAGACGTGAGTTTGATTACGTTTTAGGTGAAGGCGTTGTGTCTGTTTGTTTACTTTTAGTGTGTGTACTCACCTAGTTGAGGTTGCGGGGGTCGAGTCCGAGCTCCTGTGTGTGTGTGCGTGTGGGTGTGGGTGTGGGTGTGGGTGTGGGTGTGGGTGTGAATGTGGATGTGAATGTGAATGTGAATGTGGATGTGGATGTGGATGTGGATGTGGATGTGGTGTGTGTGTGTGTGTGTGTGTGTGTGTGTGTGTGTGTGTGTGTGTGTGTGTGTGTGTGTGTGTGTGTGTGCGTGTGTACGTGTGCGTGTGCGTGAGTTGATTAAGTAATGTAGAGATGTTTTCAGTCGTGCCCTCACTATGGATTTTTCTTCGTGGATGGGATGCGTTTTGCTTTCTGAAATCTCCCGAATTGTGAGGAATCTTGCAAGTTTCTGTGTTGTCTTGTGCCTCATTTCAAAATATATTTTTACAAAGTGGTTTGTTACTTTGTTACAGACCGGGCCGCGGGGGCGTTGACCCCCGGAACTCTCTCCAGGTAAACTCCAGGTAATGCCTAGTGACTGCACAGTTGGTCTATTAAGTCTCTCATAGTACACTAGGGCAAATAAGTCTGTGAGTCACCTTTTTATCACCAGTCAAGGATATTTTCATTCCCAGTGTTTAGATTAAAGTAAACTTTTAAGTTTATATATGCTGAGATAAGTTTATATATACTGAGATAAGTTTATATATACTGAGATATATGCTTTGTTTATACTCTTCAGAATATATACAGAGTGATTACACTAACATCAAAAATGTTAATACTTATAATAGGGAGGTAAATAAATTTTTAATGTAGATATGTTTGTTTAAGCAATATTATATCCTGTGTTTGTTTGCGTAGCGTGGCGCGGGATTACCCTCTTACACATTAATGTGAATTTGCACTTTATTGGATACGGCTGTCCTGTGACTTCATCAGATGTCACAATTTTCTCATTGGCTGCAATACCCCGTGACGTCACCAACTGATGGCTACTGTCACCTGGTGACGTCATTACCAGCTACATCTGTAGTTGGCTTGATGACATCGACCACACCTAGTTGTGACGTCAGACTCTTGATAACTGATTAGACTTAATAAGTTTCGGCCATTTACTACAGTAAATAAGTTTTACCTATACAAAGTTCTGTGGTTTATAATACTTACTCAGAGTCACGATGTTCACGTTTTTTGAGCTTTTTATTAGATTCTAACCCTTCAAGGGTGACCTTGATGTAGACGAAAGTATTTTTATTTTGTAGGTTGTTTCTTGATGCTGGGAAGGACTCCGGTGTTAAACCCCCTCAAGGAAGGTTCCTTGATGTTGGTGAGGGGCTCTTGATTTAGGGAATTGGATCTGTGCTCCAGTTCCCCGAATTAAGCCTGAATGCCTTCCACATCCCCCCCCCAGGCGCTGTATAATCCTCCGGGTTTAGCGCTTCCCCCTTGATTATAATAATAATAATCCGGTGTTAAACTTTATTTCCTCCCAAGCGCCATATGGCCTTTGCGGGTTTAATTCTTCCCATGAATAAAATAATTAGAAAATTTGATACTTTGTAATAAATAATATTGTTATTGTATGGCAGCACTTTTATTTTTACCGTGATAACAGAAACGTAATGTAGGTAAAAGTAGGTAACGTAGGTAACGTACGTAGGTAACGTACGTAGGTAACGTAGGTAACGTACGTAGGTAACGTAAGTAGGTAAAATACAAATTAAAAAAAAAAAATTTCATGCGTTGAGGAACTTGGGTGAAATCAGTGATTTTTGGGCGTTTTTTTTTTTCATTATTTTTTGCTTCGAGATAAGATTTTTAAAGAGCACCCTTACTTAATTATCGCAACCAGTCCAATGTAACCTAACCCCATCTAACCCAGTCCAAACTAGCCTAACCTAACCCCATCCAATCCAGTCCAAACTAGCCTAACCTAACCCTATCCAATCCAGTCCAAACTAGCCTAACCTAACCCCATCCAATCCAGTCCAAACTAGTCTAACCTAACCCTATCCAATCCAGTCCAAACTAGTCTAACCTAACCCCATCCAATCCAGTCCAAACTAGCCTAACCTAACCCCATCCAATCCAGTCCAAACTAGTCTAACCTAACCCAATCCAATCCAGTCCAAACTAGACTAACCTAACCCCATCCAATTCAGTCCAAACTAGCCTAACCTAACCCCATCCAATCCAGTCCAAACTAGTCTAACCTAACCCCATCCATTCCAGTCCAAACTAGTCTAACCTAACCCCATCCAATCCAGTCCACTGTAGCCTAACATAACCCCATCCAATCCAGCCCAATCTAGCCTAACTTAACCCCATCCAATCCAGTCCAATCTAGCCTAACCTAACCTCATACAATCCAGTCCAATCTTACCTAACCCCATCCAGTCCAGTCCAGTCTAGCCTAACCTAACCCCATCCAGTCCAGTCCAATCTAGCCTAACCTAACCTCATCCAATCCAGTCCAGTCTAACCTAATCCCATCCAATCCAGTCCAATTAAACCTAACCTAACCATATCCAATCCAGTCCAATCATGCCTAACCTAACCCCATCCAATCCAGTCCAATCTACCCTAACCTAACCCCATCCAATCCAGTCCAATCTAGCCTAACCTAACCCTATCCAATCCAGTCCAATCTAGCCTAACCTAACCCTATCCAATCCATTCCAATCTAGCCTAACCTAACCCCATCCAATCCAGTACACTCTACCAGGAGGTTACCTGGAGGTTATTCCGGGGATCAACGCCCCCGCGGCCCGGTCCACGACCAGGCCTCCCGATGGATCAGGGCCTGATCAACTAGGCTGTTACTGCTGGCCGCACGCAGTCCGACGTACGAGCCACAGCCCTGCTGATCCGGCACTGACTTTAGGTATCTGTCCAGCTCTCTCTTGAAGGCAGCCAGGGGTTTATTGGCAATTCCCCTAATGCTTGATGGGAGGCTGTTGAACAGTTTTGGGCCCCGGACACTTATGGTGTTTTCTCTTAGTGTACCAATGGCGCCCCTACTTTTTATTGGCGGCATTTTGCATCGCCTGCCCAGTCTTTTACTTTCGTAGGGAGTGATTTCTGTGTGCAGATTTGGGACCATTCCTTCCAAGATTTTCCAAGTGTAGATTATGATATATCTCTCCCTCCTGCGTTCCAACGAGTACAAGTCAAGTGCTTTCAAGCGTTCCCAGTAGTTAAGGTGCTTGACAGAACTTATACGTGCAGTAAAGGATCTCTGTACACTCTCTAGATCTGCGATTTCACCTGCTTTGTATGGAGATGTTAATGTACAGCAGTATTCCAGCCTAGAGAGAACAAGTGATTTGAAAAGGATCATCATGGGCTTGGCATCTCTCGTTTTGAAAGTTCTCATTATCCATCCTATCATTTTCTTTGCACGTGCGATCGTGGCACTGTTGTGATCCTTGAAAGTGAGATCCTCAGACATTACTACTCCCAGGTCCCTTACATTATTTTTCCGCTCTATTGTATGGCCGGAGTCAGTAGTATACTCTGTTCTAGTTATTATCTCCTCCAGTTTTCCATAACGGAGTAGTTGGAATTTGTCCTCATTGAACATCATATTGTTTACCGTTGCCCACTGGAAAACTTTGTTTATATCTTCTTGGAGGTTAACCGCGTCCTCAGCAGATGACAGCCTCATGCAGATCCTAGTATCATCCGCAAAGGATGATACGGTGCTGTGGTGTATATCTCTGTTTATGTCTGATATGAGGATAAGGAATAAGATGGGGGCGAGTACTGTGCCTTGTGGAACAGAGCTCTTCACTATGGCAGCCTCCGATTTAACTCTGTTGACCACTACTCTTTGTGTTCGATTTGTTAGGAAGTTGAAGATCCATCTCCCCACTTTCCCAGTTATTCCTTTAGCACGTATTTTATGGGCTATTACGCCATGATCGCATTTGTCAAATGCTTTTGCAAAGTCTGTGTATATTACATCTGCATTCTGATTTTCTTCCAGTGCATCCAAGGCCATGTCATAGTGATCCAGTAGTTGTGAGAGGCAGGAGCGACCTGCCCTGAACCCATGTTGCCCTGGATTGTGCAGATTTTGGGAATCCAGGTGATTTGCAATCCTGCTTCTTAGCACTCTTTCAAAGATTTTTATGATGTGGGACGTCAGAGCTATTGGTCTATAGTTCTTAGCTAATGCTTTGCTGCCACCTTTATGGAGCGGGGCTATATCCGTTGTTTTAAGTGACTGTGGAATTTCACCCATGTCCAAGCTCCTCCTCCATAGTGTACTTAGGGCACGCGAGAGGGGTTTCTTGCAGTTCTTAATGAAAACAGAGTTCCACGAGTCTGGGCCCGGGGCTGAGTGCATAGGCATGTTGTCAATGGCTTTTTCGAAATCTATCGGAGTTAGGGTAATGTCGGAAATCTGGCATACATTTATGGAGTTTTGAGGCTCATTCATGAAGAAATCATTTGGGTCGTCGATCCTCAGACCGATTAGTGGTTCACTAAACACAGAGTCGTACTGGGATTTCAATATTTCACTCATTTCCTTGTTGTCGTCTGTGTAAGTCCCATCCTGTCTGAGTAAGGGCCCGATACTAGCCTAACCTAACCCTATCCAATCCAGCCCAATCTAACCTAACCCCATCCACTCCACTCCAATCTAGCCTAACCTAACCCCATCCACTCCACTCCAATCTAGCCTAACCTAACCCCATCTAATCCAGTCTAATCTAGCCTAACCTAACCCCATCCAATCCAGTCCAATCTAGCCTAACCTAACCCTATCCAATCCAGTCCAATCTAGCCTAACCTAACCCCATCCAATCCAGTCCAGTTTAGCCTAACCTAACCCCATCCAATCCAATCTAGTCCAACCCATCCCAAAAACCCATAAAAGAACATTTGAGAACTGTTGGCGTGCACCCGCCCTGTTTTTTCTATCTGGTGGACATGTAAGACGGCTTTGAGAGGACTTGAACTAGTTTGTCACGGCCACGCTAGTGGGAGATTCGTCTGTAAAAACTTGCATTTGTGGTCACAGTGGTGCCTAAGCTAACCTTCCTATGGTGTAGAAATATACCTAGTTGGATGAATCTTATTGTGGCTAGCTGACCCAGTGGCTAACTCGTCGGTCTGGAGTTTTGTGACTCTCTGATCGTGGGGTTCTAACCTCGCCCGTGGTATGGTTTGTTTGAAATCGTGTCATTACGAATTTCGTGAGTCTGGAAAATAACCCTTACGTATTTATACTTACACACAGTATGCACTTATTTTTACTTTCCTGTGTGTTTGTGTTTCTTACAAATTCTTATTTCTGCACTGTTTCCGGTGTAAAAGACTTAATATTGGTCCAGGACGGAAGTAAGTGTTCTCCGAAGACTTGTCTCAAATTTGTGGGTTATTTATTGTTCCAGCAACAGTATTGTTGCTTTTATTATGAAACTTGATCAGAGACCGAGTCGCGGGGACGATGATCCACAGAGCCATTCTGCAGGTGAACAACAGAACTGAATGCCAAGCTTGATGATTAAGACACACGTGCAACAGTTCGGCATCTTTATTGTTGTACATGTGTCTTAATCATCAACTTGTCGGTATTTTATATAATTTTCAACAGTGCCAAGCTTATATCCACTTGTATCCTTTTACTGTGCCTAGGATATACCATGGGGGGGGGGGGGTGGAAGCAGTAGAGGTTTCTTGTCTCTAATACATGCGATCATTTGCAATATCTATAAATAAGGTATTAGAGATATATGAGTAACGCTCCCACCAGAGAACCAACGGTATCTCCACTCATCAGATCTACCGCGCCGCCTCTGAGGAGCTATTAGCCGCTCATTTTGTGATTAGCACCAACCTCAAACACTTTATACCCGACCATTAAACTAACAACCACAATAAAAAACATAATAGTTACAACAAATAATCAGGACACTTTGAAATAATAGATTCAGGTTGGTGGGGCTTTGTGAGTGGGTGGGGCTTTGTGGGGGGGGGGGATTCAGATGAAAAGTGGAGGGAAGGAGATTGGGGTGCTGGGAGTGAAGGAGGTGGAACGGTGAAGTGACCATCCAATTCCCCCAGGGTGATGATGGCGTCTTATTAGTGGGAGGGGAAGGTGGGTATGTTGTCTGGGCGGGGAATGGAGTAATAGGGGTGGGAGTGATGGGAGTCGGGGAATGCTAGGAGGTGTCGATCAGGGCTTTGGGTGGGGAGAGGGATAGGGGTGCGACATTGAGCCAAGGACGCTCTTGTGGTTATTGTGAGAGTGGAGTCCGGAAAGAGAGAGAGAGAGAGAGAGAGAGAGAGAGAGGTGGGGAGGAGATAGAGAGGGAGGTAAATCAACACCTATACACATCCCGCCTCAGGTATAATAATAATAATAATAATAATAATAATAATAATAATAATTTATGTCCCATTGAGACACATTGATACGAAGGTTTTTATATGGAAAAGCCCATATTTATACAAGACATTTCGGCCAGCATTTATTATTATTATTCACATAGATTATTTTAGAAGTAGTGTATAACTAACTCACGAAATAGTAAATAACCCGACTGCAGACAAACTACGAAACGGGTTGGGATCGAGCCCATGGAGAGTGAGTCCTAAACTCCAGGCCAATGTGTAAGTCTCTTATCATGGGTTCAATTCCCGCTCGGTCTGTAGTTTGTAATGTTATTACGATTTCACGAGTTATTTATACCCTACCCCTAAAACTGTCTATGTGAATAACAAAGGCTGTCCGAAATGCCTTTTATAAACATGGGCTTTTCTATATAAAAACCTTCGTATCAGTGTATCTTAATGGAACATGTATTATTATTATTATTATTATTATTATTATTATTATTATTATTATTATTATTATTATTATTATTATTATTATTATAGGTTGCAACACTTGGGTTGGAAACAGTAAATGTATAAAAGGCATTCAGCATGAAGTTATAAATAAAGACAATAGATCAGGTCAGCAAACAAAGGGGGACAGCAGAGGGCAGCAAGGGACTAGCTCCCTTAAGGTTTACTATACTAATAGCAGGAGTGTAAGAAATAAGATAGGTGAGCTAAGATTAATTGCAAGTGCAGGAAACATAGATATTATTGCTATAACAGAGACCTGGCTCAATCTGAAAGATAGAGAGATGCCCTCTGAATGTCACATACAAAGCTATAAATTATTCCACACTGACAGGGTCAACAGGAAAGGTGGTGGAGTAGCGATGTATGTCAGAGACAATTTAAATTGTTGTGTTAGACAAGATATTAAATTAGAAGCGTCAGCCACTGAATCTGTTTGGTTACAGCTTCTCGAGGGCCGAGAAAAACTAATTTTGGGTGTGATTTACAGGGCCCCAAATCTTGATAGGGAGTGCAGTAAACTTCTATGGGACGAAATTCGTAAGGCATCTACATACGAAAATGTTGTGCTAATGGGAGATTTCAACTATAGACAGATTGACTGGAGCAATTTGACAGGAAATTTAGAGTCAGGTGACTTTCTTGATACGATCCAGGATTGTTTTTTAAAACAGTTTGTGACAGAGCCAACTAGGGGAAATAACCTCCTTGACTTGGTTCTTGCCAGTAGGGAAACACTAATTAATAATCTTGAGGTTAATGATGAGCTTGGGGAAAGTGATCACAAATCACTCAGTTTTAATATATCATGGAATTTCCCTAATAATGGCAATCAAGTCTCCGTCCCTGACTTTCGCTTGGCTGATTTCATAGGACTGAAAAATTACTTAGGTGGGCTGAACTGGAATGACCTGACTAAGGGTCAGGTAGGTGGTGATGGTTGCCGATATGATGCTTTCCAGGGCATAGTTCTAGCTGCTCAGTCAAATTATGTTCCAAATAGGGAAATCAGATCAAACAAAAATGATCCTAAATGGATGAACAATAGATTAAAATATCTGATTGGTCAAAAGAGAGGCATATATAGGCAAATCAAAAGAGGAGAGGGGCAATTAAGAAATCGATATATTCAGTTAAAGAGAGAAATAAAAAAGGGAATTAGAAAAGCAAAAAGAGATTATGAGGTTAAAGTTGCAAGAGAATCGAAGACTAACCCAAAAGGATTCTTTCAGGTATACAGAAGTAAGATCAGGGACAAGATAGGCCCACTCAAAAGTTCCTCGGGTCAGCTCACTGACAGTGATAAGGAAATGTGTAGAATTTTTAACACATACTTCCTCTCAGTTTTTACACAGGAGGATACCAGCGATATTCCAGTAATGATAAATTATGTAGAACAGGACGATAATAAACTGTGCACGATTAGGGTCACAAGTGACATGGTCCTTAGGCAAATAGATAAATTAAAACCTAACAAATCCCCAGGCCCTGATGAACTGTATGCAAGGGTTCTAAAGGAATGTAAAGAGGAGCTTAGCACACATTTGGCTAATCTTTTCAACATATCACTACAAACTGGCATGGTGCCAGATAAGTGGAAAATGGCAAATGTGATACCTATTTTCAAAACAGGTGACAGGTCCTTAGCTTCGAACTATAGACCAATAAGCCTAACCTCCATAGTGGGAAAATTTATGGAATCAATAATTGCCGAGGCAGTTCGTAGCCACCTTGAAAAGCATAAATTAATCAACGAATCTCAGCATGGTTTTACATAGGGGCGTTCCTGCCTTACGAATTTATTAACTTTTTTCACTAAGGTATTTGAGGAGGTAGATCATGGTAATGAATATGATATTGTGTATATGGACTTCAGTAAGGCTTTTGACAGGGTCCCACATCAGAGACTATCGAGGAAAATTAAAGCGCATGGAATAGGAGGAGAATTTTTTTCCTGGATAGAGGCATGGTTGACAAATAGGCAGCAGAGAGTTTGCATAAATGGGGAGAAATCAGAGTGGGGAAGCGTCACGAGCGGTGTTCCACAGGGGTCAGTGTTGGGCCCCCTGCTGTTCACAATCTACATAAACGACATAGATGAGGGCATAAAGAGCGACATCGGCAAGTTTGCCGATGACACCAAAATAGGCCGTCGAATTCATTCTGACGAGGACATTAGAGCACTCCAGGAAGATTTGAATAGACTGATGCAGTGGTCGGAGAAGTGGCAGATGCAGTTTAATATAGACAAATGCAAAGTTCTAAATGTTGGACAGGACAATAACCATGCCACATATAAACTAAATAATGTAGATCTTAATATTACGGATTGCGAAAAAGATTTAGGAGTTCTGGTTAGCAGTAATCTGAAACCAAGACAACAGTGCATAAGTGTTCGCAATAAAGCTAATAGAATTCTTGGCTTCATATCAAGAAGCATAAATAATAGGAGTCCTCAGGTTGTTCTTCATCTCTATACATCCTTGGTTAAGCCTCATTTAGATTATGCTGCACAGTTTTGGTCACCGTATTACAGAATGGATATAAATTCTTTGGAAAATGTACAAAGGAGGATGACAAAATGAACATCAAAATGGTATACAATACCGACAGGTTGTTAGGTAAGACACATATGCAACAGTTAGACAACTTTATTCCGAAACGTTTCGACTGAAGAAGCCTACTGTGTAGGCGAAACGTTTCGGAATAAAGTTGTCTAACTGTTGCATATGTGTCTTACCGAGGATGACAAAGTTGATCCCATGTATCAGAAACCTTCCCTATGAGGATAGAAACTGCACTCTCTAGAAAGACGTAGAATTAGGGGGGATATGATTGAGGTGTATAAATGGAAGACAGGAATAAATAAAGGGGATGTAAATAGTGTGCTGAAAATATCTAGCCTAGACAGGACTCGCAGCAATGGTTTTAAGTTGGAAAAATTCAGATTCAGGAAGGATATAGGAAAGTACTGGTTTGGTAATAGAGTTGTGGATGAGTGGAACAAACTCCCAAGTACCGTTATAGAGGCCAGAACGTTGTGTAGCTTTAAAAATATGTTGGATAAATACATGAGTAGATGTGGGTGGGTGTGAGTTAGACCTGATAGCTTGTGCTACCAGGTCGGTTGCCGTGTTCCTCCCTTAAGTCAATGTGACCTGACCTGACTAGGTTGGGTGCATTGGCTTAAGCCGGTAGGAGACTTGGACCTGCCTCGCATGGGCCAATAGGCCTTCTGCAGTGTTCCTTCGTTCTTATGTTCTTATAATTTGTGATTACATATAATGGTACGTCGATGCTGGTGAAAGGATGTTGATCAAGGTAAAGTGTACACACTGCATTAAAGTCTCATTTTAGGACTTCTTTCTTTATGTGAGTAGGATCTGCTTAGCATAAAAGTCGTTTTGACGCATAAAATAGAGGTATGTAAAAAGATGGACGTTTCTCTGACGTTATGGACGTTTCGCCCACTTGGGGTGAAATTTTTTTTTTAAAGCTACTAAACGGTATATCTCTTTCATCTGGAAGTTCTGTATAATAGTTTGGTAACAAGGACTGTCCACATAAACACTGTACGCCCTGTACCCAGACATGATTATTATTAGTAGTATTAGTATTATTATGTAATATTATTTAATAATAATTAAAAGTGATTCACGGCAGGTAATCATAGCGTCACTCATATAAGCCTATACAAAAACTATTCTTGATTGAACAACAAAGGAGAGAAAGCACGAGATACCCGACAACATTCCTTAGGTTAGGGGACTAGTGCCCTATCCACAGCTGGGGGGATGCTAGTACCCGGTGCCCTACCCTCACTTGGGGGAGGGGATTCTGGGACCAGGTGTCCCATCCTCAACTCTGGAAAATGCTGGGACCAGGTGTCCAACCCTCAGCTGAGTGTGTACCGAGGCTTTCCAGCATGGTTGCATGATTACTCGCTGAAGAATCTTTATCATTATCGGAGCAGGTCTCCTTACATACTTCCCGCTTTCACAAGGAGTAATTTTAGAGTGCATATTTAGAAGCAGATCCCAGAGAGTGAGAGTGAGTATGTTGTGTTAAGGTGCTGTACTTCTGAGCTGTGACCCCTCAGATCTCCTTTCTATTCTTGTGGCGATTGAGATAGAGTATTTCCTTATCAGGGATTAAACTGAATCCTTTTATAGTAATCCCTCATTCGGCTGGGATTACTGGATTACAGAGGCTAATATGGGACACAGACAGAGGTATTTGTTCAGGAGATAACTAGGGATTCTGTCGTATGTTAATATTGAAGGAGATTAACTGTGAGGAAAACGCGTTGTGTTTTCCAAAATGTTAATTGTGCGTTGGTCACTGATCAATATAGGCAGTGAGCTGTGGTTCGTACGTTGGACTACGTGCGGCCAGCAGTAACAGCCTGGTTGATCAGGCCCTGATCCACCGGGAGGCCTAGCCAAGGACTGGGCCGAGGGGCGTTAACCCCAGTAACACCCTCCAGTAGACTCCAGGTAAGATAGAATATTTAAAATTTAGTCTAAATGATTTTAATATTCAGTGAACTGAAGGGTAGTATTTGTCGTCAAGGTGGTACACCGTTGTCGCTTAGATCGTTTGCAACTACGTTACGTATGGAATGAAGAGATTATATTTGTTTTCTGGGGAGAGAGGGAGGGAGGGAGGGGGGGGGTTGTTACGAGGCTCAGTTCCCGACCGTGTCTTAATATTCTTTATTAAATGGTTTGCGTTTTGTATTCTGAACCAGTTTTTGTTTATTTTTTTCCATATCCGAGTAATTAAACCTTGTCCACGTTGAACATTGTTTTCTATGGCCCAGTGGAACACTCTTTCATGGACCGATATGTCTGCGATATTGCTTTATTAAAGATACACCTTTGTGAAAGGGATGACACGTCTGTCTATGAGTCTAAACTCTGGCTCCATTGAAACATAAGAAGGCTGTGGCTACCTATCAGCGTTTCCAACTATGCAAAGCATGCCACTTGAGGATGGAAAACACTACTAGCTCTAGGCCTTTCTCACTTTCGTGTTTCGTCAGGAGCTAAGCAGAGTTGCAAGGTTTGTAACAGGTAGGTTGAGGGGGAAAAATTCTAAGTGACAGGAAGGTGATGTGTTTAGCGCCTACGGTTGGACTAAGCGCTATGAATGTATATGTACGTATAGGTGTATACAGTATACGTATATACATATACGTATACATTATGCAATTGCATTACTAAACCATCATACCAGTTTTACTTTCCCTTATCCTCTTGTACTCTCCACCAACTCCTACTTTCTCATTCTTTGCATTCTCTGTCCCTCTCTTCCCCATCCAGGCCTTACCCCTCATTCCGTAATCTGTCCCCCTTTTTTTTACCTATCGTCTCCCCCTCTCTTTCTCCCTTTCCCTCATTCTGTAATATCTCACTCCTTCCCTCCGTCTATCTCCCTCCCTTCCTCATTTTGTAATCTTTCTGTCCCTCTCTTACCCACCCACTCCTCCCGCTCACTCACTTGGGTCAACGACTGTACCAGTAGCCCTGTAAGTAAAGTAAAAGGACACAAGTGCAACTAATGTGACATTTATTGTGGCAACGTTTCGCTCTCCAGGAGCTTTTTCAAGCCATTACAAACAATGCATGGACACAGAGGGTATATAAAGGCTCAGAGTGAGGTGAATACTAGTGAGGTACCATTCCGATGTTCACTAGTGGTAGTAGTAGTAGTAGTAGTGGTAGTGACAAAAGCAATTAATTCGTACATGAGTAAAAGGATATAAAAGCTATTACCTGGACAAATATAAACCAGGTTGTTTCTTTATATACCCTCTGTGTCCATGCATTGTTTGTAATGGCTTGAAAAAGCTCCTGGAGAGCGAAACGTTGCCACAATAAATGTCACATTAGTTGCACTTGTGTCCTTTTACTTTACATATTGTCGGTAATTCTACCAACTTTATTACAACCAGTAGCCCTGGAGGAAATTGGCCATTGCAGTAGGTCTTGGGACACTTCCAACTCCTGCCACCACTACCCCTGCTATCATTTCTTTTCTGGTACCACCCGTGCAACCACCATCCGTAATGGTGGTGCTGGTTCCTATGATGATGATGATGATGAAGTAAACGGAAAAAGAATAAAAAAGGTGAACATGGAGTGAAAGAAAAAACAGTTGAGGGAACAGAGGATGTTTATTTTAACCAAAGTAATTCTATTAATTTAACATAAGAATCATCAGAATGAATATTCACACTTTTGTGTACGTACCAAACAGTGGAAACATAGTACAACCTTGTAGATGTAGTGCTAATTTACCATCGTGGTGCAGGGGTAGAGGTATGGAGATGTACCGTTATGGTGCAGGTGTGAAAACACATCCTTATGGTCCAGAGATTGGAATGTACCCTCATGGTACAAGGGCGGGAATGCACCTTTATATTGCAGAGGTGGGGATACCACCTGACTTAGCCCTGGTTCTAGTCTCCATGTAAACTTGTTTACAAGTTTACGTTAATGAAGGTGCAAAATCTAAGTTTGCATTGGCATGCGTGAAGGGCATACGGGTGATGTGTAACCTGATTTATTTATGTATACTATATGTGGCACTTGGGCAACGTGAGGTAACTAGTAGGAGAACGTTTTGCCCACTGTTAGCTTTATCTATCTAGTGATTGATAAATCCCCTGGTGGGCGAAATTTCTGTGATAAAGTTACCATATGTTGTACAGATGTCTCTTATCTCCACAATTTCCGATGTAGCCCCTTCCCAGTTGACTCTGAAGAAGCCATCGGCAACATGCCCATACATCTTCTTCAGGCCCAGACTCCTCGAATTCCGTATTTATCCAAAATTGTAAGAAGCCACTATCTCGGGCCTTTAGTATTTCATGGAGGAACCTGGACACAGGTGTCATCACAAAGTCAATGAAAACCACTGATATTCTTCACCTCACGAAGGAGGCGGTAAAGTATTAGCGAAAGATCAGACCAATAGCCCCAACTTTATAAATTATCAAAATCTTTGAACAGGTCATAAGAAGCAAGATTGTCACTAACAAAGAATCACAATAATTGCACCATTAAAGACAGCATGGGTTTAGATCAGGTTGCTGCTGACTTTACAATAGCTAGATCATTACGATGTGGTCCTGGATGCTAAAAGACAAGCTAAATCCTAAGGTATTGTACGCTGATTTTGCAAAAGCGGTCGACAAGTTCGACCATGGTGTGATTGCGCCCTAAATGCGTGTAAAATGAATAACTGTAAAAGTGATTTGATGGTATTTAACTTCTTAACACATAAAACCCAGAGAGTAGTAGTACATGTAACAGTGAAGTCGGAGGCTGCCACAGTGAAAAGCTCAGTTCCTCAAGGCACGATACTCGCCCTACTTCTGTTTCTCATTCTTATATGGTACAGTGACAAACGAAACACTCGGAACTGTGCTCACTCTGAGGTTTTTCTCTTTCAGGGAGGTTTGCAGTCTTTATCCCCAAGACTGTTCCATGTTTCCAGTCTACTTTGCCCATCCCGATTTTCATAACTTAAGAACATAAGAACATAAGAACGAAGGAACACTGCAGAAGGCCTACTGGCCCATGCGAGGCAGGTCCAAGTCTCCTACCGGCTTAAGCCAATGCACCCAACCTAGTCAGGTCAGGTCACATTGACTTAAGGGAGGAACACGGCAACCGACCTGGTAGCACAAGCTATCAGGTCTAACTCACACCCACCCACATCTACTCATGTATTTATCCAACCTATTTTTAAAGCTACACAACGTTCCCCAAGACTGTTCCATGTTTCCAGTCTACTTTGCCCATCCCGATTTTCATAACTTAGCATTTGCTGGGGTAAAATTCTAATAAATCTTAACACATAATATTCTTCATTGCTCTCTGTACCTCCAGAATCCTGCAGAGACTACGCGGTAAGAGCTGTTGCTTTGAATATACCTTAGCCTTTAACTGTTTCAAATAGGCCTCGAAACAGACTATGGATTCACCTTGATCTGCTTGTTGAATACAACAATGTTTCATAAATTGACGTGGGATCAATGCGGGTAATAAGAAAGTGCTACCAATATTATTAATTATTAATTTAAATTTAGTTTTAGGCTGCATTGAAATATTTTCTGCACAGATGGCTGTATGTTGACTTTCAGTTGTTCCTCCTTACGGCAGAAAGTCATCTTTATCCTCTCAGAATCATTGGAGAATGTATGGAATGCGCTTGATTTGGTGTGTTGGTTACTATACCATACGGCACAAGTAATAACCATCGTCGAGGTTTACAAGGTTGAGAAAAATATTTAAAGAAGCACGGTATGTGTACTCGTTGGTCAATGTGGCTTAACGTTCAACATGGTGAGTCAGTAACCCGTGACATCACTTGCAAAGCCTCATTAATCTATGCATTATGCATACGTGTTCTAGCCTTCATTGAGACACGTGCATTAAATTTAAATTTAAAATTGTATTTAATTAGTCTCTCGCTTACTTACGAGGTTTTGTTAAGACTTACATTCCAGAGTTTGCTATCTTGAGAAACATGTACGCCCACACACCTTGAATGGGAGACTTCAATAAGGTGATGAGGCATTCCACTAATGAATTCAGTAGCTACGTCAGCTTTAAAGGTTTCAGTTGAGCTGGTGTTATTATTACGTAGGTGATTGAGGTTGTTGTGGGAAGGAGGAAGAGTCAAGAATAGGAGAGAGAAGGATGGTGGTGGTGAGGTGGTCAGGTATAGATGATGGGGCCCCGGCAGTTGTTGCCTCGGGCGAGGTCGCTCAGCCAGTCCACTGTCTTTTAGTGTGGATGGGAGGGGGGTGAAGATGTATCTTAGGGACAGTATTGATGGTATTGTAGCAGAGGTGGAAGGCCATGTTGTGGTGTTGAAGGATGGAGGAGGGGAATTCCTCTCATTTTACTCCTGTTTGTAATTCTGCAGCAGTAGCAAACTTGTCAACAAACTTTTCAAAGCAACCAAACGAGAACAACTACCTTTCTTATTTGATCAGCTTAAAAGGCATATACACAAAGAGGACTAACATGCAGGTGAAATTGCGGATCTAGAGAGTGTACAGAGAACCTTTACTGCACATATAAGTTTTATCAAACAGTTCAATTACCGGGAACGCTTGGAAGCACTTGACTTGTATTCACTGGAACGCATGCGAGAGAGATATATCATAATCTACACTTGGGAAATCCTAGAAGGAATGGTCCCGAATCTGCACACACAAATCACTCCTTACGAAAGTAAAACACTGAGCAGGTGGTGCAAAGTAGGGGCGCTACACTAAGAAAACACCGTAAGTGTCCGGGGCCCAAGACTGTTCAACAGCCTCCCACCATGCATAAGGGGTATTACCAGTAGGCCCCTGGCTGCCTTCAAGAGGGAGCTGGACAGATACTTAAAGTCGGTGCCGGATCAGCCGGGCTGTGGTTCGTACGTTGGACGTGCGGCCAGCAGTAACAGCCTGGTTGATAAGGCCCTGATCCACCGGGAAGCCTGGTCGTGGACCGGGCCGTGGGGGCGTTGATCCCCGGAATACCCTCCAGGTAGACTCCAGGTAGGTAGATGCAGAGTTCTATGAATTAAAATACTTCCCAAGGGATGTTCCTTGATGTCTGTGAGGAAGCCTTGATCCAAGGAATTGAACTTGTGCCCTCGCATGTGATTCTAATATGCAACAAATTAAAGAGAACATGGGTCAGGCACGAGTTCTCATATATATATATATATATATATATATATATATATATATATATATATATATATATATATATATATATATATATATATATATATATATATATATATATATATGTGTGTGTGTGTGTGTGTGTGTATTCACAAATGTTTTACTGAAAGTGAAGTTCATTGAGAATTTGTGAAGCGTGTTGGCCTTGGTCTTATCTTAATACTCCTTCAAGGTTAGTCTTCGTTTCCCACTGATTAGACGTAAAGCTGTTTTTTTTCCCACCAGTAGTTTGGGTACACACATGAGAGGTTTCGCTTTGTTAGGTAAGTGGACACATGTATAGCTAATAACTAATGAAGACAAATAGAACAGAACACATTTTGTGATCATTTTTAAATAACATAGTATGTAGGCATTATTTCCAATAAATCAAGGTTTCACATTTCTTAATTGGGATGCAGCTTTATCATTATAAGTTCATATATTTTTTGAAGTTGGTGAATGTTTTCTGTAAGTTAAGAAATTGAATTGCCTCCTGAAACTGATCTCCGTCAGTTGGGGTGATCTATTGGATACTTAAAACATTCAATTGCCTACTGGAGCTACATTTTCCATCCCTTTACAAAAAAAAAAAACCCAAGTCGTATAATAGGATACAGTTGATGCTTCCTGAGCATACAAATTATGTATTATAAATTTATAACTAGTGATTATTTTTTGTTTGTTATACAGGTTTTCCTTGTGGTTAATATTGCGTAGAGCATTACATCCAATTATATGCGTTAGGCTTCTTCATATTTTTTTTTTGTTCTTGTAATTGAGGTTATTTACTGGATACCTTCACATTTAGACCTGGTCACGGACCAGGCCGCAGGGGCCTTAACCCCCGAAACTCCCTGCAGGTATACATCGCTGCTTAGGTATCTGATAATTTTTTTCAAAATTTGGAGTATTTGTATGGTACTATAAGTACACTACAGCAGGGGATGGGGCTCTCTCCACAACAGTAGATTAAGTAGTTTGTATTAGCATAATATTATCACTTTTATGCTTCCCGTACACTTAACCTTTCTTATAATAGCCTTTTCATTTTCAGGTTGGTAAAGCGAGCAGTTTAATGTCATTACGATGACGTGGGGGATATCACGTTGTCAGTGATTATTTAAGATAATGTTTTGGTTCATTAAATCTTCCATGAACTTGAATTAAATATAAATCTGTGCATTCATTTTGATTTATTTTAATGCGTATGGTGTATGTATTATTTTCATTGTGTAGGAAGGATGAGGTTTTATTGAACGCATAACTGTTGTTGAGAGGAAAGTTAGAGTTGGGTTAGTAATCACAAAGTACTACATCGAAAAGAAGTGTTGAAAAAAATAAAAACTATTAAAATACTCAGGGAAGTAAAGATGAATGTTTTAAAATTTAAACCGTGCCTTTTTTTTTTATCAGTAAAGACTTCTCTGGTTTATAAATTTCAACGTACAAGCCCATTCCGGTGCAAGAAATCCCAAGGCGACCAGTTAGCAGCAGAGGCATTAGTGTATGCTGATGAGGCCATCCCAGAATGTACATGGTTATAGAATATAGAGGGACTGGTGGGACCTTCGTCACTGGAGACGGGGCCTTGCTAGCAAAAAAAGGTAGGAGTGTGGATGGGAAAGGGGTAGTGGACCGGTGGGAAGGGCTTGGTTAGGAGCCATTTTTCGGAGCTTGGAGTGGCCCTGGTGGGGTAGGGGACGGGTTCAATCCTTTGGAGATACAGCAGTTGATTGGGAGTTGAATTTCAGAGCACATTAATATTTTTAAACTGAGATACCCTAGCCATACGTTCTTAAATAGTATTTTGTAACCTAGATATCCTAGCCATAAATTTTTAAATGGTATGTTATTTTGAGGGGTCTTCAGTTAGTACCAGAGGTGGTACTTCTATACATGTATAGTATTTTAGATTGAATGCAATATTTGCCTCGCTCACACTCGTAGCTAGGTCTATATTATTATTTTTATTTATAAGGATGCACTAAATCCGTAGGATTCGTTTCGAGGAAAAGGGAGATATCACCAATTTATGTACATAGATCCCTCCTTAGCCAGCATCAATGCATTCTCCCCTTGAAGGAAAATTATTATTATTATTATTATTATTATTATTGCTGTTGTTGTTATTGTTGTTTGTGTGAAGTGCTAAACTAGTGTGAGCTATTCATTGCAAGAGTGGCGGAGGCTCGATCCTCCTCCCACTAATCGCCCAGTCTGACTAGTCGGGCTGT
Source organism: Cherax quadricarinatus (assembly GCF_038502225.1). NCBI lineage: Eukaryota > Metazoa > Arthropoda > Malacostraca > Decapoda > Parastacidae > Cherax > Cherax quadricarinatus. The sequence continues at coordinate 16,147,421 of NC_091336.1, forward strand.
TGGTAAATGAGAAAAGTTTTAATCTTCAGCGGAAGATGAGTATAATAACTCAGTTAAATATATATTTAGCGCGTGCCAGCCTGGGGTTGACTAACCTATCAGTGTTTCAGTGTTGCCACATTTCCTTCAAGTAATAATATACATAGTCATATCAAGTAAGAATATACATAGTCATATCGCTTGTTACTTAAATTTTCATCAGAATGAATGTTTAATTCCCAGACGCTGACTCCTTACCGTTTATAAATGTTGATAAAGAGGTGGGGGAATGTCAGTGTCAGTCTTTGTAACGGTCAAGGCCGCTCCTTTCCTGCCAGATGGGTTCCTCATTTTAGTGCAGGTGTTTTTATCATTAATATTAGACTTCATAGCTTCACTGTAGCTATATTAGTTAAGCTGGGAATTATGTGGCTTTATTTTCTTTCGAGTAAGAGGATTGTGTTTTGTACTGAAAATTGGCGGCGTTAGTGAGGTCGACAAGGATGGTATGCTGGGTCCGTTGCTGTTGTGGGCCGCTGGAACAACCAGTGTTAAGATTTTGGAGGTGACGTACCCTCCGTACTTCCCTCATGCTGTACTGCTAGTGAGATGCTTCTTTATTTAGATTGTGTACTGAGGTATTACAGGTTATAAAAAACGTGTACTTATAACTGAAGAATTTCAGTAAATATTGTTTTACAGATATACAAGGGATGATTTAACCTAGGACACTACTACGATTTTTGAAAAGAATTTAAATCCCTCTGAGCTCCCAGTGTTTGTCATCTAGACATACATTTATATTGAAAGCAACATAACACATACCTCTGATCGGTTTCAGGAGTCCTACTATAACCTGGCCTGTGGCCAGCCTTCCCTCGTGACCGTGATCAGCTAGATTATTGGTAGATGCAAAGCAGACTGACATAAAAGTGGCAGTAGAACAATATCAAAGAATTATAGACCGATGGCTCTAACATCCCACTTTATAAAAATATTTTAAAGAATTCTAAGCAGCGTGATCGCCAACCACTTGGATTCCCAACAGTTGCACAACCCAGGGCAACATGGGTTTAGACTGGTTGCTCCTGCCTCTCGCAGCTACTGCACCACTATGACATGGTCTTGGATGTACTGCAGGACAAACAAAATGCAGATGTATACATGACTGCAAAAGTTTTCGACAAATGCGATCATGGTGTTTATAGCGCACAAAATGCTCGTTAAAGGAATGACTGGAAAAGTGGGCAGATTAATCTTTCAACTTTCTAACCAGTATAGCGCAAAGAGTAATAGTAAACAGAATTAGGTTGGAGGCGGCTACAGTGAAAAACTCTTCCACAAGGTACAGTACTCGCCCCCATCCTGTTCTTCATCCTCATGTCGGACATAGAGATGTGAACTATTGCACCGTGTCTTCTTTCGCAGACGATACTAGAATCCACATGAATGTCATCCATTTAGGACACTGTAAATCTCCAAGCGGAAATAAACCAAATTTTCCAGTTGACCACGGAAAATAGTATGATGTTCAGTGGGGACAAATTTCAGTTACTCCGTTATGGAAAACTTGAGACAATAATAGCTATAACGGAGTACAAACTAACCACACAGTAGAACGAAAAACTAATGTGAAGGGCTTGAGAGTGTTAATGTCAGATGATCTCACCTTCAAGGATCACAGTGCCACTGTCACATCTGCCAGGAAAATGATAGAATGAATAGTGAGAACTTTCAAATCAAGGGATGAACAATCGTGGACCACGAATGTCTACATGCTCTAATTATTATATTAATGGGGAAGAGCTAAACCCGTAAAGATTATATGGGGGCCATGGTAATGGAAAATAAGGTTTGATCTAAAAAAAAGAGAGGGTAGCACCATTTTATTGGATCAAGGCACCTTTAAGGAATTCTCTAATTGTGCTTATGGCTTTACTTTTATTTTTTTTTTTTTACCTCTCGCGGTCGGAATTGGTCTCTTGAGTGTTTACGATCCCGTCTTGACGGAAATTGCCAAGATGTTATTACCTAGAGTGCTCTTGAGGACATCCGGTCCTCATCTTAGGTTATATATGGTGTTCTCAGGGACCTCTGACGCTCGCTACGTCAGTTCTACGCTGACGTAACATCTGAAGGCCACGCTCACTCATTACACTGATAAATGTTTATTGTTATTATCGTTATGGAAGGCAGTGGAGAGAAGAGGTGTGTATATGAACTTAGGTTTGACAGTTTAGTTAGAAGACAGGGTTAAGGGAGTTGTCTTGAAGAAGCAGCGTTGTATTTATTTTACTTGGGGCTGATGGAATTTTTGATGGGCTTCAACCCCATCCCCTTGGCGCCCCTCCCTCCCTCCTATAAAAAAATAATGTTAGTTTGACAGTATGAATCACGACCGTTGGAAACAATAGCCATTGGCACAAACTTTGGTTTTCCTACCTGTTTATTATAAAGGATATTCTTTGTTTAACCTGCCACTGTCATATTTTTATGCGCTTCGTGAGAGAACACTAGCACCAGAGTACAGAACGGGTGAGGCTCAAGTCTCACCTGTTCTGATTCCTAAAACTCACAGGCCAGTTTACAATAATGTTATTACGATTTCGTGAGTCAACGCTAGGATAACAAATAACGGAAAATACCGCAAGTAATGTAAGTTAAATACGCTCTGAGACTTATTGTACAGCAAATTCATGAAAAAAATGGCAAGTGTATGTGATTAACCGAGCATTTGTATCCTCGGAACTTCAAGATAATTGATATTAGGTAGCATTTACAGTCGTTTGCTATAACAAGCACATTTGTTGAGTCTTGTAGCTGGTAGTCTTTATTTTTGTATGAGGGATGATTTGAGAATTAGGAAACGCCATTGAACTCATAGTTCTTGCCGTTGGTGACTATTTATTGTCACAAGATACACTTATTAAACACGATTATTCGTTTTCTTACGCCTATAGAGACAAGTCAGGCGCACATGAAAAAGAAGTATTAAAGTAGGCCTACCGGTAATAAAACATAATAGAACTCTGCACTAAGCCTACATTTACCCCATGCTCAGTGACTCCATTGAAGGCAGAATAACAGCTTACTTAGAAATGAACGGAGGTAGGATAACAGTTCTTCACCTGTAAATAAACTGAGGTATGATACCACCTCTTCGCCTTTAAACTCAGCTGTGTGAAAAACTTAAATTCATTTCAGAAATTATTCTTAGACTGTTTATATTTAAAATACACCAAGAGGAATGCACTCAACTTCTCACTCAAGGCAAATATTTTTTACAGACTGAACCGAAGAGTAACAGCAATCATCTCTCTCTCTCTCTCTCTCTCTCTCTCTGCCTTATCTCGATACCTTTTTTGAGTATTTTTTCACCGTTAAATTTTGTTGCTAAGAGCTGTTATCTGTATAGTCCTTGTGGCTTAGCGCTTCTTTTTTATTATAATAATAATGCTAAGAGCTGTTATCCTGCCTCAGCTTATTTCAAAGCTCAGCCCTAAAGTAAACATTTCATGAGTTATGACGATACGTTTCCTTCAGTAAATGTCGCAAATATACGTATGTCTTCTACTACATATTATTGTTATCACCATTCCCTGTACAACCTGTCGAAAGTATACTTGTACCCAGACGGATGCGAACCACAACAGTTGGGTATCACTTGGGTACCTATTTATTGCAAGGTGAACAGAGGTATCAGGTGTAAGGAAGTGTGCTGCCGTCTCCACCCGCCCCAGGGTTAAACTCTGGTTCTTAGATTGTGAACTACCAGTCATGTATCTTGTATGTTGTGAGTGTATCTTCTCAAAGCGCCTCCCCCCTTATTTTTAGTACTGTGGGAATGAATTGTTTGAAGACTTTCCTCATAGTTTAGGTGGGTGTATGCGCATGCGTATGTATACCTCATTGTCAGCTTTCACTGGACTAAACAATCCCTGGGCGGATTTTGGAAATAGTGAAGGAGCACAGAGGCGGTCTGTCGCAAGTGAAAGCGGTGTTTGCACAAGTTGTTGGTATAGCTAGTAGTAGTTGTAGTTTATATAATATTGGAATTGACCGTAGTTCTAGTAGTCGGAGGCGTAGTTTTGGTCGTGTGTAGTAGACGGTATTTACATTGTTATTGTAGTAGTAGTGAATATGGTCTAGGAAGTACTACAGTAATTGGTAAGTAACATATTTAAGTAGTATTTATATAAATAGTAGCTGTCGTAGTAGTAATAGTTGTATTATTAGAGGTCTAACATTTACGTTTGATTTCTTTGATTGTGTGCGGACTGGTACGTAGTCGTACTGAGAAATTAGACACGTGCAACTCTTGGGTATCTTTATTGAGGAAACGTTTCGCCACACAGTGGCTTCATCAGTCCATACAAAGGAGAATCTTGAACTGTATGGACTGATGAAGCCACTGTGTGGCGAAACGTTTCCTCAATAAAGATACCCAAGAGTTGCACATGTGTCTAATTTATCAACATGTCGGTTCTCTGAGCCATTCATCTACGTACTGAGAAACTGAACTACACATCTATTATTGTATTGTATTTGATCGTGTATTGTTCACTAATGCATCTGGTGCATTACTTCACACGCTAAACTACTTACAAAATTGTTCTTGTGTTGATTGTCTTTTCTGTGACGCTACTCGGCAGTTTTTTTTTTTTATGCTTCTCCAGAAAATAAAATTTTTACATATATCCCTCCCAAAAATCTGTCTTTTTTCGCTTCTTAATCCAATATAAAGAATTCTGTCTTGATCATATTCAACGCCTCATATCCCCATATTTACGCCTTTTGTAAATGTAAATACACTACCTGTATCACCGGGTTTGTCTAGGCCATTGCTATTTAACCTGGCTTGGCGAGATTTTGTGGTGGACGGCAGTCCTGGAGAAGGGATGGAGGGGTGGACAAGAGTTGCAAGCAAGTACACAACCCGCACATAGGTGAGAAGAGCTTAGACGACGTTTCGGTCTGATTTAGACCATTTACAAAGTCAGTGTAACTGCAAATGGCCCAAGTTAGACCGAAACGACGTCGTAAGCTCCTCTCTCCTATGTGCGGGTTATTTTTTTTTTATATTTTATTTAAAAGCAACATATACATAAACCATAAAAATAAAAAAACAACAGCCGACAATTAGCAAATCGTGTACGAATGGTATATAATACCGACAAGATGAGATTAAGACACATGTGCAACATCTGGGTATCTTTATTGTAGACGTTTCGCCATCCAGTGGCTTTATCAATACAAATTCTAGGACATAACTTGAAGACAGTAGAACTATGTACAGAAGATGAGGTAATCACAATTAGCAAATCAAAAACCGTGGCAGACAATGTCAGTACACACACAAAAAGCAAAATACATTTTAACACATTGATATAACAAAATTCTACTAAAAAAAAACCCAACCAGTTTATGGAAAAAAAAATTACCGACTTCCAAACAAACAGTCGGAGTCATTATAAAACATGTAGGAATAAGTCCTGTAATCATATATATATGTATATATATATACATGCACATACACACATACGTGTATGTGCACACGTGTTCGTACAGAACAAACTGGATTATACATAGAAATAAAACGCAAAATGGCTTGTCACTAAATAAACTAAAAATATATTACATCCAAAAATAGAACTATACCTAAGACATTGGTTCCCACAAACACACCTACACACACAAAGTTAATGTTACCGATTAACATTCAATAATATGACCTTCCATACAAAATGAAGGGTATATATATATACCCCATAAAATACTTATATATTCTCGTACATAGTTCATAATGTGCCCCATCAATACGATAAAAAAAGACGTATGACAAGGATAAAGCTATCATCAGATTCGAATATGTAAAGCATATCCTCACATATACATATGAATATAAACCCCCTACATAAAATGGTTCTTATAACAATAAAAGAAAAAAACAGAAAATCACATACAACTTTTAACTCTGTGGTTTTACAAAATTCATAAGGTCTACATACCCCGGAGCCCCCGACGGCCCCCTGCAAATAAACTTTACCCACATCAAACACCTTGCAAACCAGTCAATCTTCCTCATCAGGCATCCAATCACTCCAAGAGGACACACCACTGAAGAGACCAACCCCTTGCCTCCTCACCCCGTCACCAAGCGGAGTAGACGTTCAACAGTAAGTCCACGATATCCCTCCGGAAAACTAGTTACCACCGTCCCCCATATAATTGTTTGTTCCTACACGCTGTCCTATAAAAACATGCCGCCAACGCTTTTATCCTAATATTTCCCTCCACCTCCCTCATCCCCCAAGAGACATACAAGTAATCAACTATTACGTATCTGATAGCCCTCCCCACCTCGTTGGGCACCCCTCCCATATCTAACATTAAAGCCCTAAGGGGTGATATCTGACCCCCCCCAATAAAAGGAAAACCCTCTTCAACCACAATCTTACCACCTCCAAAGCAGAACAAAAATATACTACATGGAAAGCAGTTTCAACTTCCCCACAAAAACCGCATGACGCCTCTCTCACAAAACCCATTCGTCTTAGCACCTCTTTCGATGCCAACGTCCTCATAAGAAATCTATATACTAATTCCCTCACTCTTGCCTGTATTCTTAGTTTACTAAATTCCACCCATATCACTCACCAATCATATGTGGGATACACTGCCATCCCCTGCAGTGATTCCTGACGACGACCCACACCCACCAACGGTGTTACCTTGAGTTTTTTAACATTGCAAACCTTTAACATAAACCTCAACATATCTTCACACTCCACTAAGTCCCTGCCATCCCACCATTTGCGGATATCCCCCATCACCTCCCCCACTCGAAGACCCCTTTCCCCCACTGCCCGAATATACCTCTGCTTCACATATAGTGCCTTCACCCTAGATCCTAATGCCATCAATCCCAATCCTCCCTGTCTTACCGCAGTCATTACCACATCTTTGCCCAACCACGCCCTCCCAAAACCCCACACATACCTTAATACTCTCCTTTGTAATTCCATAATATCCTGACTTCGTAAGGGATAAATTTCCGCCACTCCCCACACCTTGCTATAAATCAGCGTATTTACCACCACAACCCTTTGATGCAAGGTTACGTCCCCGGCCCATAGACTCCTGAGCCTACTCAAAGCTCTGTCCATTACCATTTCTGAATTAACCCTCCTGCTCTCCTGTGCATCTGCCAAATACAAAATCCCACAAATCTTGAGCCTTTCTACAGTTATCCAGCCAAACTCCTCCCCCAAGGTCCCGCCTACCCAAGCGCCTACCTCCAGCAACCGTGATTTCTGCTTATTAACTCTCATCCCAGTAGCATTCCCAAAAATCTCAAGTACCCTTCCCACTTTACTTAAATCTTCTATCTCATTAAGTAAAACAGTTGTATCATCTACATAACCAACAATATTCCCACAAAAGCCTCCACTCTCCCCCATCCTTCCCATCCCACCATCAACCAGAACATAGAAAGGATTCTGCATACATGCAAAGAGTATTTGGGAGAGTGGACACCCCTGCCTTAAACCCCTCCCCATGCTTACAGGACTACCCAACCTACCATTTACCTGTACTCTCATCGATGCATCAGCATACAATGTCCTCACCCATCCCACCACCCTCCCTCCAAAACCCATTCTCACCATACTCTCAATCAAAAATTCCCTATCCACATAATCATAAGCTTTCTCCCAATCCAGACCTAGAATACCTCCCTTACTACTACCCTCGAGGAAATCCCTAATGCGTCAATGACCTACCCACATACTCCTCCCCGGGATTCCAAACTGTCCCCCATGTATCACCGACCCCATGACCTTCTTCAATCTATTACCTCAAATTTTCGAAAAAACCTTGTAATCTGCGCACATCAGAGATATTGCTCGGTAAGCACTCAACTCTCTTCCACCCCCTCTGCTTTGGCATCAAAACTATGACACCCATACTTTGCAATGTGCCCAACTTCCCACTAGTTAACATATGATCCAATACCCTAACAAAGCATTGCCTAATACACCCCCAATGTGCTCTATAAAAATCATTTGATATACAGTCTATCCCCGGTGTTTTCCCGGTACTCATCCCGAAAACTGCCTCTTCCACCTCAACCTCACTTATACCACCCTCCAACCCCACTCTATCCTGCTCACTTAAAACACTATGGAACCCCCCTCCAAAAATACCCTCCCAGGAACCCCCCTCCCTCCTACTCCATTTCTCCCTAAACCAACTATCAGCATAGAGACTCATACTTTCCATATTGGATAGGACCCGACCCTCTGGATACCCTCCCACCCCAGGGCTTGTCTCCAATTGTAGAATGGTGAATACTCTCTGTCGGTCTCGAAATTCATGTAAAACAAACCTGGACGGCTTATCACCCCACAATACGTCCTCTAACCCCGCCCTAACCCTAATTGCATCAAACCTATCATTGTGTAATCCAGCTATTCTACTCCGAAGACTAGCCATGTCATCCCTCCTACCACCTCCCCCAACATAACAGTCTTGCAACTGTCCCTCCAGACAATTTTGCAACCCAAAACGCCACCTCGCCTCTTCTCGTCCCCTAACCTTAAAAAAATTCGCTATTTCAGGTTTGGCCTGCATTTCCCACCAATCTAACAGATCTATCTCCCTGTCCCTAGCCTCCCAAAAATGCAACCACCAATCACTGAAAAAAGGCCCCTCCCCCTCCTCCTTAAGAAGCCTTACATTTAATTTCCAGTACCCAGAATAAATACGCACCACTCCATCCCACATCAGATCTGCTATTACCGCCCTGTGATCAGAAAACCCCACATCGAAGGTTTGCACCCTCACAACATCTATACCCTGCTTAATATAGATTCTGTCCAATCGTGCCTCATATCCCCTACGGACGAACGTGTGCTCCACTAGGTATCCCCCCCCCTCCACCACATCAACAATCCCAAAATCTCGCAATACATCCCTCAGAACACTCAACACACAACCCGCCCCTCTCGGTTCGACATCACCACTCCGTATCACACAATTCCAATCACCTCCTATTACTGTTATAGCAGGCAAACCTCTCAAGTGATGCAGCAATACCTCCCTGACAAAATCTACTTTTACCCTGGTATTACTAGTTGCTGGCATGTAAACACCTACGAAACTAGCTCGACTCTCACCCCAGACACCATCCACCCTCACGACCCTCCCACCTCCCCTCTTCCCAACCCATGACACGCAAGGGGCTGGTCTCCTTTACACCCACTGCTACCCCACCTTTCAATTGCAAACCACTGGTAACATACATCCGATATCCTTTCACCCTCAACTCACATCCAGCCCTGTGATTATGCTCTTGCAAAAAACAAATGTCGACATCAAACCGCCATAAAAACCACTCCAACCAAACTTTCTTGACCTCAGTCTTAAGTCCATTAACATTAAGCGTGACACATCTGAAATTTATAGAAGGGGAGGCTTTCCCCTATGCCGCTGGGATTTACTCACTGCACTTTTCACATTATGTGTTCCTTTGTCACTCGATTTTTCCTGTGCAGTCACCTCCCCCCTCCCTCTCCCACTGTGCAACTCAGGCGCACCTCTACCACTATGAGACATTGGCTCCACCACCGCTGCCCATGACTTCTTCCCCGGCCTCTGCCCCAGGGTAATGACCTCGTCTATCTCTGACACAGCAGTTCTTTTCCTAGAACTTCCACTTACACACATATCACCATCAGGCGAATCCTCCTGGTGTACCTCCACGACCACCACACGCTCCAGTCCTTTCTTACTCAAGTCTTCCTCCACGATTTGTTGTCCCTCCAGCGCTCCGTCCTCACATAAACTGAGGACACCTTCTGCACAGGGCTCCTCCCCATCCAGAAAATCCTTGATCACATCCGCCAATGAACCATCCTGGGTCGAAGCTTCCTGGACTAAAGACTCCTCAGATGTCACCTTCGACTCCCCCGACGCCCCTGGGAGAGTGACACACGTCTCCGCCGCCGCCACCTCCCGTTCGACCTCCTCGCTCCAGAGGTCAGTCCTCCGGCCTCCCGAGGCACCAGAGCCAGGCACCAAATCACACGGCTGCTGAATCACAATTGGAGTTCCCAGAACTCGAGGAGCCTGCCTCCTAGGACACTGGGCTGCCATGTGCTCATAAGAGCTACACAAACGACATGTTTTCCTCTGACCAGCATAGTACACATAAACCTGTGTTCTATAACCGGTCATCGTAACATAGGATGGTATAGGCCTTGTTAAAGACATTTTAAGGGTGTAAGAACCCTCCGGCAGCCCTTCATATGGACCATCCCTCCACACACCCATGGTTGCAGAATGCACTGTCCCATAACTGCTGAAAAACTCCTGTAGACCATATGCCATAGCCTCGAAGGGTACATTTCGTACCTTCACCCATGTGAAGTACTTAGAGACGTCATGTAAAACGACATCCATCGCTGAATTCACACTCATGCGTTGTTCCTGGTAATGCTCGACAATTCTTGTGTAGAAGCCGGCTCGTACAAATTTCACGAAGATTCTTGTCAAACCATTAAGAGCGACGCCATACAATTCCTCATTGGGAATACCATATGTATCCCTAATGATGCTAGGGAGAAGGACGTTCATCGTATCTCCACTTAACATACCAAGAACCAGCTCAATGCAGATAGTATTTATTCTCTGTCCTGTATGTTCCGCCATTTTGATATCCAAGTGAAAACAGGTAAACTGCGCAAAAGCCAACTCAATCAGGAGCGTCTGCGCAGCAGGTCCACAAGGCCCAAGAGTGATGCGAACAATGAGTAAAGTATTTTTTATTGTGAATTGCAAGTTATTTATTTAGTAATATTGCAATACAAAACTAATAAAGACAGAACATTAAATCAGCTATTTCGTTCCTTTAGCTGAATTTATAATTTTAGATAAATGTAGAAAACAGTGGTGTCAGTTGGCGTGGTTAGATTTGTCAGTTTTTCCAGTAGGGATGGACATGAAGGAAGGTTCAACAGCACTCGTCTACGCCCTTCACTGATTCTAAACTCAGTTACATATTTCAATTTCGCCAGTTTTGACTTGGGGTTTGAAGTGTACAGCAGCATTATAGTCTAGAGAGTACTGCTTGCTTAAAGAGTATTATTATTGACTTAGGATCTATTTCTTTTGAAGGTTGTTATCCAGCCTATAATTTTCTTTGCAGTTATGATAATAACACTATTGTGTTCATTGAGCGCAAGATCTTTCAACATGTTTACTTCCAGGTCTGTAATATTCTTCTTTCATTCCATACATTTCCATACAGCCTACTGGAAGATTTGGTTGGTGTACACTGAAATGAAGGTTTGCTCCTCGGTGGCTGCCACTCTCTTACAAACCCAGTATCATTGACGAAGGATGATGCAGTATATTTTTATCAGTCGGACATAAGCATGAGAAATATTCTTGGGGCGAGTACTGTGGAGGTCTGATTTGTTTGAAAGTTGGAGTCTAGTTTTTTTTATTTAGTAAAATTGGTTACACGCGCAGTGTATGATTATATCACATATAACTTGTGTGTGGAGAACAAAGATGGGTTAGTAATGGGAGGGAATGTGCTTACCAAGTTTTTTATTTGTAAAGTGAGACATTGTCCATTAAGCCCTTGTTTTGCAACATTTGTGTATGTCGTCATTGACCAACATCTACTGGGTTGTCATACCTGCTGTATATGGGAACAGTGGATGTAATGGGTGCAGTATGGTGGTGTGGGCAGGTGAGAGGCTCGCGCCGGGCTGAGTGATAATCAGAGTCGCTAGTCATGAGTGTAAACACAACCATTCTCAGCCCAGCCTACCTCGCCTTCCTCCTGGTAACACGTTTATGTATTGTCTCTATTCATCCTTGGACACCCCTTGTGATTGCCTGTGATCTATTTCCAGAGTTTTCTTGTTCTCTAGGTCAACCATCCCACATATCCACCATAGCCTGGTTGGTTTGGAAAGGAGTAGAATTAGGGGAGATATGATTGATGTGTACAGATGGAACACAGAAATAAATAAATGGGATATACATAGCTGAAAATATCTAACTTAAGACATGGGACTCACAACAGTGGATTCAAGGTAGAAAAATCTAGATTTAGAAAGGATATTGGAAAGTACTAGCTTGGCAATAGAGTTGTAATTGAGTGGAACAAACTCCCGGGTAGCATCATAGAGGTTTCAAGAATTTTGGGTAGCTTTAAGTATAGGTTGGACGGGTACATGGGTGGGTGTGAATGGGATCTGGCTAGCGTGGTCCAGTACCCCTGCTTCAGTGTCCCTTCGTTCTTATGTTCTAGTGATCCAGTTTCCTCTTGAATACCTCCAACTTGTGCCGGCAATATTTCCTCCAGGTCTTACGCAAGAAGATATTTGCGAAATTCCAGAAATGTTATACAAAGTTACAAGTGACACGGTTCTCAGACCGAGTTTCCATTGGAAACCTTTGTGCCTCTTCTCTGGGACGCGATGCACAAGTCAGCAAACATATTATAAATGGTATACAATACGACAAGTCAGTTAATAAGACACCTGTGTATATTTACTGAGGAAACATTTCTCCTGTGCAGCAGGTTTCGTCAGTCGAAGACAAAGATGAATTACAATCCCGGCGACAGTGTTGCACATGTGCCTGGCTCACCAGTTGACTAACACCCATCTTCCTGTTTACTGCCAGAGGAACAAGGGCATTAGGTGTAAAGAGACTCCCATATGCCTCTATTCACCAGGATTGAGCCTAGGTCCTTCAGTTGTTAGCTGAACGCGTTACCACTGCTCAACCAACCAGCCACCACGGAGTGGTAGAGAGGCATTGGAGAACGGTGAGGATTGTACTTAGGAATATGTATAAGTGGAGAATAATTTGGGGAGGGGCTAAGATAACGTTGTTGAAGAGGAAGTAGTGGGAACTCCAGGTCTCGAGTGGAGGGAAAGGGAGGAGTCTTCTCATAGTTAGTGGTTCCTGTGGGAACATCTTGGCCTTGTGTTGTCAACGTGCACCTCTGTTTTCAACCTATTCTTATTTTAAATATGTTATTTATTTTGAGGTTAGTGCTAAGCGTTAGTTGTTAACACTTCATAGCTTTTTATTTCAGGTTAGGTTTGATATGGTTAGGATAAGTTACATTAAGCGATAAAAACATATTTAACTACGAATAAGCAAATAAAAAAAAGGGCCACGACACATC
>NC_091336.1:16165612-16168112 GCF_038502225.1 Cherax quadricarinatus
AAAAGGGTATAAGGGTATAGGGGAATGTGGCAGATGTTGAATGTATGGTGTAGGAGGTAGGTTCTGAAAGCAGGGGAAGATTTTTTCGAGGATAGTGGGGCTAAAGGTTGAGTATGTGGGAAAAGGGGGTTTTTCCCCAGAAAAAGAGTTTAGAAAAGGGAGGGGATGTCCCCGTGGTTTTTTCATATTTATAGAGGGGTTTTAAAGAGAAGAAATGCGGTTTTGGAAAGAGGGGAGTTAAAGAAAAGGGAACCACACAAAAAGGGGGAGTTGTCACAGCTGCTTTTGGCTGATGACACTTTCTTGGGAGATTCTGAAGAAAAATTTGGAGATTGGGGGATTTTTTATTAAAAAGAAAGAGAAAAAATTAAAAAAAGGTAATACAGAAAAGAAAATTTTTTAAAGAGGATAAAAAAAAGATTAGGTGATAAAAGATTGAATATCAGATTGGAGGGGGGGTATGGAGGAGGTAAACGATTCAGATTTTTGGGGAGGGACTTTGGGGATGGGTCTATGAAAGATGAGGTGAATTATGAAATTTGGGGAAAAGTGAGGGAAATTTGGGAGTCGGGAGACAAAGAATTTTGCCCTTTGGAAAAAAGGGGGGAATGTATGAGAGATATTTTTCCCAAGCTCTTATATGGGTGGGGAAGCGGGGGTGATGAATGTTGCAGGGGGGGCTGGGCAGTGGAAGTCTGGGGGAAATGTGTGTGAATATAACAGAGAATTCGTATTTTGGGAAGTTGGAGGAGGTGCGGGATTCCAAAACTGTTGTCCAGGGGGCTGGGGAAGGGGGTTGTTGAGGTGGTTCGGACATGTAGAGAGAATGGGGGCCAAACAGAATGACTTCAAAGTGAAATGTCTGTAGGGGAAAGGGAAAGGGGGTAGGGGTCCCTTGGGAAATTGGAGGAGGGGGAAAGGAGGTTTTTTTTGGGGGGTTTGGATTTCCAGGGCATGCGTGGGTGTTTGGGGGGAGTGAAGGGAAACAAAGGGTTTTTTAATCTTGACGTTGTTGGAGGGGGCAAAACAAATTTATGAAGGGATTGGGGAAAACCATGGGCCCGGACTTGAGTCCGGGAGATAAAGAAAGTGCCTGCATTTGAAGGAGGGTTTTAATGTTCGGGTTTAAAAACTGTATTTAAAAAAGCACCCTTCTGAAAAAAAAAGATGGATTTAATAAAGGAAAGTTTTTCTTTTTCGGGCCACCCTGCCTTGGTGGGAATCGGCCAGTGTGATAAAAAAAAAATATTATATATATTATATATATTATATATATTATATATTTAGTTGTAGCTACAGTTAGAGTAAGAGGTAGATGGGAAAAGAGGAAGGTGGCAACAACAAGTAAGGGGGGAGGTGAAAGTAAAATAAAGGAAAGTTGGGGAGATAAAAGGGACTTTTGGCAGAAAGGGGATAGTAAAGAAGAATGGGGTTGAAGGGTTAATTTTTTTTAAAAATGCAAGAAAATGGTGGGGAAAGTTTGGGGTTATAGGGGGGTTTGGGTGGGAGGAAGGGGAGTGTTTTGGGGGAATGATGAAGAAAGGGGGGATAAAGAAAAAGGGTTTAAAGATTTTTTAAAAGCAAAAGTGTTATAAAAAGACCCAAAATTATATGATAAAAAAAGGAAAAAGGGGTGGTGAGAAGTCAAAAGGAGAAGATGATAAGTGGGAGGAACTGTCAAAAAATTTTTAAATAAAAATAAAAAAAATTTTTTGGAGGAGAAACAAGAAAACCCAAAAGGGGTTGGTTTTGGGTTGGGTTAAAAACAAATTAGGGGAGTTAGTAGAGGGGGAGATGGGGGATTAGGAGAGGGCAAGAATTTTTTGGAGGAATTTTTAAATGTTAGGAAGAAACAGGGGGTAATTTCAGGGACTGGTCAGGGGGGTTTACCATTTTTTTAGGAGTGAAGAAGAGCAGAATGTAAGTGGGGGGAAAAAATGAGGCATTACAAATAAAGGGGGAAAAAAGGGCAGCTGGAATTTAGGGGATCATGACAGAAATGTTAAAAGCGGGGGGGATATAGTGTTGGAGTGGTTGGTACTTTTTGTTCAAAAAAATTAAAAAAGGGGGGAAAAATTCCCTGGGGTTTTGGGAGGCATGTATAGCCCCTTTATAAAAAAGGGAAAGGGACAAAAGAGACTGAAAAAATTATGGGAAAAAAACACTGGGTATCCAGGAAAAGTGTCGGTGGGGTTATAATTGAAAGAATTAGAGTTAAGACAGAAGGGTGGATTGCGGATGAGAAAATTGGTTTCAAGTGGGTAGGGGATGTGTAGATCAAGTGTTTTTGAAGATATATTGAACAGATTTAGATAAAGGTGGGGAATTTTTATTGATTTATGGATTTAGAAAAGGCTTTAAAAAGGGGGAGTGGATAGAGGAGCAATGTAGATGTTGCAAGTATATGGAATAGGTGGAAAGGTTATTAAATGTTTAAAGATTTTTTATGAGGATAGTAGGCTCAGGTTAGGTGTGTAAAAGAGGGGAGACTTTTTCCCCG